>NW_010972991.1:17431027-17431814 GCF_000737465.1 Haliaeetus leucocephalus | reverse complement strand
GCGCCCGGCCCGGCCGCTCTCCGAGCCGAGCCGAGCTTTGCCGAGCCTCGCCGGCGCCCCAGCCCCAGCCCCGCCGGCGCCCCAGCCCCAGCCCCGCCGCTCCCCACATGCGAGGGGGAGGGGGCTCTACCTGTCCTACCTCAGCGGCTGGCTGCGGAGCCGGGAGAGGGGGGGAAGGAAAGCAGAATTACCAGTAGCTCTGGTTCTGCCGTCCCGGGCGTTCACACACACCTTCACCTGCACAGACCTGAAAGTCCAGTTCCGCCAGGGAGACGGAGGCACCGGGAAAAGGGGAGAGAGTTCATTGGATCAAACATGTCACAAGAGACGGACAAGTAAGTGATCGCAGGCACGCCGCTGCTCCCGCTGCGCGGGGCTGGCCGGCCCGTCTGGCTGGTTGTGTTTCCCCCTCTCCGGTGGCGGACGCGGACCTGCCGGGACGGCGTCTCTCCCTCCCTACAGCGACGCCGGACCGGGCGGCACAGCAACTCCCGGAGCGCCCGAGGACAAGGCTGCGGCTCGCCGCCCCCCGCCTCGCTTTCCAGCGGGCTCTGGGGCTTCGCGACTTTTTTTATATTCCCCTTTTAGTTTAGTTTTTTCTTCCTTCCCCCCCCCTTTTTTTTTTTTTTCCCCTCACCTCGAGGGTCGCTTTTCGGGAAGGAGCTCTCCTCGCCCTACAAGAGCGGAGCGGCCTCCGCCCGCCGAAGGCCCCGGACGAAAAGTGCTTCTTGGCTTTTGTGTTAGCGCAACAAAGGGCTTTTATCCCGGGCAGGACACGGCCATCTTC
>NW_010972991.1:17374732-17431016 GCF_000737465.1 Haliaeetus leucocephalus | reverse complement strand
CGAGGCGGGCGAGGCCGGGGGAAGTGGGAAGACCCCCACCCCCCCGCCTTGCCTCCCGGAGGCGCCCGGGGTCGCCGGCCGTGGTGCCGGACCACCCCGGGGCAGGCAGCAGGACCGAGACGGAGCCAGCGGAGGGCTCGGCGGGAGAGGGGCCTGTGCCGGGGTGGGGAGAGGCGGCGGGAGCGGTCGTTTGGCGCGCAGGCCGCGGCTTGCTCTTCTCCTGCCACCCCAGCGTGTGTCCGGTTCCATCACGGCTTCGTGCCGATCGGCCTAAAACCAGGGGTTGTTTTTATTTACCCCCTTCCCCGCCCGCCCCGGTACGCTGCGGGGTAGAGCCGGTGTCCGTGTTGCCGCGATGGCGGCGAGGTGGCTTGGTGCGAGGGCCGGGGCCTGGCTGGGAGCGTGGCGGCGGCCTGCTGCTGTGCGGCGCCGAGGAGCCGCCGTGAGGCAGCCAGGCGGGAAGGCCATTTTACCTGCTCGGGTTATTAAGTGTTTCTGCAGGAGGCGGCCGGGGAGAGTAACGGGGCAAGGAAGATGGAGGGCGGGAGACTGCAGAGGCCAAGGAGGAGATGGCAGTTTTGTTTTACTGCTGCCCCGGTGCAGGTAGGAGCGCCCCAGTCGTGGCTGTAACCTCGGCTGCGCTCGGTGCTGCGGAGGCACAAGCCCTCCTTGGGCTCCCCAGGGCCTTTGTGGCAAAGGGGGCAGAGAGGAGGAGCCTGGTGTTGGAGAGGTGGGACTGAGAGAGGCTTGGTGACAGCCTGCCTGTCAAGGAGTGAAAGAAAGGGATTATCCGACAAAGGAAGACAGCAGGGTTGGCTGCCCTGATAGGGAAGAGACGGGCGGTTCAGAGGAGGAAGATTAAAAAAATAATTTTAGTCCCGGCCTTTTCAAACATCGGCTGACAGTGGAGTAGTGCAAAGGTAGTTTCTGACATGAACTTAAACTGATCGTGGTTGGAGTTGGTAACAAAGAGGAGTTTGGGAGTTCATCCGAGAGGGGATGGGAGCTAATGCCTTAGGTGGCCAGATAAGAGCAGTCAACGATTGAAGTGCAAGGAAGGGAATAAGGACAGAGCCCTGAGGGATGCTGGTGAGGCAGGGAGGAGCGGCTGAAAGAGCAGTCGTCAGGTTGGGAGGGGAACCAGATTAACTGCCCAGGGCATCCCAAAGCAATGGGCAGTTCCAGAACTGCTCAAAGGTGAAAGGGGCCCGTAAGTTACTCCCTGGCTGAGCCTAGTTGCCAGTAGTTTCAGCAAAGGGTCAGAAACTAGGCTGCAGCAGATCAAGGGCAGTTAACGGTAGCGGGAGGGGAATATGGGGGTAGGGGGAAGAGCAACTTCATACCACAGTCAGCTTTGAAACAGAAAAACGGTGCAGTGGAAACGTAACTCATGGAAGAAAGTAGGGCAAAAGTCGTTCCTCTCTGGGTCTAGGATGCTCCTAAGCTACAGGACTATCCTTCCTTCCCAACAGGAACAGTATGGCATAGGTGTAAGCTACTGAGACTGGAACATTAATGCCCTTCATCCCCTGCTCTCTGTAGCACTGCTGCTGTTACGACTGTGAGGAATGTAAGAGCACTTGCAGAGCACGTACCCTCAAGTAACAGCAGTCACCCTGTTGCACGTATGCCTGTGATCTGTTTCTGGTTAAGGTGTTTAGAAAATTCATAGGTGGTAGGTAAGAGTTTGAAAAGGAAATAAAAAGTAAAGAAATCCCTTGGGCTCCATACATGAGTGTAACATGAGAAGACAAATATATTTGTTTTCAGGAAGGATGACCAGGTGGAATGAGATACTAGACTGGTGGGGGGAGTTTGCATGGGAAGGTTTGTTTTGTTGTTTTTTTTTGGGGGGGGGGTTAGGCTCTAATTATATCCAATTAAAACCTAATCCAGAGAGTACAATGTTATTCTCCTCCACATGGCCTTTCTTTTACTTAAAAACAGATCTTCCCTACAGGCAAGACTGGAGAGGGAAGCTCATTATTTCGAGGTCAGTTAATTTGTCAGTGTCATTGGACCTGTTTTTGTGGGGTTTGTGCTAGTGAAATGCTGATGTAGAGGACTATGTGGCTGAGGGGATGTGGAAGGCCTGGAAAAATATGTTCCTTCTCATCCTTCAGAGGGATTTGCCAGGTTTTCTGGAGAGGTGGTACACCCCCTGCAGCACAATGGTTCTGCAGGGCTGCCTGCAGTGTCCCTCTTTGGAGGGACAGGGGTGCTGTAGTGCTGCCTGCACCGTCAGCTTTAAGGGAGGAAGGTGGACAGTCAGGGGAAAATGCTAAAGAACAAGTCCTTTGATTCTAATGCTAACTGAGGAGCTTGGAAGGGGAGATTATCCTTAAGATAGTGTGCATATCTCCCTGTCTTTCCCCTTAAGTCTTTCTGCCTAAGCTGGGTCTTACCTGCTTGCTTGCACAAACTCCTACCGGTCAGAAGAGATAAGGCATGATTTCATATGCATTTTTCAGAGGTAGTACCGACTTAAGCAGGCTGTGGCCACTTGTTCCTACCTCCATTCCACCCTCTCAGCTGTGTCAGTAGAGCTGTTTGTGCAGCTAGAGAACTGGCTCAGGGGAGTGTTGGGTTGAGAGTAGCCTGATCTCCTCTTGGAGTTTATTATTAATATCCATTTTTCATTGGTCTGGTTTCTTCATATGCAGAGGGGGTGCAAGGAAACGTCAGGTGTTAAAGACAGAACTGTTCAAACTAGAATGTCTGCAGAAGGAAATGTGTGTCCCTGCCTCTCTATGAACATTTTGGAGGTCCATGCAGCTGCTTCCGTTACTGAGTTCCCAGAGCCATCACGAGGGGACCCTGGGGATTGAATGGAGGCCAGGGCACATAGGGCTGGGAGGAGGGACCATCCCCTTTGCAGCATGTAAAGATGATTCCAGGGTTCACATCTGCATTTATAGGCTGAAAAGTTGTTCTTGCTGTACTATACAGAAAAAAATTATCACCACAGAACTCCAGATTAATGGCTCTGCTGCATTATACTGCAGCATAAATGCATAATTACTGCATTAGTGAAGCTAATTGGTGACCTCAATACTTGTGAGACTTAACAGGGTTTTGGAGATTGCCAGTACCCCTGTGAATGAGGAGCAGCAATTGTACAAGCACTTGGGATTTGCCTGGTAAATGCCACAGTTGTGTCCCCGCTGTTTCTGGTGTTGTGTAAAGTCGTGAGTCCTGTGTAGGCTGGGACTGCAGTTGCACAAAGAGCAGGCTTGGTAGCAGGCCTGAGCGTGCTGGTCGCTGTGGCTCTCTTGCTAGCTGGCCAGCTGCATGACTGCCTGTCAGTCAGGCTTGTCAGGCTCCCAACACCCCCAGTATGTGCAAGAGCTACTTGGGACACCAGGTAGACGGGGCTGGGGCATGCTCAGACTGACCACATTAAGGAGGACTTGGGGCAGCCTGGGTCTGCAGCTGAGCATGTGCTTGTGGGTAAATAACTGAGGGGAGAGCGAGCCTGGAGGTGGGAATGGGTTCAGACCTGCTCCCGTGTGTCAGTGGAGGCATGTTCACATCTAGCTTGCTACTTGGTAGTGTCTGTGGCAGAAGTTGATCTTGGACTCTTCACAGAGTGATTTTGCCCTGGTTTCCTATTTCTTCCTCAGTGGGTAAATGTAGATGGCTGCCTTCATAATATTTAATGTAAACATCTAGTACTATAACAACAAAGGGCATTTATGGTTTACAATGTGATTCTGTGAATTGTTCTTAATTTTTTCTTTGAGGGCCAAAGTTTCCTATCAGCAGATGTTGAGTGGCAATTAGGTCACAGACTACTCAATTTTTTTTTTTTTCCTCCGCTGCTGTCTAGATAGGGCATCCATTGAGATGAATTTTCCAAAGTGTTACTCATCTGGAAGTGAATGGAGAAACAGGAATTAGAGGTGTTTAGTGCTTGCACTTTTCAAATGTCAGACAGGCTGTCATGGATGTTCCCCAGAAAACCATCCCTGTGCAAGGAAGGTGGTGTGCAGAACCTTGTAGAACTTGCAGTCATAAGCTTAACTGAGAGGAGTAAGAATAGCAAATGGTTACGTCTTGCTGTTAACACTGCTGTCTCTCTGGTGCTGAAGTCTGAGACCAGACTGAAGATCAAAGCAGAACAGGAGGGAGGGGATTTTCCCAGGTCACTTACTTGATTGTAATGATCGAATAACCCCTTTCCTGTGGAAGGGCCAGCAGGGACATCATCATTCTCGTTCTGGCAGGGACATCTGAAGGGGAAATGATATTGCACTGGTTGACATTTGTTGTCAGATATTTTCGCAAATATTAATCCAGTGCAGACCATTGATGGTTACCTTAATTTTTTTTTTTTCCCCATGATTATGGAGCAGCCAATTAAGCTGCCCTTTTTTGTAGATGCATACACACAAAACTGCACTTTCAAAATGCTGATCTAGGAATTCATCCTGGGATGAATCTTCATTAGCTTTTTAATCAGTGATTGGGACAGTAGTAGCTAATTAAAAGAAGATAAGTAATTATTTCACACATCCTAGTATACCACGACACTGTCCTATTCTTTGATAGTACTAACTTCATAAAGAAGAGAACTGTTGCTTGTGAAATATTTAACCAAGGAAACCTTATTAAGTGCATGTGAACTGTGGAGAAGTCAAATATTGCAACATGCCTGTAGCTTGAGAATATGTCTCCAACCTCGAAGATTACGTGTATGTGTAGATTTGTTAATTTTACTAATAGTGGGAGATAATGGCATCTTCCATAATTCTGTATTTTAGTTCTGTAAAGTATATTTTTGGTTTTGTGTTCTTATTTTAAATATTTGTGGGAAATCTTGACTCCCAGGATTGCTCAGTTGTTGAATTCATGTTTTCCTTCTGACTGTGTAAAAAATTCCATATTCTGAAAAAAAAAAAAAGCAATCAGTGCAATCAGTTCAGTAACTATTGCATTTCCATTAACTCTGTGGAAGCAATGAATGAACAAGGGCCACAGGGCCAAGGGTCAGGTTAAACTGCAGCAGGTCTGGGAAGCCTTGTCATGACCTGTTTTTAATTTTAAAGCCTACTGCTGGCTGCTTCCAGTCAGCTAAAACAACCTTGGGTGCTCTGCACGCTGGAAGTACGCTTCTTGGCAAAAAAGAGCATGACCTGATATGAAGCTGCTAAGTAATTGATAATTCTGATCAACTCTGTTAGCTACTGCAGTAATGCTGTGAGCTCCAGAGTATCCTAATTTTTAGAGATGTCAGTGTTTTTTTACAAATATGCTGAAACCTGCCTTTTTCTGAGACTGTTTTCTGCTTGGTTTAAAAAAAAAAAAAAAAGGCAACAGGCTACTTAGTGCACTAATAACAAACGACTGTCTGGTAGAAATAATATTTAATTAAAAGTGAAAAAAAAAAATTCTCTGAAATCATAGGTATAAAAAGTCTCTCTCAGGGTGAGTAATTGCCTACTTGAACTAGTCCTCAGTACACATTTACTGTATGTATTTAATCCTTGTGTCAGATTTCTTTTTCGTACTTCCACTTTGACATACTTAATAATAGTTTTTTTGTCGATGTTAATGAATCACCCATTTGTTTTAATCTTTTTAATCACTATTACATGCTCAAGTTATTTTGGTTCTGAGTAAAAACAAATAAAACTTCTAGTAGGCATCTAATTGTTGAACTAGTCTGTTTTGCCATTCGCTGTTTCTGCTCTCAGTGTATTATTTTACTTCCTCTCGGAGTGTTTTGTAAAGGTAAAATAATTTCTTTTAATAATTTAACATGTGTAATCTTGTTCAGATTTGTCTTGTGCTCAAAAAGAATAATTGTCCCAAATTGCAAGAGTCCCAAACCTGTGTTCATTAGTAGGCAAAATTACTCAGCCTCTTTAATGGGAGTTTTTTCCTCAGTATGGACTGCTGGCTGGGCCAGAGGGCATCTTATCTTCTGGTTTCCTGGTGGTCTACATGTTTTGATTTTCCTTCACTTGAGTTATTTGTATATTTATATGCTTACTGGATTGGGCTAAGTGCAGTTTGGAGACCTGTTCGTGCTTCTGGGAATGATGTGATTGTCGGCTATGAAAGACAAAATACCAAGACACATGGGCCATAATTTTTCTGTTCGTTAAACATTTATGCTCCTTTGTAGTTTTAACGGAACACTATTATCTAATTGAAACAACAATGTTGCTGACTTTTTAATTATACTTTTGGCAATAAATACTGAGGAGTCTAAACTTTTTTTTAACTAAATAAATCAAAACTTGCAGTGAGTCACCCATGTCGGTGGTGTGTTTTTTGGTTTTTTTGGTTTTTTTTTTTTATCTTGATGTCTAGGCAAAGGAGTATGCTGAGAGTAGTAGATTTGGGCTAATGTTAGAATCTTTAAAGGAAATAATTTCAAGCACTAGGAATAGCTTTGATTTATACTTCTTTGTATAATGAGCACAGACAGAAATTTATGAGCTGGAATCTAAAGTTCGTTAACTTATCTGGCTTCTGTGGCATCTGTCCTTAGCAGCCTTTTAAATGGTCATAGTAGTGCAGTGTGTGCCTGTGAATTCATATTAGTTGTAAGACAAATTGTATGAACATCTGTTCTAAATCTGTTTTATAGTAGCCTTGTAGCTGAACTGAGATTTATGTGAGTGTAAAGTAAACTTACAAAGGGCTTTAGAGCTACTGAAATGCTTGTAAATGATCACACTGTGCCCTCCTTAGCTATGTCAAAACTGAAGTGGGAGCTTCAGCTCTTTTTCCAGCTCTTGGATGTGGCTGGAGCATGCTCCTGTACCTTTTGTCATACCAAATGAAACGCAGGCATTCTTGAAGTTCCCCATTTCTTACTTTGCACTGGAGGAAAGACTAAGCAAGCAGGTGTTTTTCCTGTAGCACACTGAGTCATAGCATACTTCAGCCAGGTCTCCGATCTGGACAATCGAGGGATCGGAAACCCAGGATGCAACATGGTGTGTGGTGCATGCCTGCATGCAACACAGAAGTGGTCCCTTTGGCTAGCATCTCATTTTAGAATTTGTGTTTCTCCCAGGGTTTCCAGATTGGCGGCAGTATCCCTGTGCACCTTCTTAACATCCAGCTAAAAAGGAGCTTATGATAAATAGCCTATGGCCTGGACGTGCTGGGCTGCAAGCTATGATGACATGAGTCTGTCTTCCCTTTTCCAGTTGTTTGACCAGTGCTAAAATTTCTGTGTGCTTTATAACAGCTGTATGGGCCAAAGCCTCCTATCTTGTCTCCTGAAGGGACAGTTTGCAGAGGATGTGCGCAGATGTGCTCGGTGCTCTTGTCTCATAGGCGTAAGAACAGGCAGGCTTAGGCCTGGGCTGAAACCTGGGAATGGGGATTCCTCTCATTCTGCTGCCTCACACACATTGCTTGCTGTGTTCCCATCTGGCACCTAGCCTTTGCAGGGAGGGGGAAGTCCTAATGCATTGTTGGGGGCAAAGGAGGCTGCAGGGATGTGCATGGAGTAGCTCGATTCTTACTTTTTAAAGTTTGTTGAAAGAACAAATGCAATAACCAAAAAAGCAAAACCCCCCCCCCCCCCCCCCCCGGAAACGCCTTAACTGGATGCCCACCTTTGCGCTTTTAACAGTCTGCTTTGGATTTCAGGGGTGAATTTCCTGGGCAAGGCAAAAGTTGGGGGGCAGGCAGGATGAGACTTTCTTCCCCACTAGCACCACCTGGATCAGGATGTAATGCTGAGCATATGATGGAGGAAGGTAGGATGCAGCTGTACTTGATGCAGCATCAGTCTGCATTATGTTCAGTGGCAAATTTAGCAGAGAGGTTGAGGGCTGCATGAACTTTGCAAATTCAACAAAAAGCTCTTGAGCATCAAAATTGGCTGAGAGAGACTGGCAGGTAGGTCATCTTGTTTCTGAATAAAAAGCAAGCTCTGATCACAAAGCTGCAGCCTTTCACCATGGTTCATGAATGTGTTAATGGGCATTTCTGATTCTGTGTAAGCTAATTTACTAATTGTGTCAAGCTGGGTGAGAATTTGCCCGTAGCAGGAATTTGGAGCCCCAACTGCTGGCTTTTGAAAGTTCATTGTCTCTAATCTGAAGAAGAGCTTGAAAGGCCAGCTCTTTCCATTCAGCTAATTTATTGACATTAAGTACAATGTACCTCTCCAATTTGTTGTTGTACTGCAGTAACTGAAATGAAACAAAGTGAGCGCAGACTTGGACATCTCTGTTTATACATTACACTTGTATAGTGTTTTATAAAATTCCATAATCTTAATTTTAAATAAGTTCAAAAATATCAGTTTACCAGATGAAGAAATCACCATAACTGGTATAAATCTGGAAAACTTATGTACATCTTTTCTTAAGAGGAAAGCACACTAATCATGTAAGATGGTACAAAGAAGAAAATCTCTACTAAACAGTTGGGGGAAAAAGAAAAGATTTTGCAAAATAAAGGCCACCTGAAGTTTAGTCTTGTCGTAAACACTCAAGTGTCAGGGCAATCTAGCTCCTAAGCTAGACCATTCCTCAGAAAATACCTTTCATCCTCACACACCTGTAAATTAAGATATGTAAGCACCTACTACTGTTTAACATAAAACGACTGAAACGTTTTGCATTCATTAGGGAGTCAACTGATAGCTTGAAAGGAAACGTGCTTTTTAGGCACAAAGTATCCTCAATTGTTCAGCTCTATCTCCACGGTAAGATAATGATGTGCTTTCTGCTTGTACAGGCATGGCCCTCCTGGCTGTGTTCTGGTTAGCACACATCCTGACCACCAGGTGGAGGGGCAGTGGGCTACCCCGGGTGAGGAATGGGCACAGTCAAGAGTTGGGCTTGTTTTCTGCTCTTTGGCAGGCTGTGCAGGCTATTTTAGAAGATGTGCCTGGGGCTACAGCGGATATTTGCTGATGTGGCTGATGAGGTCTTCCACTTGCAATCTTGGCCCATCTTCCTTCCTTAAGTGAGTGGTTCTCTGTGAATGTGGTCACTGATGGATTTGCAGCTTTTGATAAGATTTGTAGATGTGTTGCTAATTGCAGGCTCCAACTGATGCTTTTCTCACAGGTGGGGCATTCAGAGCAGCCCTTTCCTGTGGGAATGCTCTTATGTTTCTTGTAGGTGACACCCTTTGTCTTCCCCATGGTCCAGGTGCCACCAGAGTCATTCTCCAAGCAGCTGCCTGCTGTCATCAGTTACACATCTGGGGGTGCCTTGGCATGGAAGGGTTCCTAATGGGACCAGGGGAGCTTACTTGTGCAGAGCCTTGCTCAGGAGGTTGGGTTTTCTTAGCATATATTAAAATATAAAGTATTTATCTCCTCTGGTTATGGGACACTTTGCTACCCCTCTGTCGCATTTGGCTGAAATTGTCCGGGAGGTTCAGCAGTTGTGGAAAAAGAAAGGGAATGTGTGTGCACACATAAGTCTCATTTCTTAAAAGAGAAACCCTCCCTCCCATCCAAAGGACCTTAATAGAGAAGTTTTCTTAAAGTGAGCACAGTTGTTTTGGCTGACTGCTTTGGATATTATCTTTGAAATGATTGACTATGTTAAATCATGATAATTAGGTCTGACCATTAACCTCCCACAGAGCTGATTACAGGGATGGGGGTGATGAGGAAGTTTTTTATTTTTCTTAGTGCTATTGTTTCAGTCTGTTTGCAGAGTAAACACGAGTGTGTCGGTTGATTATGCTGCAGGCCATCTCTCAAGGCAGAGGAGACGGCTATTTAGTTTTTTAGAGGTGAAAACCTGGGTTTTAGAGAAAATGTGCTCTGGGAAGGTGTTGGGGAGGCTCTAGGTCTATGCACCTGTGCCTTTCCAGCCATCCCAACTGTTTACTTACTGAGTGGCTGTTCCTAGAGCATTTATCCTGTTTACTTTAGCTTCTCCCCTATACAATCGTATGTAACACCTCCGACGGGCAGCACTCTCTTCATTGCTTTCAGATTGTCTTGACTAAGTTAGAGCAGCACAGATTGACTCCTCCCCTCCAGCATTTCTGCAGACAAGCACAGCCCAACTCTTACAAGGTGTGTTTTTAAAGGGCAGCTCACCGTCTGCCTGTAGTGCTCATAAATCAGTTATGACTATCGCACGGCTGTGAGCACTCCGAGTAACAAAAGGCAGTTATTGATTGTAAGGGAAGATTGCTACAGGAAGGAGAGCGAGCGGTATTCTGTGTGTTGCAATGGGCAGCTGCCCATGCGGTGAAACAGCCTGGGTTTAGCTGAAGGGGAGCTTTGTTGAGGAAAGGAGAATCCTTGCCTGGAATAATTGCCTCTGAGCCAGGGAGAATTGGCTACTCCAGAGTGGGAACAGGCCCTCAGCTACCTCTGGCACAAACAGCGGGGCTGTTGCAAATCTGATTTGAGTCGTTAACAATAAGGCATTGAAAAGGCAAGCAGACCTAGCAGTTCTCTCTCTCTCTTTCTTTGGGCTCCTAATTTATGCTTCAGCTTCACTTGCTGAAGCAAACCTGTAACAACACAAATGTATCTGTGGAAACAAGAAGGACAAAAATCTTTAGAAGAGACAGCAAAAGACCAGGCAGAAAGGCCCTTGGAAAAGAAAGGAAGCTTCTAAAAATCCAGATATTTTAGATGAAAGGAAAATATAATCTAAACTGTAATTGTTGGCTGTATTCTGTGATTTGAAGCTATGAAATGCTCTCTTCCCCCACAGAGCTCATAAAACAGTGCTTTGTGTACCAGATGGATTGTTTTGTTTTTCATTAAATAAAGAAACTTGTAAACAGTGCTCTGTACCACAGCGATGATAATCTCCACCATCCCCCTCTTCTTCCTTAAACACCTGAGCACGCACTTTGCGGGTAACCTGCGCTCAGGCTGCAGCGGAGCCCTGGGCGAAGCCCCAGCTTGCCGGTCACTGCGGCTTGGGGGCCAGGCAAGACATGCTCCCGGCACCCGAGAGCATTTACCGTGTGGGTTCAGTTGTGCTTTTATCAAATCGTATTTCTGAAATCAAATAGAAGGCTCAGTTGCACAGTGTTTGAATGCCGCTCTCTGTGCAGTAGCGGCAGTTGGTTGGATTAGGTCTGTGGAGCTGGCACTGCCACAGGTATGGGAGAGCAAAAAGAGGAGGCTGAATAATGAACAGTTTTTATGTAGAAGATGGCAAGAAATGTTTTATGAAGGTCACTAGGAATAACTGCTGGTTTCGCTAGTTAAGTCTATATTTGGTTATTCTGCCATCTTTGCAGCTTTCAAATGTGTAAGGTGTAATGTGTTAAAAGTTTCATCATGATCCTTGTAACTTGAGCCACAATTCTTGACAGTGCTCTTGCAACATGGGCTAAGCAGCACACCCCTCACTCCACTATTTCCCTGCCTAATCTGTTTGCCTACTATCTTGTGTAATAGGAATGCAACTTTAAAAATTTTTTTTTTTGCATAGCTCTTTTATCCATAAGTTTATTGAACATTTACAAAGGCAGTGTAAATTTCAGCCATAGCTGCAGTGCAACAGCTTCTCTCGCGATGTACACAGGCAGTAGTCAGTTTGTACCACTTTCAGGCTGGTGGAAACTGCTCTGCTGCAAATCCCACTTACTAATGGTCTTGTGTGTATTGCCATGGGTCTGTAACTAGATGTGGTGAGTGATAAACTGTGAATTGAGACCAAATATGTTGACTACTCCATCCACTGGACCCATTGCTCAAGTCCTATTACAGAAAACCTCTCTGAAATCACAGACAAATTGCATTCCAAAAGCAGAGAATAGCTCAATTATAAGGTGTACCCAGTTATTAAATACCAAACTATACTCTGTTTAGGTGAACACTAGATTAGTATTAGATACTTTTTCTTTTTTTTCCATTCATACCTTCTTATTATAACTGATTTCAGTTAAATGTATTTTTTCCTAATCAAGTGTACATCTAGCAAAAATACTGGGGCAAAATGTTCTTATGCTGTTACTTCCTTTTTTTCCAAATAGTTTTAAAATATTTTGATAACACTATCTGTATATTAGTAAAAATACATTTGAATTATTATCACAAGGTCTGCACACATTTAATTTTTTTTAAATACTGAAGATACCTAATACTGATGAATATTTATGTCACCAAGTTTAATGCAGAGATGCTTGCTTGATGTAGTCATATCAGTTTCATTGAGCTATGTGATGTTCTTTAACATGCCTTGTGAATAAAATAATCCTTTCTGGATCACCATTTTATTCTTCCTGTCTATGCAGTAACAAGCGACTTGTGGCCTTAGTGCCAAATGACACTTCATTCAACACCAGACGAGCCTACACCAGCGAAGATGAAGCCTGGAAGTCGTATTTGGAGAATCCCCTAACAGCAGCTACCAAGGCTATGATGAGCATAAATGGTGATGAGGACAGTGCTGCTGCTCTTGGCCTATTGTATGACTATTATAAAGTAGGTAACTCCATTGTTATTCATCCCTGCTGCACTAGCAGGGGACCACTCTAAGAGGCATCAAAAGAGCCAGTTTTCAAAGACAGAAGTCCCAGCATCTTGTTTTCTCTCTGATACTTGCATCAAGCACCCTTTCCGTTTTACAAAGCCTGTCTGAGGCTGTTGTGATGTGTTTAGTTCTGGAGATAAAAAACAAAATCAGAATTCCCGTATTAAATCTGCCACTATGATTTTTTTTTTTTGAGCATAGCATTCTTCCTCTTCCCTTGCCAAGAGCATTGGATGAATTAGCCCCCTTTTTATTTGTGCTCGGATACTTGCAGTATTCTTTAAAAAGTGGAAAAGGGGAGGCCTTGTCCATCTGTAGGTTTGTCTGCTTTTCTGGTTCATTCCATACATGTTTTAGTTTGCTCTTTAACTGAAGTATCTCTCATCTGACAGTTTCCCATGTTATTTTTATTTGTATAATGATTGCAGTAGGCTGTATACAAACATATAGTGAGGTCTAGCCCTTGCACTGGAAGTTTGCAGTCTAAATAGAAGGGTGGAGGACAGAAATGGAGCTGGGCACAGAGACAGAGATCTAAGTCAATTTGCAGGGGAAGCACTCGCACACAGTTTCAGTTTATGTCAGGTTCTAAGCCCAGAGCTTTACCTACCATTTTGATACCACCTTTCTTTTTTGTATATTTCATAGTGTTTAAGTAGAGCTATGTTTGAGACTTCTGCTGGAATCAGAGGAGAGTCCTACAGGGTGCATCACTGTGTAATGCAGAAATTTCACCCCAAAACCCAGGCTGACCCCTTTGTACTCTGCAAATGGAAGCAATGTTGCCTATGAAGCACTAAAGTATGAAATTGTTCATTTAATTTAAAACTGTCTCGGTACTCCTGAAGCCACCTATGCCTGCATTGGACAGATGATCTTCTGTGAAAGCCAGCAGAAAAATGCCAGCTCCCCTTGTAATTCATGATGAAGTAGCAGGAATGTAAATTTAAAATTAAAACCCTTTGCTTTTAGTATTTATTAGTATAATTGCTTTTAGAAAATGGGCTTTTCTTTTTAGTCTCTGCTACGGTCATTAAATGAGTGTTCAGGAGAAGGGGTTGTAGGCAAGATGGTTAAATATTACGGTTAAATATTGTTTTAATTTCTTTACTGATTATATTTCAAAAGATGTTCCTTGCTTTTGTGTGTTATTGTTAGTAGAGAAAAGCTTTTCCCACTGAGAAAGAAGAAAGGTCCTTTTCTCTACTTGTCAGAGCTACCACAGTGCCAGACTCTGTGAAGTTAATGTAGATTTGTAAAATTCAGGATGTGTATGAACATCTGGAGTGTTGGCTTCTGTCTTAGTAATACCTTTGTATGTAGCAGGTCATTAATCTGCTGGATTTTTTAAATAAAACTGGAGAACAACTCTTTTCCTTCTGAAAATGATGTTCTGAGAGACATGTCTGTTCCTTGTTCCAGGCAGTTGCAAAAGACTTGGGGTTCAGGTGGAATAAGCCATGTTGCTCTCAAAGCCATTTCCAGCATTCAGTCATAACTATTTCTGTCTTAAACTAGGAGAAGAGGATAACTCTTGTTGATGCTCTCAAACAGGAACTTAAAACCAAACTTAAACCTCTATGCTGTAATGTGGAAAAGTAGAGGAGGACTTCAGTCCACCATACTCTCTTGAATTGCCCTTATTTATCATCTGGCTTATTTATTCTGACATGCTGGGTTATATTCTTGAAATACTTTTTCCAGTCAATAGGAATTATTTGAACTTAACTGTTTGGGTTTTTTCTTTTTCTTCTCCTTTTTCTTCTAGTGATATTTACCTAAACATAGACCCTCCTTCAGGGATAAAGATATGATCTTAACAGGGGAATCAACATGTGCAAACTGTGGCTTAGATCCCACTTCTAAAATATATGAAAGAGTATTTTTAACCAGCAGGATGCTTAATAGGGAGGGAGGATGTCCGTAAGAGAAGGAAAGGCTCTGGCTAGCACTCTCTGACTGTGCTGCTGTCTTGCAGATACAGCAGATATTAACCTTGGCTACTGTAGTGCACCGTAGTATTTTTCCTCTAAATTCAGATATTTTCCTGATATTTCTTTAAAGTATTTAAAGATAAAATGCATAGCTTTAGCCCATTCTTAGGTCTATTCTTGCTCTTTAACCCTGAGTTAACTGCTGTGACGGAGTGGATATACCTTCTTTTGGAAAAGATAGATTAGAAGTTTTAGCTCCCAAATTGCTGGTTCAGCAAGAAAAGGAAAAAAAAAAAATGGTCATGGCAGCAACTTTGCCCTTGGTGATATCGTATCTATGCTGGTGTCAGGAAACCGGTATGTGGGAAGACAGATCTTTTAAGTCACTTGCTGTCAATTCTGAGTCTGTCAAGGGGCCAGATTTGACTGGATTTTTACTTCTCATGGCTGTTGATGCACTCAGCAAAGCAGAAGTCAGTGTTCTCTGATGACATGCCAGCGTGCCCTGACCTGTCCCCATGCTAGGAACGGGAAGGATCCATAAACTTGCCCTAGGTATGAGTCCTGCACCCTCTAGACTGCTCTATAACAGGAGGACTTAGCTGGTGCTTGTGGTTTCATTGAAAACCCTTTTTCATCTGAGCTGAAAGGTTCTCCATGCAGAGCTCATCAAAGCATTGTGTCTTCCTTCTCATCTTTTATTATTCAGTGAAAAGTGTGTGTGTGTGTGTGTTTGGGAATATAGCTTTGATTTTGAGATAGCTTGGCCTAGCGTGATATTCCAAAGATAAGGACACGTAGAAGAGTGCTTTGCTCCAGACTGGTGTGCCCAAGAACTAGAAAAGAAAACAATCCCTACATTTTTTCTCTTTGGAAATTATCTTTTGGTTCACAATCAGTCTCCCAAAGAAAAACAGGTCCTGGCATCTGTGAACTAGACAACACTGATATGGTTACATTTTTCTAGTTGTTGCAGTAGGGCAGTCTGAAGCTGCAAATACCTGACAGTTGCATTTACCTGACCCCATGCCTGGTGTTGTTCTCAGGTTCCCAGAGATAAAAGGCTGTTGTCTGTTAACAAAGTGAGCGATAATCAAGAAGACCAAGATAAAAGGTACAGTATTATTCAAAATCATACACCCAGCTACTAACAGTGTTGATCAGTTGTGAACTGAAGGAACTGTGATAGCCTGAGGGTTTATGGTTTTCTTCAAAAAGATAAAAGAATGAAGACTGTTTGGGGAAGCAAACTTTACTCCTTTTTACTTTTAATTTATTAGAAAAAATTGAACAGTATTATTAAACATGCAGTTTGCAAAGTAGCAGAAAGTTTCATGATTTGTTTGTGTTTTGTTTGGTTGTTTTTGCTGCTGCTGAGATTAGTAAAATCAGATTATATTGACAGTTGGCTATTCGCTGCTTTTCTTTCAATTTTCTTCTAGAGCAAAAAGTGAGTAGTTTGGCCTCAGTAGCCTGATTTATACAGTTTTATTTAACATTACTTAGGGTCTGCCCAGAAGCAAATAAAGTAACTCTTAAAAGCATTCGCTCAAAATGTTTTTCTCACTCCTCAGATTTCAGCCTTCCTCTGTAGGCTAAAAGTGACTTGAAGAGTCAGAGGAAGCCGACTCCTGCCTTTATTAAGACTTGTGGACAAGAGAGTATATATTTATGTAGAAAGAACTAAGTTTTTTACATATAGGAAGCTATATTCATGTGAAATGACAGTGGAGAGAAGCTACGCAAGGTATTTTTCAATGTAACTAATTTGGAACAGCCTTAGATGGTCTCCACTAGCTATGTAAGGTGAAAGTTTAAATAGATAGTAGTATAAATTCACTGTTTCAAAACAGAATATGAAACTTTTTTTGAGGGACAGTTTTTCTTTTGCAAATGCAACAGAAATTCTTAAGTTGAGTGTGATTGACAAAACTGGCCTTCGGTAGAAAGCCAAGAGAGAAACTGTAGTGTCACAACATATCTCCTGGGTTGAAAACAAAGCAGTGTGTTACACCTACTAAAAGTTTTATGAGTTAACAATTTTATGTCAGTGCAACTACTATCAGCAATCAGATTGCTTTCAAGAGCAACCATGAGTAGACATGGGAATGCTGCTGGAGGTTACTTTGCAGCCACTATAGTTACTGATCTACTCTGATACAATGGGATTCCTGGGCTTGCTCTTTCAGAAGAGCATTGGTACCAGAGTTATACAAACAGTAGTGGCCTGTCAACAGCCTGAAAGAGCAGGCATCAGCGTATGAATTTTGCTGTTGATATTCTGCCTATTTCATATGCAAATTATCTACTGTGAGTAATCCATACCTTGCCTTACTCTTTATGCTTATTTTGTGCCTGAAGGTGGTTGTACTGGTGGATTGATTTTGCATCCAAATTATAAGCCAAGGCAAAAGCAACCCCGGATACCTAGAATTTATTGTAACAAGTCATACCGGTTATAGGTCAAATCGAATGTATTATGCTTCCCTGGGTGTCAAAGAGCTCTGGACCTCTCTGCTTGCCTCAGAATGTCTTGCCTAGTATTTGTTAATGTACTACTTCTTACGGCAATGGCCTATCAGAGTTGAAAGATCTCCTTTCCTGGCATCTAAGAATATTAAGCTATTTAAGGAGAAGATTTACTCTTATCAAGACAGTTCATAACATATTTGGTTTTGTCTCACAGAAATTGTCTTAATGCCACGGAAGCTCAGAGTAATTTAAGTGGGGGAGAGAACCGTGTGCAAGTCCTGAAGACAGTGCCAGTTAACCTTTCCTTGAACCAAGATCCTCTGGAGTCGTCCAAAAGGGAATACAACACAAACGTTTCTGGGAGCTCGACACCCATCACGGGGACTGGAGTGACTGTGGTTAAAGCAGAGGAGTTCACCCCTGTTTTTATGACCCCACAAGCACACTATGCAAGAGGAGAGAATGAGGAGCACCGAGGGGTTATCTTTGAACCGTACGAAGTGTCCAGCATTGCTCCCCACACAAATTATCTGAAAGATGACCAGCGCAGTACTCCTGACAGTACGTACAGCGACACCTTCAAAGATGGAGGAACAGAAGTAAGTTTTTCACCTCACATTAGCATCCAAGAACTCAATAAAAAGCTATAAACAAGATAAAGAGATTTGAGCTGGTAAACAAGATAAGGAGATTTGAGCTGTCCACAAGAGCCATTAGAACAGTGATGCTTGTTTCAACAAATTAATCTCTGCTCCTTGCAGTGTTCCTGTCAGTCTGTGCTCTGATTACAGGGGAGCATCATGAGGCATTTCAGAAGACAGTTTTGAAGTTGTTTATTGGAAACTCTGGGAATAATAGATACTGACCTTTTGTCTTCTGGGATATTGTGTCAAGTAGAGGATAGCTGCCGTTTTGAAGGATTTGTTTTCTGTGAGCAAGATCTACCTTCAGACCTATTCATAACAGTAAGAAATAGCAGCCACTTTGTAACTGGGAAATTCTTAATGTCTTCTGAAAGTGCAAATGAGCAGTGGCAGCCTCTGCTGCTAGGTGAACCCAAGTATTTTATTCAGAAGCTGTCTGTTGCACTAAGCTTTACTCTGCAATATGGGCAAGTGAGAAAAAGTAGTGGAATTAGGTGACTAGAGGGAAATGGAAAAGTTAACAGGCAGGGAAAGACGAGGGTGCATGTCTATGTAGGAGAATGAGGAGGAGAAGAGAGACAAGGAGCTACCTTGTAACCATTTTACAGTTACGCTGAGGCAAAGTAATTATACAGTCAGCTTTAATATGGTGAGTACCTTCTGGCTGCTTTTGCCTGCTGCAGAGTAATACAAACAAGCCAGAAATGTAGAACGGTAAAAATTATTTAAAGCTGACAGTACCTCTGCAAATAATTAGAGATATTAGGTGGTAAAACTCTCCTTGGATTTTTCTCCTCCAACTCTTTGAAATTGTAAATGTAACAAAAGTACAAGGCAAGCTATGTTAAGGCTGAATCACTCTGACTGAATATATAAGAAATTTACTGTGTGTTTGTGTATGAGTAGTATAAAAAAGTAAATTGTCTCCACGCAAGCATCATATATCAGGACGCCTGGAGGTGAAATCCATTTTCAGCTACAGAACGCATGTAGATCAACTAAATGAATAACTAATGAAGAAATCTAGCTTGCCATTGAAAAATCAGTAAAATCAAACCTTGGGTTAGAAACACTGCTCTGCATTATCAAATCACATTTCAGCTATTTTTCACTGTTACCGGTAAATGGCTTTTTATGGGAGTCCAGTGGTACCATACCCATGGCTTTCCCTGGGGTGCTGTAGCTGAGTGATTCCATTACGCTGGTTTGTTCTGGGACGCGCTGTTGAGAGCTCCCCAGTCAGTCAGTCAGTCTGCTCTGTGCAGAGTGCTGTTCAATGTGCAAAGTTGTTTAACTTGGAGGTAGAAAGGGATTTTACGTCGATATGGTGGCCTTGCATCCCAAACTCCATGTTACAGTAATTTTGTTACAATGGTAATACTTTGTTACATGTTTTTAAAATGATTGGTTAATAACAGGGTATGATACTTGTCATTTAGGCTTTCTCTGCAGTCTGTGGAGAAAGAGGCAGGTCAAATCCAATTGCCAAAAGTGAGTGGAATGGTTTGCCAGGTGCGCTCATTCCTCTCCATCTTCACCTCCCCTAGTAACTGTATAGGGAGACTGAACAACTGTAACTAGGTCCCTGTCTGTGACCTGGGTGAAGTGTGTGTGCGCCACCATTAGTGGCCTTCCCGCCCCAAACGCTCACGTGCGTGTGGCACGGGAGCAGGAGGAGCTTCCCGACCCTGCTGCAGCCTCACTCAACACTTAGCCTGTCCCTTTGTTTTTTCTCCACTGCCCAAATCCCAGGGTGTGCTTCGCCCCTGTGGCACTCTGACTGCTTCTCCAGCCACGTGCTGTCGCGTAGGGACAGCTGTGTGAAGCAGGTGTGAGGAGAACATAAGGTAAAATGTCAAAACATACCAAACGAGGAGCTGGTGCTAAATTAGTGTTTGAAGTAGGGATACAGTTGTTCTTACTAGTTTTCCTGTTCAGTTGGTGAGAATGGCTGGGTTTGGCTGCAGTAGATTTGCTCTGATACCTGCTCAATTTTTAAACACATTATGAATATGTATTTAGAAATTGTTTCAGAATGTTTCTTGAGTGACGTAGTTCTGTTATACTGAAGGAGTGCTGAGTTTTTATAGATCCTTGTGGTAATAGACACTTCAGTCAATCACTTGCTATGTTCTTTGGATACAATCTTAACAATTATATAAATATACCTTTCTCATCTTTCATATTCTCATTTAGCTGTGATTAATTTATTAGTCCTTTATAGTATTGACAAAATTTTCAAGGATAGGTAAGAAAATTAAATGTTTTTGACAATTTCAACCTCTAGCCTTTATATAAAATGTGCCTTGCATGTCAATATGAGACCATCTTTATTGTAATACCCCTCAGATGTTAGATTTCTTAGATATTTAGCTTATCTATTCTACTGCTTGTGGATCCTTGACTTTTGATCTTCAGGAAATATTCCTAACCAGTAGGTAATACCTTTGCACTTAACTGGATATTTGTAGTGGCACAATTGTGCATAAAGTAAAATTAAAAACTGTTTTCAAAATTGCCCGAATTGACACTTCTGGAAACAAAACATCTTTTAATTGCTAACTGGTGATCACAAAAGAAATCCTGGAGATTAAATGTAATGATGCATCAGTCAATCAAAGAGACATCAGCAAAAACATGTTTCAGGCAAAAGGCAAGCCAAGAAGAAGCAGCAAGGCTTACATAGTAGAGTATGAATGGGTTTGTTTGCTCAGAGAGACAGAGTACAAATCCTTGCTTAGTCTGTGCGAAAAGATTTCATTTTTTCAGAATTCTACCTCTTGATGTAATTTTTTAATAGATGAGTTTTCATTTTTTAAAGAGTCACTGTAGGTCTCCTTTCGTCTGGTAAAGTGTGTGTTTTGCTCAAACAGAATCTTGCATTGAAGGTAAAATACTTTCTTAGTCTGTGTCACCGCTCTTGTTCAAAATAAGCAGTACAACAATGTAATTTTTTGTCAGCATTTCATTGTAGGCCTTAAGGACAGCTGACCACACATATTTTTAAGTAAAGCAAAACAAAACAAAAAGTGAGGGGTCCTTAAATAAACATAATTCTACTTCTGTTGGCATTTGCATTTTGATTGTATCAAACTATATTTAATTGTTGTTTTTATTTTTCAGAAGTATCGCAGTGTGTCAGTGGGGGCTGAAGAATATATTTATGAACAAACAAGGTATGGCATAAGCTTTGAAATGTGTTGACTGGCATCACGTAGGAATGTATGGAGGAGAGGCTGCCTGTTTCCACTTCCCACCCTCTCTTTCATCACCCTGGGGCACCTACAGGGCTCCCTTGATGCTTCCCAGCATCACTCTCCCCTTCGTCTCCTGCGCATGTTAGCTTTCATATCTGACCAGTTTATATCTTCATCTGTTATCTTCCTTCAGCATTGTTTTAAGTTAGTAACTCCTCTGAAGCCCCCCCAGAGATATGCGAGATTAAAACTGTTAAGAGAGGTCCCCCAGGTAGCAGGGCACAGCTTTGACAGCCAGGTCATGGAAAAATCTCCACCTTTCAGGATGGCAGGGTACACAAGTCAGATGTCCAGGATGGTTGAACTGGCTCCACCAACCTTATGGAATTCCCATCTTCATTTTTGCCTTCTGTTTTCTAGTTGCTCCTGGCATGTTTTCTGGGAAACCCTCTGTCTTTTTACACTGCTTGTTGTGGTACTTCATGTTTACCTATAAAATAATACAAAGTATCTATTACAAACCATGTAAAAACCCCTAAGAATCTCAAAAAGTTGTTTAGAATGTTTCAAAAATTGAAGTTTGAAATTAACAGTGTCGTCCCTAAGCACAGAAAAATGCATGCGTAGAATGGGCAAACACTGCAGAGTCACTTCAACTAATAAGGACTATGATCAGTTAAGTTTATAAGCTGATGCTTCATTTCGTGCTTGTGAATAGCTCTGTTTGTATCTGAGAGATTGCTCTCACTTTGGAAATAGGAACATGCCTACATATCGTATTTTTCCTGGAGTAGGCATATGACTGCTTCTGTAGTGCAGGTTCCTTATGGCTTGATCTTTTTTCTGAGGAATATTAAAATAATCATTAACTGCAGTGAGCTCCAAAGTGAGTCATTATATAGGCAGTATATATGAAACAGATATTTAGCAAAGACTGCTCACTTGCTACTCCGGATATTTATAAAATTGAATCCTGAAGCATCAGTATTGTTAAGAATTCTCAAACATTCTTTCATACTGTGGCCCAGGTCCATGTTAGAACAAAACCTTCAAATGCGCACTAAGAAAAATTAAATACATCTTTCCTGGGCGTTACCTGGAAGTGATAGGTGCTCAGAAATGAGAACTTCAGATTGAAAAAAAGAAGCGGTGAATATGAAAGTAATTTGAAGCCTGATAGAAGATCCCTTAATGACTACACAGGGCTTTAGTTAAGACTCCTGGTGAGATTCAGAATAGTATAATCATTTGAGTGACTGCAATAAGTTTTAAGGGTAATAGTAATCCTCCTGCTATAGGGCACACTTTGATTGCCAGCTGGGATCAAGAAGAAAATTCCCAGGTGGTACCACACAGAGACTGCAAAATTGGCCAGGTGCAGTGTGTCTGGGATTTACATTTTTTGATGTCTTTCTGAAACATACAAAATTTGGAAACAGAAGACCAGACCGTGGCAGAGTGTAGGCAGCTCTGTTAAGACACTGTGTGTCTGACTTTGGTTCATCCTAAGCCCTTCTCAGCACACATCCTCATTAGGGTTTCTGTCTGGTGGGAGGTTTTGAGGTGCGTCTCCCAGGGCACTCAGTGTGCTTTGGTATGTGTCACACAGCTGTCTTGCAGCGTGCAACCTGCAGTCCCTTCCTGTGACACTAAGCCAGAGGATGTGCCCCCCCCACTAACGATTGGCAGTCAGTCCATAGGGCAAGCATATACAGCAGGATGGGTGCTGGGTCTGCAGCACCGGTGGTTCTTGCTCTTCCAGTCCGCTCGGACAGGGACGTACAGCTTGCCAGTGTCAACAGAGCCTCTGTTCCCCTTGCCCAGAGGACAGAGGGACTGCAGCAGTGCACACCATGGTGGGCATTAGCGGAGGGGATCACAGTCCCCTTCATGCCGCCTTCCCACTGTGCTCGAGAGCCTTCGTGTTGGCAGCAACTGTGTTGTTGGGAGGCGCTGGTTCTGCCATCTGTGGTTTGGATAGGTATAGGTTAGTGTTTGCTTTTTACCTTAGTTTTGCTTTGATTTGTAACTTTTAAGCAACTAGAAAAATGACTGGATTTCCATTTATAAGCTAAGAAACACTTAGAAATTGTCTTCATTTGACTGAATGATTGATGCTAAGCTAAATAATTGGTACTCAACTGTCTGAAACTTCTTCCTTTGGATGGAAAGGCAGTGGATCAGGTTCTTTTTTTTCTTCTACCTTCTTTTCAAGTGAGGATTTAAATATTATTATTATTCATGCATTTTAGTGATTTTTTTTTTTTCCCCCATTGGATAGTTAAAAATGTTTTTGTCTTCCCCTTATTTCCAGATTGCTATGGCAGTGTTACGATGATCCAGAGTATTTGCTCGAATGAGAAATTTTAGGGTACACTGGTGTTTTGGACCAACATATTCGTCCTTTTGGTTCTAATTCAGCACTGCTTGAATACTTAGCTGAATTAGGACTTTTGTGAAAATGCTTCCCCTGTATCTCCAATTTGTGAGGACATCCTGCAAGTGACTCCTTGCATTAAGCTTCCTGTGGTGACCAAATGCAGTTTGACGAGAAGGTTTATTCTGCAAGGTTAACATTATTTTTCATTTAAGAGAATGTGAGGAGCTGCAGGCATATTTTTATTGGATTATTGTTCAAGCCCGTTGTTGGAAGAGGCGGCTGGAAGAGGCTCTGTGAGAACTGTGTTCGGCTAACAGTTCACTAGTTAATGGAGCTTTAACTTTTCATGGTTTGAGAACTGCTTTAAAGGTGGAAAGTTCTCCTGTGAAGGGGAGGGTCTTTTCTAAAATCTAACTTCCAACACAAGAGCAAACTATCTTTTTCTCTAATTTTTGTCTTTTTCTAAAGGGAGGTTACTCGATTGCAGATACAACTAAATGTAGGTACTTTGTTCTGTCTGATTAATTTTGAAAAGAAGGCTTGTAAAAACCTTGGCTGCATGTTGTCTTTAAACAAATGAACCTACTGTCCCTTCTAGTTGTATTCCTTTTCTCCAGCGTGCTGAAAGTAGCAGTTGGACTTTCCAGTCTGTGTCCATCTTTTGCAACCAGTTTTATTCTGGGTTTTGGCTTTTTTTGGTTTTGGTTTTGGTTTTTTTTTAATTTCTCTTTCTGTGACACTTCTAAGTTTAAATGTCTGTGGAGGTAGCTGATTTTCTACAAATCATACTGAATTCCCCCCTGGTATTTGACACTCTCACTGCGGGGTACATAGTCTTGTACTTCATGATGGTTCTTTTCAGAGAAAGTAGAGATGTAGCCTTTGATGCAAGAGACTTACAGTCCAGATACTTTTATGCTTGATTGTCAGATCTGATGAACTTGAAAGAAGAAAATGCATTTTTAAATACCTGTGTGATGTTTTCCTGGAATTTTACTATTAGTGTCTTATGCCTTGCTTATACAATGCATGAAATAAGTAATAAATGGGGACAAAGAGAAAAGGAGAAAGTTATATGGATTTTGTTGGTGTTTTTCTCCCTGTCTTTTCAGCAGCACTTTTCAGTATACGCTAGAAGCTACCAAATCTCTGCGTCAAAAGCAAGGGGAGGGGCCCATGACCTACTTGAACAAAGGACAGTTCTACGCCATCACCCTGAGCGAGACGGGGGACAACAAATGTTTCCGGCATCCCATCAGCAAAGTCAGGGTATAGTTCAATTTCTTTCCTAGAGGGGAAAGGATTTCTGCAGATAAATGTAGTTGTGGTTGGTTGGTTTTTAATAATTTTTCTTCTTGTGAGAGAGGACAGAGCAAGCTTACCCTTATGCCCAATGTAAAAGTGGGAGAGTAATAATGATGGTGGTCTCAAATATTTCTGGGTCCATTTTTTTCCAAGTGTGATCTTACAAGTTAATTATATACGTATCTGTGCAGTTAATGGTTTGGCAGAATAGTAATTGCCCAGATATTGCACTTGACATTGGTGAACTTATCATTGCCGTAATTAAAGAAAAAAATCAGAGAACTGCTACATCTACTATATAAGTCCATCTTGACTCACTCTTGCACTTCAGGGGATGCTTTCTAGTGCATTTCAGATAAAATGTGAAGAGTTGAAGCCATCCTTTGCGGCATAAATTTTAAACCACTCACATCATATAAGTGTGAGCTTTCACTTGATATTCACCCAGAAGTATGACCAAATGGATGATTTCCATCTTAGATTCCATGGGTAGAACTGGAGCTTGGGTATTCAGCAACATCTGCCTGGTGAACAGGCCTCCTGATTTTCCTGGTAATATTTTTGAGTAAGCAAATCCTAACCCAGTAACCTTGGAATGAACAACAAGCCTCAAAGTTGCTGCCCTGGAAATTTCACCCTGAAGCTGGAAGGGCTGCATATGTATGAGGCTGCAAAAGTGTTTCCATCCAAATAAATGTACTCTAAAAACATAGTGACTTTAGTCGTAGGAACCAATGAAAGTCAACATGAGCAGTGAAGCAGACAACAACTATATGTTTCTATCATACATGAAGTTTAGGGAGACTCTTCGGAAAGAGAGGCAATGATTTGTAAACCTGAATAGCAGTTAATTTTTAGCCTGGTTTCTTAAGGACATGAGGCTGATGATGGCGTTTTGTTGTTGGCTGAAGCTGATGTAAGACTTCTATGCTGCTGAAAAGTCTCTCTCCCTGCCACCCACCCATTCCTTCCCCCTTTGTGCTGCCAGCTCTAGCACTTATACAGCTGAAACGGGAGTCAGGAGCTCACTGGTCTTGCTGAAAACCAGTCCTCCTAAGTCTGATTCACTGCACAGCCA
Source organism: Haliaeetus leucocephalus (assembly GCF_000737465.1). NCBI lineage: Eukaryota > Metazoa > Chordata > Aves > Accipitriformes > Accipitridae > Haliaeetus > Haliaeetus leucocephalus. The sequence continues at coordinate 17,405,563 of NW_010972991.1, read as the reverse complement.
AATGAGTTTTGAAGCTGTGGCAGCAGAAGGGTGGACATTGTAAAGGAGAGATGAGACCATTTCTTTTGGAGGACCTACAGTTTACAGAAGATTGTGAAACCAAATGCAACCTTCATGATCATGTTCTGTTTGCCAGGCCCCCAGCCAAACAACTGTTGAATTTATTGCCAATTCCATCCAAACCTGACAGACGGGCAAGAGGTTTTGAAGGTATTAAACCTCTACAAGTTCCATGTAAATGCTTCACAGAGGAAAAAGATTAATGCTGTCCCTGGTGCAAAAGCTACAGTCTGCGCTGCCAGTTCTGGTTAGTGCATCAGCTGGCCAGCTAGCACATACCTGACAGCCAGCCAGTATGCATATGCATAACTCAGGACTCATGCACAGCATGTACTGCCTTGTGCTCATGCAGTAGCTAGACATGGAAGAAGCAGTGACGATGTTTGGCTTTTATAGGTGGAATGGAGAAGGTCAGAGAGCATGTGAAGGGTTATGGTGGTGAACATGAATCAGTCGTGATCCAGCTTCTCGGCTTCTGAAACAGCTTGTTGGTGTTTTATGAGCTTTGTGACTCAGGGTTAAAGAATGGAAACAAAAGAGGATATTTAAAAGTGAATTTTTTTCCTCTGTGATTTTTATTCACTTCAGTTTACCTAGTATGAGCATTTTTCATTGTTTTGTGTTTTTGTTTTGCTTGCCTACAGCAGGCCTTTTTTAAAAAGCCTTTGTTACTTATGTGAAGTTTTGCATAAAGTTTCAATCTGTTTCCTTTGAATCACACAGTTTAACAAAGGGAATTCAGAACTTGAACTGAAAAGCTCGGCAAATCCCAGTAAATAGTCACACTGAATTTGTCATTAAATACACGTATGCAAGAGTCCTGCTCCTGAGAAGGGTATCTGGACTATACGCTAAAACTGAAAATGTCCTGCCTTTAGCCAGTAAGCCTAAGCTTCGTAACAACATGTCCCTTTACAGTGTAATGTCATCTTCCAGAGTGACAAGGAATCTGAACTCCAACACTTAGACTGGACTTGGATCAGTATTGGAATTGGGGATCCTCTGACTTTGAAATGACCACTTTTTACTTAAGCCAACTTAGGCTTCTTAAATCTAAGAATATGATTAAATTTTATATGGACTATCAAGAATATAATCCCAGGCCCTGCATTATTTAGAGCTACTTTTTTTCTGCCCTGAGATTTTAAATGCATTGCAATATTGGACTGGAATAAAAAACAGCAATCTTCTGCAACCCAAGTACTGGGGGAGGGTGGTGACTGGATCAGCATTAGAGGCGTATGGGAGATGTTAATTTTTGTGTTTCTGACTGTTAATTACATGTTAACTAATGCAAGTTCTGTTGATTTTCTTAGAGCGTGGTCATGGTTGTTTTCAGTGAGGATAAAAACAGAGATGAACAGCTGAAATACTGGAAATACTGGCATTCTCGGCAGCACACAGCTAAGCAGCGGGTCCTTGACATCGGTGAGTGTAAGAGGATCTCCAAATGTTTCAGGGAAGATTGCAGAATGTGGAAATCTCTGGTACCTTGCATAGGGACGTGGTGGGATACATTGGCAATGGCTGCAAGGCTTGTACCACAGTTTTTAGCAATGGCTCATCCCTGCTAGGACTGGGCTATGGGGTCTATGAAGCATGACAGGGATCATGCAGAAGGAATGGTCCTCAGTAGTCACAAAGAAGAGCTGCTCCTTGCATGTGTACTTAATGGTGTTCCACCTTCTGCTGCTGGGAAGTCGAGGCACCTCCTCAGGAGTGGTAGAGTTTTTGTTTCCTTTAGTTTTTCAAAGGCTGATCCACTCTTTGATCCAGTAACAGTAGCAGCCCACATAACAGTTATGTTAGCTGATCTGATGTGTAAGTGCAGCCTGAGAGTGAAGATGCCATCATTATGGTGACTGCAAAGGAGCGCACAGGACTCCTACGCCCCCAGTTTTTGAGTCTTCTCGGTGTCAGAGAGAAGGGAGGGAGAAGCAAGCTCTGGTGTGCTATCCTAAGAGACCTGTTTACCGTTCGTCCCATCTAAGGTATTTACGAGCCCATTTCAGCCACAACTGCCCTATCCACATGCTTGGGAGATTTTAGCGGAGGAAGAACACGTACCTGCTGCCAAGGAGCCTGAAGTTGAAATCTGTGGGAGTGTCTAGACATCAAGCGCTTCTCCCCTCCCACGTGCAGTTTACACATGCAGCCATCTGCAGCAGATTCATTCCAGTCAAAGGAGTCGGCGAGACCAAAGCAGACAAAGTCTATCTTGTTTTGACCGCCTGAGGGAACCAAACCATTGAATGGCAGGAATGAGAGGGGGCAGAGAGGAGGGAGAAAAAAAAGCAGGGTTACTTGGAGAGAGTACTGCAAGACTTCAGGGGTGATTGAACAGGGCGATCAGGGAATCGTTTCCTAAGTGGTCTTACTCATGCATTTTGACTTTCAAATGCTGCAGCCTCCACTGAGGCCGGCATTAGTTAAAGTCAAGTGTATTTGGTCAAATCAGCTCTTTCTGAATCTCCTCTCTGCCTCTTGTCTTATCCTGATAGCTCTGACTGAACTGTTTCCCCAGCTCCTTTTTTTTTTTTTTTTTTTTTTTTTTTTGGCCTTTGGGGTAGTTAAGGCAGTAAAACCTCCACCCCAGACCAAATGACTCCTATCATGACACGTTTAAAGAGCAAGTATGCAACATCACAGCTATTTCTGAAGGCTGCCTGTTTTTTTGTGCTAGTCCCTACAAGCTTGCAGTGCTAACGCTCATGCCTCCGAAGGTATGTGCTGAGGAGCTTGTTCCATTGCAGTGCCAACACCCTCCAACTCCACCGCACTTGTGGTGTACTGGCACATTTCAGTCCCCTTACCCCGAACAGTCAGCTTATGATGCATATTCTGTAAAATGGCGCTCTGCAGAACAAGTGCTGTGCATGAGCTGTGTGTTTATCTGTGTTAAAGTGAATGTCTTTTGTGTTTCCATTAGTTTGAGATTAAATAGGTCTGTGCTGACTTTTGAGGCACTCTGGCGCTTATTTTTTATTTGGACTGCAAACATGAGCAAAGCCTAGTGTAGTAAGACTTACTGATATAGCACTCCCTGTCAGATGTAAGAACTGTAAGGGCACAGTTCACCTTAGTGTTTTCAGAAGAAAGACCTAGATGTTGCTCAGTAGTGTTTTCTTGAGAACAGCTGAAATACGGCCTTAGCTCTTACCAAGTACCATAGTTCTGAAGTACATTTCATTTTCTTTGGGACTTACATTGTGGATATTGGGCTTATTACGGCAGAATGGCTCCCAGCTACATTTCCCATAGAAGCATCAAGCTGTGTTTAGCAAAATCTTCCAGTGTTATCATCAGATGATCTAACTGAGCAACTTCATCCAAATTTGAAGTTGGCCCTGCTTTGAGTAGGAGTAGGGTAGGAGTTGAACCAGATAACCTCCAGGGGTCCCTTCCAAGCTAAATTATTGTGTGGCTCTATGAAGATTTCTCTTTACATTAAAAATTCACATCCTTGAAGGGCTTCTGTAAAGGAATGCTGAGTTAGCATCCAGGTCCTGTGTAGTTAACAGAGAGAATTAGGTGTCTATGAGGGAGATTAGCAAATGCCAGGGTACACCATGGAGAACCATTTAAACAGGCAGTGAGAGAAGCTTGCCAAGGACAGGGGTGTGTATCAGATTTGTCCCATCTTCAGGGCATGGTCTGCCAATCTGCTGGTAGCCCCACTTTTATTTTGGATTTCACTCCCAACTATCAACAGTATTTAGAGGGTTAATGATGTATTAGGCTCCTTTAAAACTATCTGTGAATAGCCATAAATCTGTGTAACCTGTTCCATAGATGTTTATGATGATTAATATTATTTTACGTTAATGTTTGTAGCATATGTTTAACATCTGTGAAACCTTTTGAATTGTTTATGAATGCACTTTTAATCTAGAGCATGACTTGGTCCACAGCAGGCAGAAAATCAAATGAATTTGGGATGTTCCAATTCTGGGGTCCAGTTATTCAGCCCTCACATAGGGGTGACTACTCTGCTTGTGCTGCTTTCCATGGTGGCATGGGTCTGTCTGCCTGCCTTCTGGCCTGCAGTTATATTCTGGAGGTCAGAGGAAATAGAGTGACTTGTTGCTGCACTCCAGACATGCAGGGGTCACTGCTTTAATTTGTTTTGTGTACTGGCTGGTGAACCTCCTGGGAGGAAGGATGGTTGAATGCATTAGATGCAGTACTGGGTCTGAAGATGTATTGATACTAGTAGGACAAGCATGTACTTACATGTAAGCAAGTCCTCAGTGCTTCAGGAATAAACTCGAGGACTTGACACTTATTAAGCAAGAAGGAAAGGTGTTTTCCAGAATTTAGGCTATGTGCTGTTATAGATTTTTCTGAAGAAGGAGAGAGTCACTTTCACTGTTTTTAGCAGGAGTGACGAAAAAAAAAGCTGACTTTTCCACAATGCTGTGCAGTGACATTGGATCACTAGCTTTTTCTTTTAAAATATTGTCAAATAAAGAATACAATACTAGATTGCAGCAGATATTGATTATTTAGAATCAGTACCATAATTTGACAAATACTGGAACAGGTTCAAACATGGACATAAAGAGTGGGTGTGGAAGCTTTAGATTGGGCTTATTTGTGCTCCAGAGTCTTGCCCATATTTTTTTGCAGGATAGTTTGTATTATTTATGTGCACAATACAAAAACTACTACAACAATATGTAATGCATGCAGATGACTAGTGTTTAGTGTTGAAATTTGCCATTGTTTAATATGCAGTTTACCCAATAAAAGAGGAAATAATTCCTATAGAGCCATTTTCTTGCATATCAAAAAAACCCTAATTTTCTATTTCTGGTAACTCACAGCAGCAGAAGAGGAAAAATAGTAGTCAGACTAACAACTTTCAAATATCCTTGGATGTAAATACTTTCTTAATCAACTGAGGATCCCTCTTTAATTATCTGTACATTGAGGGGAATAGGATGTACTTCTGCTTTTAAACAGCATGTCACATAGACATTCCATGAGATTTGTGTATGGCAATTAAGGAAGCGGAGGCATGTGTTGGGGGAAGGGAAGGTGGGATACAAGGTTCTGACAGCCTTTTGGGAGAAAACATGTGTCTTTACAAGACATCTTGTTCATATCTTTCCAAAGTGCACCTACACAGCACGCCCATATGCAGCAGTCAGTTGCACTTTCTGGTGAATCATAAATTTAAGGGGTGGGTGGATGTGTGCACATGCATATTAAACTACTTATGTGTCTTCTAATTCTTCTCATTTGCATTCCTACACTGAATTTAGATAGTGAAGCCAATGACTACAGTTAGAAAGGAGATCTGAGTTCATGATGGGAATGAAAAGCCTGCCAGCCCTCTCAAACACCATATTCACTTGCTGCATCACCAAATATCTCGTGCTGTTCCTATGGTCAGAACAATCAATTTTTACTGTATCCAAAGTCATTCATGTATCCCAGGCACACAGTTTCACTTTCCCAGTGAAATGCCAATATCCCTGCATTTCAGATGAGAGAAAAGTATACTGATTGCACATCTCAAATGTTAAATAAATCTTACAGCAGTGGTTTTGTTATAAGTTATTTTAAAACAATTATTACCTATAAATTATTTCTTTGGGACCAATAGTTTATTTTCAGAAGGGCAAAGGAAATGAATATTGAAACCATTTGAGGGTCTTATTTATAGAATACAAACCCATCCTTTTTCTGTAAGTGATTACAAAGCTAAGAATCAGCATGCTTCTGAAGCACAGATTTGGGCATATTTAGATCAAGATTGCTGCGTGACGTAATCTCAGCCCTCTGGCACTGAGTCCAATTACAGCCATTACAGCCCTGGAGGGATTCTAAGGAAATGTATATGTCCCAGAGAGAGTTGATGCATTTGCGTGAAGAATTTGGAAGTTCCTTTAATCAAGCAGATATTACCTTGTTACAAGCCTGGTCTTTCTCTTAATCTGTCATCAAAAAGAACAAACTGTGTTAATCTCGCTGGCAAAGGGAGAGAAAAACTGGGCTTGTTCCTCTCTTCAATTATAAAGAAGAGCTGAAAGTTGTCTGTCTGAGGTGGTTTGCCCTTACTGTTTTTTTTTGGGGGGGGATGGTGGGGACTGGGGGCTGGGTCATCTTTGAAATTTAGACTTCCTCCCTCTTGCTTTGCATTCCTTCTGAAATGCTAGTTTATTGATAGTATTAACAGCCCTTTGGAAAGAAGTGAGAAGAGGGTGCAGATTTTGTAGTTGGACAATTTAAAAATACTTTATGTTTGTTTGTTTGTTTGCTATTTTAGTATCATACACACTTCGAAGAAAGGATCTTCGTGTTTTTGGTTCTTTGTTCTGTGGGGGTTTTTTGCTGGTTTTTTTTTTTAATAGAGATCTAGCATCCAGTGCAGTAATTCCTGGGAAAGTTGAAACAGCTGGGCAAGGAATGTACACTACTGATTATTTCCTCCAATGATAGCTCTTAGGTTTTTAGAAAGCTTCTTTAGGATTTACCATAATGTCATTTATTTATGTTTCAATAGCTTTTAGTTAATTTTCCAGTTTTGGCCATTCTTTGGCCAAGCTAATGAATACACCCGCTCATTCCCACTACGGTTGCACTGATTCCTTTTTGAGAGCAAGCATTAATTTGCAAGAACATTCGCTAGTGATGTACTATGCATAAGACTCAAGTTGCAGTATATTACCTCTTTGCAATTAAGCTTATTAATAATTCAACATAAACAATACATGAGGTAGTTTTGGTGCATTAGAGAACCCAGCTGAAAAAGCAAAGATGTATTACGAATTGTAAAGGAGAAAATTCAAACCTTTTTCATGAGTCTTTTGTTTGTTATTTCTTACAGCTGATTACAAGGAGAGTTTTAATACCATTGGGAATATTGAAGAAATCGCATTCAATGCTGTGTCCTTTACTTGGGATGTCAATGAGGAGGCAAAGGTGAGGAAAAGCTGTGCAGATGGTATCCCTTTATAAGTACCATCCATTCTTAGTCACTGTTCCACTTCTCTCCTTTTTAACAAATAATAAGAAGGCTAGGTGGAGGTGAGAGAGCTCAGTCTCTGCAAAGCCAGGCAAACCGTGGTCTTTCACTGACCCCAGGGATTCTGGCCATCTGTAAAAGGCAAGATGGTATGTAACAGCTGTTGGGATGATATTGCATTCACACCTGTATCACTGACAAATAGAGATGTACTTCCGAGGAAAGCCTGCAGGGCTCTCACAGTGTAATTTCTTAGTTGTGGCCTCTCAGTGATGCTCCGTTTAAAATATGCCCAGCCTGAGAAACAGTAAAAGTTTTTTTTCCTACTTGCAAAGTCAGTGTAGGACACAAGATGAGTGTTTTCTTTCTTTAAATTATCAGCTTCCTTTCTACACTATTAACATCTCCAATAATCAATATTCTGTAAAGTAGACTATGCCTTCCCTTGTGTTGGTGCCATTATTTTTTATAGTGTTACACAGACTGTCCTTGCAATTGGGAATGAACGTATTTTTGAGGACTGTTTTTGAGGTGTGATGCATTCATTCTTTCTTTCCTTTCTTGTGTTTTTTGGTGGTGTGGTTTTTTGTTTTGGGTTTGTTTTTTTTTTTTCAGCAGTCAAGTACTCTCAAACATGGGGTTTTGCATTTGGGGATGTGACTGCTACAGTGGACTTATAAACCAGGACAGCAGTGCAGCTTAACAAGTTTCTTATCTATAAGTTTATCCAAAGGGTGGCAGAGTGTTTCAGCTGTGCAGACTTGTGTAGGGGAAATTAAAAGCTGCCGGTAATTGTAAGAAGAAGTTGGCCCCTGGAAAGCAAACAACAAGGGAAATAGGCTGTGTAAAATGAGCAGGGGGTATTGCAGGACTCTTGGGGATGTAGAAATAATAAACAGCAAACGCTGTCGAGCTTAGCAAATCCTGATACTGTTTTCATGTTGAATACAAAACGCTCAATGTACAAGTAATGCTAAGGATCTTGCAAATACAGAGACATCTTCATGCACAATTCCCCACTGCCTTTCTAACCGCATTAGAGAGATTGTATCGAGTGAGTGAGTCCTGTGAGAGATTGCATCGAGCATGGAGTGGTAGCGTTAACACTCACTGTCCTTACTTCCTGACTGAAGGTGCTGAGGTTTGTCGTAACAGGGATTTTCATCTCTGCACATTTTAAAAGAAGAGAGCGGTAAAGAAAAGACAATAGTTCTGAAAACCACCTAGCTCTTTCAAAAGCTGGCCTTGGTAAACAGAGTTGTACTTGGCCCAGTTGCTAATGGTGCTATATTTACTCATGTAATGATTACATTCTTACTGCCCCAGATATTCCCCTATTATATCATTCCATTCCATAATACAGCAGTGTGTTGTCCTCTGCAGTCACAACAGATGACCACACAACAGCTGTGTGCATGTGATCATTATGCAAGCAAATACAGATTTGGGATCTCCAGCATGATGGACTTTCCTAAGGACCTTTACAGAAGCACTACCAGGGCTGTAAGCATGACAGTCTTGTCCCACCGGCAGCTACCAGCCCCTTTGCCAGGGCTGGCAGTTCTTTAACACATTTGCATTTGCAGCTGCAAGCCAGACTTAGCAAGACACCATGTTGATCTAGCAGCAAGAGGGTCACATTCACTCATGTCAGGTGTTATCTTCAGCCATTTTGTTCTAATCTCGCACCATTCACATTGCTCTTGCCTTGGGTACCAGAACATTAACAACACAGGTCTCACAATGATCACTGGAAATACAACATAGTAAGATTTTAGAATAATGACTCTCTTATTGTTGCTGGATTAAAAAAGTGTCAGGAGTGAAATTTAAGCAAGCCGCTTGTATTTCTGCAGGAAGTAGTCATTAAAATGCAAATTGGCTTATTTATTTTGGGGAGTAGTTATCAAATATTTGATCGTTTAGGAGCTTGAACTGCAAATGTATTGATAAAAGTAAGAGGATTCATAACATGCTTTGGTACTGGGTTATCAAGCATAAATCGGGTTGTACCTGAAAGCTTATCACTGTGCTCTAAAGTGTTTTCCCTCCCCGCACACGTGTACGTGTACCCACATGCTTGCTCTTGTTGGAGAGTCTAATACAATAACCAGCTGCGCTGGGTCTGGGGATTCCCATAGGATGTCCCTGCAGTGTTTGAAAGCTGTGGGCTCTGAGGCACGTCACTGAAGGCTGTGTTTTTTCTCCAGCAATTACCTCATCCAAGAGAGATGAAGAATTTCAAGGCCTAATTACAGACTGTCTTTTCTTAAGCTTTTTGAACGATGATCTTTCAACTGGCTCCATTGTTTCTGCTCAGTGTTGTTTTCCCTTTTCACCACAATTTCAAGATTAAAACTTAACCTCACAGGCACAAAGACCTTTCTCTTCCGAGTCAGACAAAAGCGGCACAGAGCAGTTCTTTCCAGGGCCTCTGAGATATGATGTGATGAAGCGCTCTACTGGCCCGGGGAGAAATAAAGAAAACAGACCAGGTGTTGGAAGTGCATGGTGGAGCGATCTTGAAAAATCAAACAGAAGCAGCAGAAATCACCTAACCGAAAATCACCTAATCAAATATCCCTGTCTCTCCTGGGAGACTAAATCCCACATCTAGGAAGACTTATCTGGAGCATCAGATTTCTCACTTTCCTGCTCCACCTGGAGGGCAGCTGATTTAAAGCCAGATTTCCCCTCCCACACGCAAGCAGAGCAGTACCCTCCTCCTGGAAGCCCTTCAGGGTGAGGGTATAACAGCGTGGGTGTGACAGCCAGAATCTGCCTGCTAACAGTGAGCCTGCTAAGGGTTTGTCAGGCAGCATCTCGGTTGGATCTTATGTGGAAGAAACAGGCGTTCAGAGAGTACAGGCAGAGGCCTCTCTTTATCGCCTCAGTAACGCGAAGGAACTGGGGTGCAGGCCCTAGCTCCCCATGCTCAGTTCCTCGTCTTCTGACTGCTGCTTGGCAGAACAAGCCAGTGGAAGAGGGAATCTTGTACAGCTCGTGTTGAGCTGTGGAATGATCTCGCCGTTGCTGTCCGTGGTCTAAGGGAACAGCACCAAAGTCAGAAACACCACGCCGCTAGCGTTTCTGCTGCTGTATCTGGTCGACAACAGCAGTCCCCTTGCCTTCTGGCAGAGCAGAGTTGGGCCTGGCACATCCTTACTTTTTTCCAGAACGACATCCTTTTCTGCTGGGGTCGTTGTCTAGAGGTCACCATGGGGCTTGTGGTTCAGAGCAGGATACAGGAAAATGAGAGGAAGGGTCTACAGCCACGTCAAACTCTTCCTTATGCTTCCTTGAGACAAAAATACTGTGCAGTATTTAAGCAGAGGTGGGAAGTGAGGGACACCTTTTGTACAGTCCATCTTAATTTCACTCCCATAGTTACTTCTATGTATAAATATGCAACATTTATGGGCAAGGTGATTTGTTGGCTCCCTTTGGTTGAACCTGAATGCTATGTTTGGTATTTTTAAAGGAGCCCTTTAAAAAAAGGTGAGAAAACAAACAACAATTAACAAGAACTGGCTGACTTTTTAACAATCTTTTAAAAGTCTTTTTATGATATGCTAGGAGGTGGGTAGTTGCCTTGCTGTTGCCCCACAGAAGATTTTGCTGCAGCCTCTGGCTGGTTGACAAGAGTTCTAATGAAGGCTTCTGAACAGAGAGCTCAGTTTCATTTTTGATAGACGTACATCTGCCTGCTTACAGTCTTATTGCTGAGAGAAGTTAGTTTGCAAGAAAGACAATTAAGAACCAGAACTCTTCTGGTTAAAGGAGAATATCTTTGTCATAAATCATGCCAACTCTTTGAGATATGCCTTCTGTCGGATTAATACTTTGCTAATTTAAAACGGTTAGGATGATGTTACTTCTGAAATAATATGTTAGTTGTATATTTTTATGGAAAGTACTTTTTAACCTTAAATTCAAAGGTGTGACTTCAGTGAACAGTTGCTAAAGAAAAATGCCACCTTAAAGCAGACAAAAACTACTTTTCAGTGGTATCAAGAAATTAGTGATTTCTGCTAAGCACTGCAACTTGGGCATGTGGTAAACAGGCTTGTTGGCGGATATGTTATTCAGGCAGGTGCTGGCACATGCTTTTTGGTGTGTACAGTAGTTGTGTGCTGTGCAGTTGTTGTGTATACTTGCGTGCAATCATTGTCCTGCTATATTTAACTGAAATGTAGATCTTTAATCCAAAGCATGCTGAAGCTTCTGGGAACCTTTCCAGTTATTTAATGAGTTTTGGCATAGCCCATACAGTAATAAGCTTTTTTCAATGAGTGAGTGATTTGCAGGATTAGGTTCTTAGATATTGTGGGCTGAAGTGAGCTATGATTCCAGTGGGTACAATGATAAAATCAAGCTTATAGAGCAGCACAGTCTCTAGCAGTGATTTGTATTGTGACAATCCATATTTCTTCAACATTGCTAGTGATACTTCGGACAGGCTTTGACTAGTATAAGAATTATTTTTTTCTTAATTATTAATTTCCTTCCTAAGTTACATCAAATTTCATTTAATTAGGGAGGAAATTAATATTTTCTCTACTCTCAAAATTTAAAGGTTGGAGGAAAAGATACTTCATTTGGGGGAGTTAGTACCAGAAACGATGTAGGATTAAACTTGACAGCTGCTTTAAACCATGTTTGTGTGTGCAGGCATGCATATATGTATTTATGCCAGGCATGCACATGCACATGTATATATTAAAGAAGAGTTAACCTGTGGTTGCAATTAATGTTGAAATTTCAGTCTATACAAATGGCTTGGTAAGTATGTATCTGGGATTCAAGGCAAATGGCATTTTTATGTAGTTGCTGGGGTGTGGTATGGTTTGAGGAAGCTTCAAAAGAGTAGTGTAAACATTTGGTGGAGACATTTGTATTGAAATAAAACAAAGGTCTTACCTTTGTAAGGGATTTATAAGGTAAATGGCTGGCAGGAGAAACTATAAAACTATACTTTTTGTGTATACGAGGAATGATGGGATTGATGTTAGTCATTTGAGAGACAAGCCATTTAACTCTTTGTTGCTACAGTCTGGACGGACGAACCCTTTTAAAACAGGATTTTGTAAAGACCTGTCACCCAGGCATAGATTCTATGTATTGTCAGTAGAGAAATTGCTTTAAGTTTCTGATTTTGTGCTGTAACACACTCTTCCCTCCCTTCTGCCCTTGGCTCTTTCTGAGATGATGGGATCCAGAAATGTAAATAGTAATAAAAGGCTTCTATTAGAAGTTTCGTAACTGTAGACCTTTAAAGTGTATAAGCTGAGAGACCGCAGCAGGAGTCATGTTGGCTGGATTAAATGATAAAAGGGGAAATGCATTTCTGAGCCTTGCTTTCTCCTAAGGCAGGTTACTGTGTTTGTGTCTTGTACATCACTAATTATGCTGCAGTATTTAACAAACAGTCAGTAATTCACATAATAACAGCTACACTGTAGAGCAGCGCCTTCCCCGAAAGAGAGAGTGATTTTTCTAGACATGCGCTATAACAAACAGAAGATTGTCGTTATCTTAGGCCACTTTTGAAAGTTTCTCAGGCACCAAATGTTTCTCCAAATTAGTTTTGCATTGCCAATGGCATGCCTGAGCTGGAGACTAGATGGGTGGAACTCTGTCATTAATTGTTCTAATCTAAGATATGCTGACATTAAAAAAAAGACATCACTATAACGACAACCCAAATGTGTTCCTGATAGCAAAACATTGCTAAAATCCAGTTTGCACACACACACAAAAAAAAGTTTGTAAATGAATTCAGGTACAGCCATAGTCACATCCATTAAAATAGTTCTAAGTCAAGTGTAGACAGGGGCCTGGGGACAAAAAAGCAGTGATGTCTACTCCTGCTGCTGTCATTTCTATTTAACTCTACATTTTCTAACCGTGTAACTCTACTATGCAAGAGACCAGAGCAAGGAGGATCTTAAACCTGGGTGTCTTCCAAGAGAGGTAGAGCAGGAGTTCATCTTTTCGTGGCTGCCTGTGGGGTTGTTTTGCTCGTTGTCTCATTGAGAGTGGGAGTACCTGCATTACGGACAGGAGCTGCAAAGGAGGGAAAGATGAAGGTTGTAAAGGGCAAAGCAGGCTGTGCTTGGATAGGTGGGTGAAATCATTGCTGCTCAGAGCAGGCTGCATTCCTCGGCCACTGCTTCGGGGAGGTGAAGATTTCTGCTCAGAGCAGGGGCAGAGAGATGGGGACTGTGCAAAGGGTTCCCCAGGTCCTGTTCACCACAGCAGCCTCCTGCACCACAGTGTTAAAACTGGTGCAAATCTTCAGTCATGCAAAGAACCCCCTCCCCAAATCAACTCAAGTACAGAACTTACGCCCTCTTCTCCTTCCTTTTGCACACCCCCCGTGTTTTACAAATCCAAAGTCAGTGTTGTGCTTTACAGGAAAGCTAATAGAAGATTGTGTGGAGACAGAAAGTTTTCCCAAAAATGAATGATCTGTGTTAATTTGAATCCATCTGTCTATCTGTGAGGTGCAAATGGTATTGACAGAAAGTATAGTATACTTCATGCACATGAACATACAGTCACTGCTCCTCAGAGACCTCCTGATGTACTACAGTGTCAGGACAAGGATATTGAATCTTACAACATCAATCTGTTATTCATGCTGAATAATCTGTTATTGCTGTATGGGGACTCTTGAATAAAGTCTGTCTTCCCCAGCCTCTCCTACTCTGCTTTGTGTTTCTGGAGGCAGTGGAAGAGATGACACACAGTGTGCGTAGCTGATTAAGGTGGAAGAAGATCTTTTTTTACTTCTCAGCAGAGTGTGCAGCAGAGGTGGTAGATGCACAAACTGCTGGGTAGACGCAAAGCCTGCACATACCCTCTCACATTTTAACGTACAATTTGGAAAACTCCTGTGCAGAAGTATGGGCTAAAATATAGCAAGACCAGATTCTGGTTTATGCCAGGCCTGATTCCACTGCTCTGTATTCACACACACTTTAAAGCATTGCCCTGACACTGGAAAGGAGTCTCAAGGCAAATGAAAATTCAGGCTGTCATATTTCAAAGGCATATGCACCCAAATCCACACTTACCTTTGGAGCTGGAGAGACCAAGTTGTAATTTGAAACAGAAATAACACTATCAGCTTCAAAATCAGAGTTTCACCTAGGGCCCTTCCCCGCCTCCCTCCTCTGCCCGCAGTTAAAGTTCAACTATTTCATTTGTAAATGCAGCTCTCTGATACAATCAGAAGCAGAAATGCGGAGGGGCCTTTAGCTCAGTCAGGCAAACAAGCTGCTCTAGGTCCATCGTAAAAAAACCCGACTGTAATGTTAACTTCTGCCATTAGGGTAAAGTATCCCTCCAGCAGCCCTACCGGAGCCTGTCTTTATTCTCAGCTGCCTTTCTCTTAGGGATGTTGCATTCTGGTCACTCAAACTGTTTTTTTCCCCTGCTTGTGTATGGAGGAGGGGTTCCTTCATGCTCTCCCTTCCTGAACCCTTCCAGACCCCAGGGAGTGCGGACCCAGGGGTGAGGTGTGCATCAGGTCTGTTTGAGATCTCTTCCTTCCCGAGTGTGCTCTTTCTGCTGGAGCAGGTTTCACATCCTCCTGGTTCAGGAAATACGTACTGACGGTTTTCTCTGTCCTTTTCCTTGGTTCACAGTTTTGGGGTTTGTTTGTTTGTTTGTTTTTTTGTTGTTGCTCTTTAAACTGGGGAAAAGTGAAAAGTAGAATCAGGTTAATACATAATTGGCCCAAATTACTATGTAATGCACATATTCCTCGCTGGGAAGAAAATTGGATTTTTAATCCAGTTTCATCTCTCAAGTTTCACGCACTCTATCCTGACTGAAAGATATCAGTGATGTTTCAGTTCACAATGCTTGCTTTGCATTAGAATAGTCCTCGGGAGACTTGGTGGTGGGCAGCCCTTATCCCAGGTCCTGTACAAACACATGGCAGATGAGGCACACCTTGTCCCATGGCACCGATGGGGATTAGAGGGCAGGAGATGACTAGTGGCTATCAACAGGCGTAAGTGGGTGGTAGAAGGAAAGCACTGAGATGGATTTCTGAAGCAAAGGCAGGCAGGGGGCTTGTCAGGAACTGAAGGCAAAGTCCAGTTGTGTGGATGCTACATGGCAAAGGGGACTTTGACAAGAGTTATGGAGTAGTTTTGTAAATGTTTGAGAAACTCCTTCCCAGTTTGAAAGACAGGGTGAGATGCAGTTTTGAAATTGAAGAAAGACAGTGAAGGACCCTCAAAGGGAAGATCAGGAGTATGTGTTGATGAGATGGAGGAAGGGCTACTGCTGATGAGAATGTGAAGAGAATTTGTAAAATGAAAAAAAGGGTAGGATTTATCTTTGGCCACACTGAATTTAAATTGTGAGCTGTCAGAAGAACAAGCCAGACCAAAAGACAGCTGGAAAGGACGATGCAAGATCATCTTGCTATGTCTATATTAACAAATAGTACAAACATACAGAGCAGGTTTGTAGAGTGAAACAAGTCAGGGCTAAAGACCTGACATCCACGTGAGGCACATTTTAGGCGGTTTTATCTCAGATGATCTTTAGTCGTTTCACATGGACTGAGCAACCATTAGCAGCTGGAGCATGGGAGGTGTGCTCCTAGGATGCATCTTCTGGTCCAAAAAGAATCCAGCTCGTGCACTCTGAGCTCTCTGATATGAACCAAAGCACAGTAAGTTGGGACAATCAGATGATTCACCTCAAATGTGAGCTCTGATCCAAGCTGAAGCAGCGATACACAGTTTAAAGGTTTGTCCTTCTTCCCAGCATGAGAGCATCTTTGCTGGACTTAGGACGGAGTGGAGAATAAATGTGTGAATTGCCAGAGCGTGGATCAGATCGTCGTTAATTTTTTTTTTGGGGGGGGGGGGGGAATCTGCTTTTATTTTCCCATTTGTTGTCATGTGTTTCTGGAATTTTAGTAGTTATTTGCACCACATTTTAAAAGTAATCTTTCTGGCACACAGATTTTCATAACAGTGAATTGCTTGAGCACAGACTTCTCCTCGCAAAAAGGAGTAAAAGGGCTTCCTTTGATGATTCAGATTGATACATACAGCTACAACAACCGCAGCAATAAACCCATCCACCGAGCCTACTGCCAGATCAAGGTGTTTTGTGACAAGGTAAGTGGAAAGCACAGTTACCACGGATAGAGGAGGAAACTTGTTAGACAGTTTATTATTGCTGTATTTTAGACATAATTAAATGTTTTTTCTTTCCCTAAAGAATTGTGTTTCATGGTAGAATTTGGACCAGCTATGTCATAAATCTTAACAGATTATCATGTAATTATTTTACTGCTTTGCAGCCTTTTTGGCCCTGATTCCTCAGCTTGTGAGCAATAGTTGGACTGTTTAAGGACAGCATGTTATAGGTCACGATACACGAATATCAAAAAAAAGTCACAGGAAGTACAAACGTAAAGAACTCTACTTGGAAGGTCAGTGCTGACCATAGGCTCATGCAAGTGCCAGTCTGATGATGTTATCCCTTCTGTCTCTAATAGCCAGGATAGGTAAAGTGTAAACTTTGTGGAGAGGTCTCTGACAGGAAATGCACCTTTCAGTAAAGGCCTGCTAAGCGTTCTTTCATGATACTGGAAAACACAGAGTCCCAATGATGCAGCTGATGTTTTTTCCCTTCTCATTTGATTACAAGCTGTTATTTTGGAAGCTTCAGTGAGAACTTCTATGTTGCTAGGATTTTCTTATTAGAAGTTAAGTAAACTACAAAAATATATTAGCCATTAGTTCAGTAACTACTTTTTTTTGTGCTCACTCCCTCTTTTGCAAAATTTTGTTATTTTACAATGCATTTCCCTACTCCTTTGTGGGAACTGGTAAGATTTTTCAGCACCAAAACATAGATCATGCCTTAGTGAGTCTGATAGTGTCATGGTCAGCTGTATATATCACCAAGTAGAAACAGTTGCTCAGAAATGTTACATCAGTGATGATTTTTAGATGTGAGCATGACCATGTTTCAGTTGTGTTTAACACCTGCCAGCCGATGACTTTATTCCTGTTGGGAAAGATATTCCAGGGGGGAGCTGGATTCTAGTCAAGGTTCAGGGATTCAGGAGCCAACATCTATTTTAAGTGACTCAGAAATTTATCCAAATTAGTCTTGCCATCTTACAGGTGGGAATAGAAAAGCAAAAGGCCATGCCCCAGGCAATACGTAGCATTAACTTTTTAATGGAAAGGGTAAGAGTTCAACTGTTCCAGGTCTCTGTGCTGCTGCTCCTTCCCCTTTTTCAGTTCTTTCCCTTGTTGCTGTCTTGACAACGGGATCTTGAGGGCTAATCAGTCAGTTGTGTTAGTGGAGCTAAAACTCTGAAAGTAATTAATGTAAATGTATGCACTGAGGTCTTCTTGCAAGTCAAAATGTTATGCTTTTAATTTTAACTTTGAATGTCAAATATTTAGAGATTTGAAGCTACAGCTGGATGTTAAAAGCTCCGTAAATATCAAAGTAACAAGTCGTTTTCATCTACCTGTTTTTGAAAAGCAATTAGAAAACTCTGAATTATTTTTAAAAAGGAAGGAAACTCAGAGCACAAACTCATCAAGAGTGACCTGTAGACACAACTGATGGAGATTTTGAATAATACATGTTCATTGCATCTATTGGATTAATTGGCACTTCAGATACGCAGACTAGAAAGTAGGAAATGAATGCTGAGTCTTTCAATCAAGACCATCTCAAAGTAGAAGAAAAGATCACAGGGGTAGTTAAAGCATTATTCACATCAAAACTATATTGAAAGTGGGAACTGGAGGGCTCAAGGGTATTAATAATGGGGTTTATATCTGTATAATATAAATGTATACCCACATACATGCACACAGAGCTTTTTAACTTAATGCAGGGATGTAAATGAGTTGAATGAATGAAAATGAATGAAAATTATCGAGGTCAATTCACATGACAGTTTGTGCTAATTGGCACTTGGAAAGAGACTGAGGCCTGCTTCTCCCCTCACTTAATGCTGCTATATCTTTACCGACATCCATTTGTCACGGTGCTTTTGTAAGTAAATAAATGGTTGGAGAATTTCCACCTGCTGGTGGCACTGCGAGAATTCGTTGTGCTCAGAGGAAAGTAGCTGGTGGGGCTGGGTACCCTCATGTTCCTAAGATGCCAAAATAAAACCCTGGCGCTGGTTGAGGCAGTGCTAAATGGAGGGTCCTAGCTCAGTCTCTCTTGGGACTCTGAGACTCGCCCTCTAGTGACAAAGACAGGGTTTGCTGCCTGTTTTGGGAAAGGCCGTGAAGCTGAGACAATTAACTGCCCACTTCTTTGTCAGGGTCAATTAAAGAAGTATTATGGGGCCATTTAAAAAAACACAGCAAACAAAGAATAATTTTTATACATTTTAAAAGTGAATTGCACCATTATGCCCCAATCTGACAACCCCAAAGAGAAGCTGATGAGAAAAGTGCTTGATTTATTAACAATCATCTGGATCAGAGGAACTGCACAGTAAATTCCTCCCGCCTAAGTACTGAAATGTATCTTAGTTTGAAATGTGGAAGAAAAAATGTTTCTGTGTCTGTCAGCGGTCCTATAAATGCTTTTTCTGCAGTGATGGTGCGTCTTTAGGACCAGTAGATGTGTTTGTATATTAACTTAGATAATAAATCAGAAGTAGAGGTGCCCAGTCTTTAACAAAAACATTTGCTGATAAATTAATGCACTCCAGCTGAATATAGCATAGCTGTTGTGGAAAGAGTATCCCTGAAGAAATAAAACTGCATTTAGCTAAGTGGTACATATTATATATATTTTAGTATTTACTCAGGCAGTTGCTTAAATTTAGTTTTCATTTACATATAAACTAGAGAGCAACACCAACTCGGATCCAATGTGTGCTTTTTGACATAAATGTATGGAGATAAAGGCTGCAAAGGTTGTAATCATGTGCTTGCTCCCTATTCATTCTCCAATCTTTTGTCCGTGTTTATCTTCTAGTAGGCAATCTTCAAAGCAACCGTTACAG
The DNA here is from genome assembly GCF_000737465.1 of Haliaeetus leucocephalus. Lineage (NCBI taxonomy): Eukaryota > Metazoa > Chordata > Aves > Accipitriformes > Accipitridae > Haliaeetus > Haliaeetus leucocephalus. Next base: position 17,386,502 of record NW_010972991.1, on the reverse strand, counting down.
TGCACATCTTGTTTTCTCAGTGCTAATTCTCTCTGCCCTTGCAGTCTTTTTATCATGTGCAGATCACTGATGCTGCATTATGATAAGAGAATATGATTTTTATTCCTTAAGTAGGTTGTCAGGGAAACTTGCTACCAGGCCTATTTATATTTATATATTGCAAGATGCTTTAGCCACTGTGGATGAAGGAACTGGGGATTCAGAGATATTTTGATTTTCTGTATGTGATTAGCTTTGCTGAAAAGAAGCAGAAGCATTTGACTTGGCAAATACCATAACATTGTTCCAAAATCAAGTAAATTAATCCCATTTTCTTTACTCTGAAAAACTACATGTTGTTTGGAATATATGCAGTTCCTGCCTTCTTGTCCTCAGTATGGATCATCATAGAGAAAATGGATTATCATAGAGTATTGAGCAACTGTAATTGCCTATTAATCTTCAGCTTTAGAGAGAAGGCTGAAGTCTATGGGCCTGTCCTACCTGATGTGGAACAGTTTGGTCTTGAACCAGAAACAGGTGTACACATGAGCTTCATAATGGTGATGGGAGTGGTCCTTATGATGGTAAGGGCTTTGCTAGGCTGGAGCTAGAACGTAAGACCTAAGCTTAAATGAGTTGAAGTCTTGGTGAAAAAAAAAAAATGAATCAGCTGTGTGTTCATAGGCTGTGTTTTGCTAATGGTTAATAGCCAAAGTACTTGTTGCATTTATGAAAAGTCCAGACATCAATGAAAAAATTAAAAACTCATTTATTTATTTGACTGGTCAGAGCCCAATTTATAGTCCCCTATGAGAGGGTTATTTTTTCTTCTGTCCTGAAGAGATATGCAAACTCCTATTTATTAGATATGTGTCAGATGGCTCAGCTGTGAAAACTGTCCAATAGAAATGCTCTGGTATGCACAAATCTTATTGTGGTCCATTGCCTCAGCACCTACAGCAATGACGTACATCAGGTAGGCTTGGCTGGCCCCTGCACTGTGCCACGTGGGATGCTCCTAGCTCAGAAGGGCTGGTAGATGTGTGGGTATTGCAGTTGCCGCAGCTGTGAAATAGCTGTGGCACAAATAACCACTGGCAGATGGGAATGGCTGCCCTGCTCAGAGATTGCCCGCACCCCAGAGGACTTGGGGGGTGTCTTGCCGTGAATGAGTGAAGACAAAGCTGTGGAGCTTTACCAAGTTCGTAGTTACAGAGAATATAAAATTAAAATCAGCAAAACATACGTTCTTTATTGTGTATAAAAGGCTGAGCCTTCCTCAGTTTCTGCTTTCCTGAGAGGAAACTTGCACTTGCTGCCGTGTATGAAATTACTTTCATGGTTCGTCCTGCTACCTGTGAGCAGGAGAGCGGCAGCACTGAGCGGTAGGTAGGGCTGTGGCCGGCTGGCAGAGCCGCTTTGTGCGGTGCAGGGCTCTCGGGGGTGTGCCTGTTGCCAGAGAGTGGCTGTGAGGCATATTTTTGCTCCTTTCTGCTAAAGAACAGGTGGCCTTTAAGGATACAAATGTACCTCTAGAAACAATTTTGATAAGGGCACGACTGAATCCCTTGGCTTCTGTGGTTGAGGCCAGTGACAACTTGATTGGGACCTGGGCCTGGAGGCAATGTTTTTTAAAGAGCTGTTTCTTCCTCCACCTCCTTCAACCTCTGGAAATCTATTAATAGATGACAGCCAGGAGTACATCTTTCCTTGCATTCTTTACAAGCACGGTTCATTGGCTCATGTGTGAATTTTGCCATCTTGAGTGGGTATTTTTGCCTTTCCTTACCTCCCTTCTCCTACCCCCTTTCTTTTAAATAAACTTCTAATTTTAATTTGGATAAAATCTTCAATTTTGCATGCGAACTGTCTGGGAGCATATGGATCTTTAATACCCTTCACAACATGACTATTCATATTTATAAAGTAAATTAGGAGAACTTCAAAGGAGGTGTTGCTGCTTTTTCTGTCAATAACAAGTTTTATTTTCTAAACTTGTTGAGAGTGTATTTACATAATAGAAGCCTGCAACTTCCCAGGAGTTCCTGGGGCCTAATAGGGCAGTGCTACATTGCTTTCCAGTTTCTGGAGGGCTTCTCCCTGTTTGAAATGCCTTTATTTTTCTGCAAGAGCCCTTGCACTGTTGGCAAGCTGTCAGTGTAGCCTTCTTGCACTGGCAAATCTCAAAGCCCTTTACAAAGCTGGCCACAGTGGAGCAATGCCACCACCCCCAGACAAGGTGGGTGGAGGAGAGTTTAGGGAAAAGCTTAGCACAGACATGATCTAAGATGATAGCAATCCTGCAGGTGTTTTACGTCAGTACATACGCAAAGTATTTGGCCTGAGCGCTCTGTCCGTTGCAGAGGCGCTGGGCTCAGGATGCCCTTTGTGCAAGTTGTGGTGGCAACAGCCCTGCTACAGACTGCATGCAGCCTGAGCCATCCATCCCGTGTCCTCCAAGCTAGCATGTGGATATGTTCCTCTTGCTGTCTCCAGCCCTGGGGGCTGCTGGATGTGCCAGCCTGAGTTTCGGTCACAGGTGATCAGTCTGAAGCTGGCATGTTCCCAACAATCTGGACAGATTTGTCTGCAATGGGATAACCAGTCTCTGTTTCAACATTTCTGATGTGTCTGTCGCTGTAGTTCCAGGCATTGCAGGGTACAATGCTCACGGTGGTTCCTTATTGGATAATATCTGTGGGTTGTCTTTTTTGCATCAGGGAGCAGAAAGGAAAATCCGAGATGAAGAGAGGAAGCAGAACAGGAAGAAAGGCAAAGGCCAGGCATCCCAAGCCTCGTGTAACAACTGTGAGTAAGATGGGCCTTTCTGGGTTGGGGCTAAGTCACGCTTAACATGCCTCCTCTCATAACCATGTTTCTTTGTGATCCTCCTAGCAGCTGAAGGGAAGTTGAGTGCACTCCCTCCGCAAAAAAAGAGCGATATCACCTTCTTCAAAACAATGGCTGACCTGGATTCCCAGCCAGTTCTCTTTATACCAGATGTTCACTTTGGAAACCTACAAAGAACTGGACAGGTAGGAAAGGGTAATGAGACAAGATGGTGCCCACCTGCTGTCTGGCTGCCTGTGCTCTGAGGCAGGTTTTAGGAAAATAAATCACTGTTCCTGGGGGCCGCTTGTTTCAGGTCTCGTTTTGGTAAATGCAGCTCTTGGGGAGTGACTTAAAAAAGACCTTACAAGAGACAAGTGCCTTTCTGAGTTCTGGGTGTGAAAAAGGAGTTTATACTTGATTAATAACTGACTAGTTTGTGTTTGTTATGGGTTTGCCATTCCTTTGCTAGGAAGAAAATCTGGAACAAATAGTCAAGAATTCTAAAATAGAAGGTTGCTTTGTGACTGCAAGAAAGTTTAGTTTTGAATGTGCTATTTGGCTTGATGAAATGAAGTGCCACCTTGTGGTAACAGAGATCCCCCTCCCTGTGACAACTGAAAACAAAGACCAAGCTCTTACATGTATAAGGAGGTCAAGACTAGGCTCACCACTGCCCGTTTTCTGTCGGCATCACCTAGAGATCTGGGAATTCCTTGGAAGAAAATATTTTCACTCTACAAAGTGAAAATCTCTCATGCTAATGTTAATATTCAATATTGGCAGTCATTATCACCAGTAAATGTGAGGAAGTCTTTGCTGACTTGACTCTTTTAAGACTTACTTTATTGCTTGCTGGGAAATTGCAAATCTGAACTGGAGGGTCAGCTCTGACATTTTTTTCAGTATGAACCTGTTACTTGTTAACATCTCAGGGAGTAGAATGAGACCTTTATGCATGTGTTTATATAAGGACAAATAATAGATGAGGAAATTTTATATGCATCTTGCTGCCAAATATTAAAATAATGGATTAAATGATACCGAGTGTTGGAATTGTCATTTATTTTAAAGCAGTGAGAATTTTGGTGGAGCAAAGCACAAAGAGCGCAGACATTGCAATCACAGCTGTCGCTGACTTACCCTCCAAAATTGGAAAGACGCCCACTCACATATCAGTGCTGGGTACCTTCTGTCCTCATGGCTTTCAAACCAGAATGTGGATTTGTCTCAAAACAGGAGAAGATGGAAGCATTCCTTAGTATATGTAATCCTGTAAATAATTTTCTAAACTAACTGGAAGATCGCCCAGTTTGCTAGCTCTTAGGCAACGTTCAGCCCTGTCTTTTACTGCTGTATAGGTTGCAGTATCAGCATTCTTGCTGTCCTGAGCTTTTCAATTGTTTTGTATATTACTTAATATAAGAATGATTTATTATGACAATAATTTATTATTTATGACTGTTTTATTAGGAGAGTGTAGCCACTTCCAGGTCCTGGTCATAGAATGAGTTACAGACCTCAGCTTTGCACACATACACTTCTGAGCTATTTTCATTGTAGAGGTTCAGAAGTGAAGGCTCCCAGTGAGAGCCAAGTGTGCTCTGAGTCTTGCCAGCACAAGTGCTGGAAACCTGCCTGAGATGCTTTGCTCTGCCCCAGCAGAACGCAGGGCTCTGGTGCGCTGCCTTCGCCCCACTCTTGCACAGTAACACAGCAACTGAATACTGGTACGCTTGTTGGTGTGGACCCGTGGTGCAGGCATGTTGTGAGGAATTTGGCCGACTGTTCTGTAAAACCTTTGACAACAGAGGGTGATTTTATACCTCCCCTGCTACTGTTAGCTGCATTTGCTGCTGTTGTAAATTTGGTCCCAGTGACTCTGAGCTATACTGATTCACAAAATAATGGTCTGGACTTGAGCTTCTGCCCACAGCCTGTGCAAAAAAGTTCAGCTGTACTATTAGTAATTGTATTTACTTCAGGCCTGTAGTTTAATGTTGGTCTTTATAGTTTAATCAGATTTTCAGACAGTATTAAATACATACAAAAGCTTGTGAGTGTTGTGGCTTAAATCGTATTAGGGGTAATTTAAGTGAGTAGTGATCTGATTTAGAGGATTGTAAAATAATTGGGAAAATGATATAAACCAGGGGAGAGGGCAATGTCTGTCAAAATGCTTTGATATATTTCCACTAGCTGACATTCAACAGCAGTTTTTCTAAGCCACGCTTTTTCCAGATCACAATTGGAACCAGAGATGTTTGTGTTGTATAGAAGGAAAAGGATTTTTAACAGATGAGAAACTGCAAACCACTTGTCTTTTTTCCCTTTTGAAGTTATTCTGTTAAGCAGGTGTCTGAGTTTTGGGAATAATTGTTTTTTTCCACCCTTCTAGGTTTACTATAATACAGATGATGAGAGAGAAGGGTAAGACATTTATTGTTTCACAAGCTTTGCATTTAGCAGTTCAAACTCATAGAAAGCAGGCACAAAACATGAAATCAGATAAAACTGATCCCCTTTCTCCCTCTTCCCTCATGTTCTCCCATTGCTAACAGTAGGTGAATCATATGTAGAACTGGTAGAGGGAGGTTTATTTTATGGTAACTTTCTTTTCCTTCATGTGAACTGGCTGCTTTTTATATCTATTCTTTATTACATTTCCAAGTAAAATAGTTTAAAGAGCCATGAGGTTCCGTACAGGGACAGGACAATATATTTGATGATAAAGTGCTTTTTACATATATGTAAGGGTTCTCAAATAATTTAAAAAAACAGGAATTTTTTAATGAAGCACTGAACTTCACTGCAGTCCTGAAAGCTGTTTAGCAGTACACGTGTGTGCATGTGACAAATACTGGAACTGCAGAGAGAGTGTCCAAGTGCTAGAAGGGAAAGGCAGAAAGAGAAGGGGAGATCCTGGGAAGGGGGAAGGTGGAAAATGGGAGCACCCCCTATCTGGCTTTGGAAGGACTGGAAGAATTGCAGAAAGTCCCTAAAATATTTAGAGATGTCATGAAATAAGAGCTTTAATATGTGTGGCTGAAGTTTAGCCAGTATTAACTGTGATGTGTGCAAGCCCCATACTTTTGTAAGTTGCTTGAATCTCAAGTGAGCACTCTCAAATCTGAGAGTTTGGAGTAAGGCAACTGCACTCATGTAAGCCTGCAAAAAGTGGCCTGTGGTAGGGAGTGGCTGGGCACTGGCAGCTAACATTGACTTGAAAACATGAGGCTCTTTTTGTTTCTTTTATGAAGCTAATGTTCTTCATAAGGCTCACGGTGGAATTCAAGAAACAAAGGGGTTTATTGCACCAAGCACATTGGCTTCAGTTCTCTCCTCCAAGACTAAAAGGAGACACCAAGTCCTGCCAGAGCTACGCTGAGGGGAGGGGGCAGCCGTAGTGCCTGCAGCCCTCAGCTTCCCCAGTGGAGTGTGCTGCAGCTTTGGCTGGATCTGGCCCAGCATATCACTCCTTTTGAACTTGCTGGCGTGTATGGTCTCAGATTTTAGAGATACTGGTGGTGTTTCCTGAGGCTGTCTCCTTGACCCCAAAGACGAGGAATCAATGTGTAAATGTGGGTTCAGCTCCTTACTTAGCTGTTTCTTCTTCCCCACCCCACTTCCCTCATTATTTAAACAGTTAAGGGCCTTTGGGGTTTTCAAAATGGTACGTAACATTGGAGCATGGTTTCCTGTCACCTGTCTCAGCCAGTCAGTCTGGGCAGTTTGAAAGGCCTGGAGAGTTCAGATAAGCATCAAAAGCTAAATCCTTGCAGTTTCTGGTCTGGTGCTACTTGAGTAGCTAGTGGGGTTTTTGCCAGAGTACAAAGTGAGTCATGACTGCTGCTGTTGTCTCCTCTCCTGCTGGGAGTACAGTTTTACTGTGACATGGTCCCTGTTGTGTGTTTTCTAGTAGCAGTGTCCTGGTCAAAAGGATGTTCCGGCCTGTGGAGGAGGAGTTTGGTCCATCCCCTTTGAAACAAATGAAAGAAGAAGGCCTGAAAAGAGGTAACAGCCAATTCTTAGCAGTTAAAAATAATGCTGCGGGACTCATGCCCTCAAGTTGGGAAGGGCAGGTGTGGCTTGGACCAAGTTTTTTGTTTGATGCTGGTGCAAATGTGGGGTAGATGAGAGAAGAGATCATTACACCTGCCAGTATACAAGTAGGCATTTTAACAAATAGTAGTAGTGACTTAAAAGCAGAAAAGAAAAAAAAAAAAAAGGACTGTGCTATCTCAAGAAGGGATCAGGACACAAGTGTATATAAAATATAAAAAAGCTAGAAAGTTTCTTGGTCTTTGGCCAAGCTACATAGTTCATAAATGTTCCAGTAGCAAATCTGTGATTGCCTATTTTTAACTTTTGCTCATCTTTTCTGTTCTGGCTGGGATCACAAGCAAATATGCAAGATGCACTGGGTCAGATACACAGACCTTACACAGGCAAGCTCCTGCTGACTGCAGACTTAGGTTAGCCTGAATAAAATCTCAGAAATTTCCTACCCAGTTAGAAATATAAGGCATGGAGAGACATCTTCCAGCAGACCCGAGTTGTTTAAAAGTTTGTTTCCTCTAACTGTTTTTACTGCTTTGAGTGAATATTACTACAGTCGTGTTTCATATGCTATACCAGTCCAAATCCTGTTTTCCAGTCTGCTACAGTGAAGCTTGAGTGACATTGAAGCAATGGTTTAGGTAGAGCTGTTAAGCTTTGCACTGAAGGTAAGGATGAGCAGATGGTGTTTTTGTCCACAAAATCTGCTTTGTGTACAGTCAATTCCAGTGCAGTTCTATAGGTGATAGCTTTCTATGCTGCCACAGTTAGACACCCTGGAGAATATTTGCCATTCCTTCAGACTCAAGAGTTCTGTCATCGTAAGTTTATTGGAGGCTCCAGGGGTTTGACCAACCTATATAACTCAAACTCGCAAATGTTTTGAGGCTCACCCATCAGTTTGTGAGACAGCAAAGCGATAAGGTACAGAAGTGAGCTCGATTTTTCTTAGTGGCACCATTTGTAAAACTCATTTGAGCTTTATAGGAACAACCTCCCATGAGCCTGCATTTGCAGAGTTTCTCTGTTGGTTAGGGTGGTATGCTTGAACCAGGTGAAGCATATAAGATTACAGGATGGAGACTGACATCTTGCTGGAATAAATGTGAACATATTCTTCTTTTAATTAAATCTTCTATTAATTATGTGATGTCAGCACTGACCACAGACTTGCATCTGGTTGACTCAAGGCCTTGACCAAATTCACGTTATCAGGGCTCCATCAAGCAGAAGGAGACAGCCACAAGGGCTACATAAAGAACTGCAATTTCCTGCAATTTCACCTGGGTTTCCCAGCTGGAAGCCTGCAGAGTTGCCTGCAAGGTGATATTGGTTTGCTTTGATTATTCCTGTCCTTTGCTGTGGTAAGTTGTTTTAATATTGTCCAGGACTTGCAGCCATTTCAAGGGGAAGATTTGAAAGAAAAAAAAAAAAAGTTTTTCAACTGGTGGCAAAACTATGTTAAATAATTAAATCCAGGAGAGGCATGGAACCAGAGAAGCTGGAGGATGCTCTCTTCACATCCCCTTCCTGTTCAGTGTTTCTTGCAGCTTGGACTATGCTGGCTGGAGGCCAAGCCTCTTCCAGCGTGGCCTTTGCTCTGGTGAACTTCCTGCCATCAGGAACCCTGCATCTGGGATTGTGCTGATGGAGCGCAGCTCAGCTGAATCTGCCCAATTGACAATACTGTCTTTGCCACAGGAGTCACGGAGTATTAAAACGTTCTGCTGTTTTTCCCAGGCTTAGCCATACTAGAAGCTTTTTTTCTCCCAGATTTATTTGGTACAGCAGAATCAATAACTCCTAGAGTGCAGGTATAGATGGGGCACTGGTGTAATGTTTGAGAGAGAGCAGGTCTGATGTGTGAAAATATGCATTGAAAGCAATGTAATCCCAAGGTGGCTCATTATCAGAGCAGTGCAGATAAGTAGCACTGAGTGAGGGGTCCAAGCTCAGCTGAAGAACTGAAGTGATAGTGTGTGGCCTCACCTCTGCCTGATGGACCTAACTGTATTAGTGTCCAGTGGAAGCAAAAGTATTAAGGGGCAGCTTTCCAGAGAACAGGTCTGAAGGGGTTTCAAACCGTTGGTAAAACAAGGTTCATATTCTCACACAGGTAGCTGCATCTTTGTGAATTATTCTTTCATCTCCTTGACCTCTAAGGAAGGTACAAGTGCCCAACACAGAAGTGTAAAGTATGTTAATCTGTACCAAGTGTGCAGCGCAGCTAGTTACTTGGCTAGACTTGCGGCCTTTTCCTGTTTTGAGTTCTCAGTAAGAGTTTTCAAATCACTTTCCCTTTCAGATTTCATAGGGAGTTTCCCATTAATTATAAATCCAGCACCTGTTGTTACAGATCAGGGAGATTTCCAGTCTTGTAGTTCTCAGCTTGAAGAAAATCAAATTTTTGTCTAGCTTTTGTCTCTCAGGAAAGTAGTGTTAAACTACTCTGAAACATTTTGGATTCATAACAGTCAGGGTTTTGTGAACCAGCCCTGTGGAGGACAGCATTCGCTCTGTCACCTAGGGAATTTGTGCCTGGGCAATTAGTGAAAACTCCAAATGTGGCAAAGCCAGGTCACAGCTACCAGCCCTACTTTCTTTTCCTTGACTAAAATGTGCCACATCTCTATCCAGAAACCACTTTACAAAGACTGTAGTCATTGCTCATCGGGTGTCGGTTGGAGCATCAGTAATGCCTGGGCTCAGACCTTCATAGTGGCCTGAGTCTTACTGTCTCATCACGTCCTTAGTTTGATTTTTGCCACATGTCCGTTGCTTGTCTTCTGCCTTGGCAGATTTGCCAATGGAGAGCCCAGCTGTTACCACTTTTAAGAGAGGTATCTAACATTGTTCTTCTGCATTCATGCTTAAATCCTCAGTTCAGTGGCCTGGCTTTCAAAAATCTCCAAGGTGCAACAACCTCCCTTGCCTTCAGCAAAGTCTGGTTGCCACTCCACAATTTTGTGAATCAGGGCTATTTCTTAACTAAAGATAAATTTATCACCCCCATCTTTTGCAATTCTTTTTAACATCTAAAGACCATTAGGGACTACTGTGGCTTTCAGTGCTGGTAAGGAGGTTAAGAACTGAGGCCGGGTAGTGTAGAGGTCAGACAAATTTGAATTTATCTTTTAACTTTCAGTCAAAAATAGCTCATTGCCTGGTACAAGATTTTCCGCCCCCCCAAATATTGCAGTCTTTACTATTAAAGTGAGCCCATCCAGATGCTATGAACGTTGTGACAGTAGGATCAGAGGGCATAAGTACGAGTTGTGTCACGTCGTCACAGTCATGGCTTGGCATTCAGTGGCAAAGCTGCTGAGCCCAATGGAGCCTTTGCAGCCCCTTTCCCTCCCTGGCTGTGCCTCCTGCTGCAGGCCAGCCAGCCTTCTCTCTGCGGTTATGCCAGCAGGAAGGCTTGTGGGGCTGCATTGTATGCTGAAGCAGGGACCTGATTTGTCTGAAGAACAACGCAGAAAAAAGGGTTGTTTTTTCACTCACATCTGCTGTTTGAGAGAGTTCATCGTCCAGGAAAATTCACTGAGACAGGCCAGAGTAAGAGAGCATAAGGGCAGGGATGAGACAGGGGCTTCTTAAGGCATCACTGTCACCAGAAGTCATTTATGGAAAAGTGCTCTAGTGAATCAAAGCCAGGATTTTCACACCTGTCAGGGGAAAGAAAAAACCAACAACCCTCCATATGTTTACTAATCCTGGCTCTCTGTGTGTATAATAGCGATTCAAATTCCCAGTTATCCTTGTAATGGATCCTTCATTCAGCACAACGTTGCCTGACATGTCAAGCACAACAGAGAGATTTAAAGCCTAGCACTTGGATTGTATAATGTCCCCAACTTTAACTTTTGGATGGAGTGGTTTTTCCTCCTTTCAGATACGTTTGTAATTATTAAGGCTGGCAGAGGTCCAGATGTTTGAAAAGCCAGGAGCTACAGGACAGCCCTCTAGTCACAAGAAAAGAATTACTGAATTAATAAAAGCATTAGTACAGGTAAAATTAGCACTTTGAGTGAGTGCTTGCTCATACAAGTAAACATATCAAACCCAGTAAAACTTAACTACTGATGTGGTTTGTTTGGTTTTTTTTCTCTTATATTCTGATGGTTATTTAGGTTGTGACCCAAAGTTATCTCAGCTTCTAAGTCCTTTAAAAGGACACTCTCAGGCAGGTCCCAAAGAATTACCAAAACGTAGGTGAAAAGGATGTGGCTCTGCGTGCTTGTGGTCGCAGTTTTGTGGCTCATACTTCTAAATTAAAGATGCAAAAACCCACCATTGTCCTGCACATCTGGTTTGTAGACTGTCCTGGTTTCGGCTGGGATAGAGTTAATTGTCTTCCTAGTAGCTGGTACAGTGCTATGTTTTGAGTTCAGTATGAGAAGAATGTTGATAACACTGATGTTTTCAGTTGTTGCTAAGTAGTGTTTAGACTAAAGTCAAGGATTTTTCAGCTTCTGATGCCCAGCCAGTGAGAAGCTGGAGGGGCACAAGAAGTTGGGAGAGGACACAGCCAGGGCAGCTGACCCAAACTGGCCAAAGAGGTATTCCGTACCAAGTGATGTCACATCTAGTATAGAAACAGGGGGGAGTGGGGGCAGGGGGAATTGCTGGTCGGGGACTAACTGGGTGTCAGTCAGCAGGTGGTGAGCAATTGCACTGTGCATCATTTGTACATTCCAATTCTTTTATTATTACTGTTGTCATTTTATTAGTGTTATCATTATCATTATTAGTTTCTTCTTTTCTGTTCTATTAAACTGTTCTTATCTCAACCCACGAGTTTTACTTCTTTTCCCAATTTTCTCCCCCATCCCACTGGGGGGGGGGGGGGGGGGGGGGGGGCGCGGGCTGGGGCGTTTGGTTGGGGGGGGGGGTAAAC
>NW_010972991.1:17274925-17374722 GCF_000737465.1 Haliaeetus leucocephalus | reverse complement strand
TTTCCCCCCCATCCCCCGGGGGGGGGGGGGGAGTGAGTGAGCGGCTGCATGGTGCTTAGTTGCTGGCTGGGGTTAAACCACAACATAGACCAAGACAGGGGACTCATCTGCCCACGTTTTAAATCTTTTTTTCAATCATTTCAACACCTGGGCAAAGAATTCTCTGCAAATGGGCTTGAGTCCACCCTGCTACAGTCTTGACCTGAGAATTAGCTTCCAAACAATTACTTCTGTATGAAAAATACCATCATCTCTGTTGATTCATCTGCAAGTCATCTGTTGAGTTAGCTGGTGAAGATATCTTTTGGACCACAAGGATTAGTAGTTTCAAAAGATATCTTTTTACCAATAAAAAGAAAAAGATGATTACCAATGTAATTTGTCACACAGACATAAAATACCTAACAGTGCATGTGTATTTGTACCTAACGTACAGCACTGCTATTTGAAAAGGCATTTTATTTAGGGAACAAAATAAATTGCGGGACATCTTATTTAACTTGCTACTTTATCAGAGTCATGTGAGATTACACCTAAACCACTTCTCTAGTGGTTTTTTTTTTTTTTCCACTTTGTAGCTGTCTGCTTTGCTTTTGCCATGTAGCAGCAAGTTTCCTGCTTTTACCTGTGCAAGTCAGAGAGGAGAGAGCAAGAGCTAAAGAGGGCAGGGCACTGCACCTGTGAACCACTAAGACCAGGCAGGATATCTGAGGGAGAAAGGAGATTTTCAGGAGTTCAAATGGCATTTGGGTACCTGAGCAGGGGTGGGCACGCAGGTAAATGCCTGCCTGCCAGCTGTGCTTTTGAATGTCTCCCCTCTGAAGTCTCAAATGACTTTGGATTCATTCTTTCCAGTGTTTATTTTCAGACTGGCCAGGCCCATTTGCAGTCATCTGTGTGGTAATGTCAGAGAACTATTTCTTTTTCTTTTTGTTGATTTTGCTCTCAAAGTCTCAGCTAAAGGCAAACCAGACTTGCCTCTACTGAATGTCTTTTTGCAGCCTTTTGTATGAAGCCATGAGAGGTGCAAGTGGAGACACAGGTTTAGGAAGACCTAGCTTGTGTGTTTTGTCCTGTGACCCAGGGACAGGGCCCCAGTGCTTTTTAGCTTCTTTTATTTCAGTAAATGGAGGTTTAAATTCTTGAAGATACAGATTCCTCACATTAAATTAAATTTGCTGGTTTTAATTTGTGTGTTTTCAAAGCAACTATGATGTGTCTTCCATGTTTAGATCGCTGATGATATGAGAGTACTTTTTTTTTTTTAAGTGCAAACCATCTTCAGCACTTCATTTTATCTGTCAGGGATTAATATTTGTTTTTCTACTCAGTGTGGGGTGTTTCATCTGTTCAGTTGACTGAACCTGCTCCAAGTTTGACTTTTTTCTGTTTCAGTGCTTTTGTATGTGAGGAAGGAGACAGATGAGGTGTTTGATGCTTTGATGCTGAAATCACCCACAGTAAAGGGGCTAATGGAAGCGGTAAGTATCTGATGTCTTCACATGGTTTCTCTTTCTTGGCAAGAAAATCTTGAGGCTTTCAATGTATTATTGAGATAAAACATAACATAAAGATGAAGTTATTCTCAAATACATTCAAAGCATTTCATAAAGGCTTTCTGGAGCACACCTCTGAAATGCTAGCATGTTCCGAATTCAGTACCGTCAGCAGCTTGCTGGGATTAAATAGTGTCGCAGAGCTGATTTATTGGAGACCTGAACCTTGAGGAATGGTGGTAATTGACCAGTGTCAGGGAAGCAGAGTGGTGCAGGCTCCATCTTCTGAAATACTTCTTTCTGAACCGATGATTCAGAGCCTGTTGAATCTTCTCCTCTAACGCCCATCAGTGAGTTCACAGCTATCTTTTAAAGAAGAGGCCCAAGGATGCACTGTTTCTCTGTGAATTTCATATGGCTTTTGTGCAATTGCTGTTCCAGCATATAAGAGGCAGTTGCCGAGCCAATGCAGACTAGTCATTTGTACCTCCTGTCTCAGATTCCTTCTCTAGCCCTTACTGCCAGAGTGAGCTACCTACCAGCCTGCCTCTTTGCTGCTTCTTTAACTTGAGTTTTTGCTTGCTACCCATTAGCTGTGATCATATGAGTGGCTATTTCTGCATTTAATCCTGTTTATAGAGCTGATGGCTAGTAGATGTGTGAAATTTGGTGAGGGAAGAGTTAAGAAGCAACCACATGTCTCACTGCTTCGGTGGGGGGACTAATGTGAGATTGACATGTGGGATGCTGAGTTGATTTCCAGCCTTGGTTACATATAAAAGAGAAGATGGGAATGGATGAAAGTGTCCCTAGAGAGCTCAGTTGAGTGCTAGAAGTGTCTATATTCATATTCTCATAAAACTGTCACAGTGTCTTGTTGCATGTACCAGACACTTCAAATGCAGTAAAGATTGAGTTATTTGGTCAATATTTGGCCAGCAGCAGAAGGCAAAAGATTTGTGGGTTAGTGAAGTTGTTTAAAGTACCTATTCAGATCAAGGTATCTCTGAGGAGAGTCAGCTGCATTCTAAGGATGTCCTAACTGTGCTTTTGCTGATACTGTTTGTTAGCTGTGACTGCAGCTCAGTTGTTAGGCAGAACACACATGTATAATAAAAGCCAGGCTTCACTTAAAGAGCCTGCAGTCTGATTCATGATAAGCTGTAACACGATCTCATCTTGTCTTTGTATGGAAGTTAAAAGTGTGTTATAGTCTGTGCCTCTCCGTGCCTGTTTTCCAGCCACTGTGTAACATAAAAACAAAGCTGGTGCAGAAGCAAGAAGGGTTTCTGCATACCTTTGTCAGCACAGCTGCTGACTCAGTGGCATGTTTTCGGCACCAGAGAAATCTGATCTGTTGTAAAATGTCCCAGTTCACTGGAAGGAACACATTCAAAAAAATTTAATTCTCTTTGGTAGGATATTGGGGATAAATCAATGCCAAAAAGCTGTCAAACTGCATTTTCTTAAATTCTCTCTACAGTTATTTTAGCAAATCATGTGATTTTGTAATTGTACTCATCCTAAATGCTCAATTCTAAACTCAGTACTAAGAACTTAGAAACAGGCTCTGAATATTATAGAGCCCCAGATCTGAAAGACAGTGCCAATGATCTTGAATCATACCCTCCTTCTCTGTTTATGGATTTTACTTTTTTTTTTTGTTAATCACTATTCCTGGTCTGTGGCTTTCTCCAAATTTTCCATGATTAATAATACTGTTTTCTCAGATACTATGTTTATTTTATTCTCTCGTATACACCCATTCCAAATGGACAATTAGATTCCTTCTCAGATTTCTTTCTTCTGGCAAATATCTAGAGGTCTCAGGTTTCAGAGGTACAGTAGATGTCAGAAAGTGATGCAAATATTTGGTTTTTAAAGTGTTTGTTTAAGATGACTACAGTAGTCAGTCTTGATCAACAGAAAATAGTGAGACATTTGCCCATCACAAAACATCGCACATGTGGTGACTGACCAGCTCTAAATCCTGCTCTCAGCCTGATCCAAAGTCAGGTTAACCCTGTGGATCTCAGTAGGTACTCCAGTCTTACATTGTGCAGAATCACATATTTAATCAAATTACAGAGGGCAATCTAAATTGGGAAATTGAAGCATCTCCCTAAATTCTAAAATTAAAAGCTAATAGCTGAGCTCAGTAGAGCTTGCTTAGACCAAAGTTTATTCAATACCTGTCTATGTATGTGTCCTTCCAGCCAACGTAGGGTAACAGACTGGACCATTCCGTAGAAATAAGTCGGCAAAGATTTTTTTTCCCATGTGCTTTGACAAGCCCAGATGTTGCCCTTTCTCTCTTCCTGACTCCAGCGGAGAAAGCATTTCTGGTGGCTTGTGCAATCAGATATGTGCTACAGACAAACTTGCCATGCCAGGGAACTGCAGCCCAAAGGGAACGCAGACTGTTATTTCAGTGCCACTCTGAAGGCTGTCCCACTGGAAAGAATTCGCTGCTCAGAAGACTGAAAAATGGACAATGGAGATGGTGAAGGAAAATATTGCTCCAAATAAAGATATATTTTAAAAATTTATTGTAGCCTGCTTGGGGTCAGGTGAGAAATCTTGTTGTTTTATAAAGAAGTTGGCAGTAGTGGTGTTCCCCCTGAGTTGGCAACAAACGTGTTTCAGAAGAGGGTGTGAAGTGAGATGCCCTAACAGATGCTAACTCTCTGCTTTCTCAGATTTTGCAGCAGGACTTAGCACATTTGCACTGGAGACCTGTTTTCTGCATCTGTGAGGGGGAGGCTTTCCCATACCCCCACTTCGAGCCTTGCTTCCACAGCTCGCTGTTTGGCATAATTGGTTGAATCTTTAGGGGTTCCTGAGAAATGTGCTTATTCAGTCAGCTGGAAGTCTTTCGCAAAGCTCACTAATCCCTGCATGTTATATAAATCCTACACCTGTCATAGGCAGTGTGACAGGCAAGGCTTTCTCAGCTCTATCTCTCATAGCTTCTGTAGGAAGTGGTGTCCCAGAGTCCCAAACCACTTTCAGCAATGTTTGGAATGCATGAGTGTTAGGTATCCCAAATATCCTAGGGAAGTTTATGCTGGAATGTGCAGAATGCTGTATATTAGCTGCTATTAAGCCTCCTTGGCACAGAAATGTTTCTCCCTGCATGTTTATTTGCATGGAGTCAGTGAAAAGTGTCTTTGTGTACTGCTCTTTACAATATCACTAGGCTTCAGAGTTAACATCCCAGAGAGGAAGATACATAGTTTCCTTATGTTCACACAGTTTTGACATTTTCTGCAGTTTCAGATTGCATTTTTTCTCTGATGCCTGTTACAAAGGATTTTTTCAAAAATCTGATGAAATGGAGCCATTTTCATTATTGCTTTACATGAAAGCTTAAATTTAGGGGTACAACAAAACCACAGATAGAAAAGTTCAGCACCAGATTGCTTATCTGACGTCATTCTGTTCATGGTAAGCAAAGCTAGAGGGTAAGAAAGAATAAAAGGAGAACATGAAAGTTTCTCTGAGAAATTCTCTGAGGCAGTCAAGATTTGCCCTCACAGTGTGGCACCTGGGTACCCCGGAGGTGTCACCAGCCTCAGGTTAAGCAGCTGTCCTCCAGCACAGGATGAGGCATTGAAGGAAGGGAGACTTGGAAAGATGGTGGTAGTCAGAGGTGGAGCGTGAGTGAGGAGCAAGGTGTGGGTACCCGTACAAATGCTTCTGGCCAGAGGTAGGTGATTCCTTCTACTGGGGATCCTGCCCATGGATCCTCCCTTGGATTTATGTGCGTAGGCTAGGTCAGGCATTCACAAAGGCTAGGTGGGGCAGCCTGTCCCGTCTGTGATGGAGGGTAGCTGTAATAGGTTAGGATATAGCACACAAGGATATGGCAAAGCCTGGGTTCAAATCACCGTTATTCTGCCCTGTTTGGAGCAAAGACTTGAACTTGCTCCAGATAAGCTGAGTATGTTATGGAACTTCTTTGTAGGATGGGTTTCCACCCTGTGTATGTGGTTAGGTAGCTTTTCCGTAGGCTACACGGAGCCTTTTGCATAGGCTACATAGAGCTCAGAGTGAAAAAGATTGGTTTTATAGTCTGATAGTGAGGATGCTTGTGTGAGATGTAAGACAAGTGGGGTGAAGCCCCTCTTCTCATAATTGTACAAAGCAGACCGTTCCCCACAGCAGGGAGAGTGTGACTATACAGCATGTGAGCTTGTGCAGCCTTGATGCTGATTAGGTCTCTCCCAAGGCAGGTGAGAACATGGATACTATCGATATCTCCAGCACCATATCCAAAAGGGCAGTGAAACATGCTGGTGCAAGTAAAACTGAAATAGCAAATAGAACCCACAATTTAATTTGTATTTTATTCTCTGCTAGGTGCAAAACTTAAGGAGTGGATGGGTCCAGTGTACCTTATCAGTTACTCCTTATTTACACCCTCCCCTTTCAGTTAGCCACAGATGTATGCTGTAGTCAGAGGAAATGGTTTGCAGTGTAAAAGAAGCTTTATAGTTCTTCAAAATCTTGGAGTTATGCTATACTTTTTAAGTACAAAATTGTATCTTAGGTAAGATGACAATTATACAAGTGTAGGTGATGTAGGCAAGTATAGGCTAATTCTCTGTCTTAGAGAATCCTGGCTCTTTGGACAGGAGCAGTGCTTGGGGTTCAACCTGTGGCTGTCTGAATCTGTCCTTGGTGCTGAGTTTATCCACTGTTTTCTTTCTGTTTTCTATTTCGTGATAATTGCTTTAATTTGCTTCTCTAAAATACCACTTTTTCAGAATTACGTTGAGAATGCAAACACAAAGAAAGGATTTTACAGTGACTGATGTTTGGCAGTCTTTAAACAGATTTTTAATTGTGCATTTCAGTTCTCTAATGCAGAAGATAAATAGTCGGCTATTTAGCTGCAACTTCATTTCACCTGGGAAGAGCAGGAAACTTACTTTGGTTGGCAGTAAAGTACCACGGAACATTAATCACTGACAAAAAGTCATTTTTCCATAATTATTTTGCCTTTTGGGACAATCTTCTAAAGTATGAGCTGTGAGACCTGTTCTCTCAAAGAAGAGTCATAATTTGGAAAAGAAACTTGGCTTAGACGGAGGGCTCAGGGACACCATCTCTACAAGCACACCACAGGCTCACTGCAGAATGGACGTCTAAAAAAGTTACTAATATACTGCTGCAAAGCAATGCCAAAGCATCCCAGTGAAGTGCTTGTTAGTGTTGGTAATTCGTCAGCTAAGTAGTTCTTCCTTCAAAAGTTTTCCTATATTTTCTGCTTTTATCATTTGAGTAGCTGGCAAGAGGTTTATTTTAGAAGTCCTTTACCTTGTTAACACGCTTCTCTGCAGCATTTCATTATCTGTACACTCAGACGATGTTTTGTGAGCCAAATGGTGTTCTCATTTTGCCACCCTAGTAACTAGACTGAGTCACCTCCCCAACAATACAGAAGCTTCCTAATCCTGTGTGTAGCATGTTTCTAGCTCACCCACAATAAAAGATACCTTGAAGATACTTTTCAGACAAAAGAAGTACCATGGAGGGTCCTGTTAGCTTAATAAACCTTGAAGTGCCATTGAGAAATAGAAATGTGCACTTTTTTTTGCTGATCCATCAATCCATTAGCTCCCGTTGTGTTTCTACTCATCTGCCTTCTGCCTGGTGGAAGAAGCCTTTGCTTCCATGAGCCCAGAAAATCAGAATAAGAAACAGCAGAAAGGCGGCTGATCAGATTGAAATTCCCTGGTAAAATCTGAAGCTGGGAAGGTGTTGACTCCTTGAGCAGAGCAATAGGAGATGCTGAGGCAGTTTTGATGACTCACACCCTATGAAAACTCCAAGTCTCTGGATGGAAAAGATTGTGTTTTTTTGATCAAGATGTTTAGGATTATTCCTCCCCAAGTCATCCTTAAATGAAGCCATGGTATGGTTGCGAGTGACTTTTCTGTATAGCTATCCTGTCAAAGTTTGCAGAGATAGCGTTTTAATGCCTTTTGTAAAGTGAGAGGTGACAATTTTGTATTTCTCATTAGTCTTTAATGATATTTCTTTTCTTTTTATGATTTCAGATCTCTGAGAAATATGGCCTGCCAGCTGAAAAGATTGCAAAACTTTATAAGAAGAGCAAAAAGGGGTAAGTAAACTATCTAGGGGCTATTGCAGGATCCTTTAGAAGTACTCAGAGATCCCAAATATGCTTGGGGCCTCATGCTGCTGGGCAGTATAAACACTTCTAGGAGACTATGCTTGAAATCTTTCATATGCTTGAAATCTTAATGTCTATGGAGACAGCAAGGGGTGGCAGGGGAGGAAACGTGAATCTCCAGTCTGTGTCTGACCAGTATTCATAGGCTTACTGTGAAGAAACAGTTGGTGTGTGGAAAATGTATTTGGATAAAGTCTGTTTTGTAGACTGTATGCTTAATAACATCATAGAGTGCTAGCGTGGGAGAGGTGCAGCCTTTGCTGTGAATGCAGTGTGGAGTTTCCCTGCAGTGTTAGGAAGAAGTATGCCACTGTCCGAATCTGAAAGGCAGGCAGGCAATGTTTGCTGCAGGGGTTTCAGCTGAGTAAATTTAGACATGAGCATCACAGCTGCGATTTTAGAATAGCTAGGCTACTACTCCTTGCCGTAAATCTAAATCTCTCCACTTCAACTTTTTTTTACTTCTAAATAATCACAATATTGTAGTGATATAATTTTAAGTCAATCATTTATTTTCAGCTGTAACTCTAGCTTAGGGCATTGTTTTGTCTGGGGATTTCTTTAGCTTTTGAGAAGACAGGTGAAACTTCTCATGTTTTGCTTCTTTCTAACAAGTGATATGTTTGTTGGAAGAAACACTTTGCGGTAAAGAGCGAGGAAAACACTCATATACACTTCTAATAGTTGTTGTCAATATTCTCACATCCAGGCTCAGTTCTAGGCCTGTGAGCTGTGTGCAAAGCACAAATTACACTGCTTCCCCATATTAGCGACTTACGCAGCTCACACAGCGTGGCTGAGGAGTAGCATGGAGGTGTACCTGGGGGAGCCAACACCAGGCATGGGAAACACAGCTGGGTCTGCCAGGGGTCTGGAGTGCAGTTCATCTTGGAGGCAGCTTAAGTGGGTTGACATCCCAGCACTGGCATGTCACTTACCTTAACTATTTTGGCAAGGAGCAGCCTCTAATCCAAAGATTATAAGGGATTGTTGGGCAGATCTTGATGATGATTCCCACTATCGTCCCTGTACTGGCATGTGCTGGAGTCTGTTTTTGCATTGTAGTGAAGTGAGCACATGCGGTGGAGTGCATGGCTTTTGCTTTACAGTGTCCTGGTACATAAAAATATTGGTTTTTGCCTTTGTCACCAGTATATTGGTAAACATGGATGACAACATTATTGAGCACTACTCCAATGAGGACACGTTCATCCTGCACATGGAGAGCATGGTCGAAGGATTCAAGATCACACTGACAGAGATCTAGCCTCAGGCAGACCTTTTTCGTAAGGAACCACAGCATTTCATCCTTCTTGGAAAGCAGAAGATTCCCTGGGAACTTGACAGACATTGATCAGAGAAACTGTTACAAGACTGCTTTGAAAATACTGTCCATTCTGCACGTGTGCACCCACTGCATATAGACTTGGGTTTGTCAAGCACAAGGCCACTCATGTTAACCTGGTCCCTTATTTATTGTTCCCCACTCTCTAGTGTATAAGCAGTTACCAGCCCCCAGATTTGTAACCAGATGACCCACTGTAAATGTGAAATGCAGCATTTTAATCCATACTTTAGTGTGGATAAGCTCATTCTAAAATGTGTTAAGGAACCATGCTGGTCTAGCTTCAGAAATCTGGTGTAAATCACTTTACTAGTAGTTCTCTCCATCATCGCTAAAAAAGTGGTGCAGCGCTAAAGATGGGGAAAGTGGCTGACAGAGTTCACTTGCTCAGACTGATCCATATCTCTCTATAGTGTATAGTCTTGCCAAATACCTCTGGTAGTTCTCAGCACGTAGCAATGAGGACTTGTAAGTAAGGCATTCAGCTACAAATGTCACTTGTAAGTAAATGGTAAAGAAACCATTTTAACCTTGTATATAATGTTTATAATATGCAATAATATATTTTAACTACTGTATGTGGGCATGTTTACTGCCGCTATGTTTTTGTATGTATTGGGTTTAGGGTTTAACAGAATCTTTCCTAGAGGATTAGATTGCTGCAATCTGTTAAGGAGTGTGTACTGAGAAGCTGATAACTGCATCTGCACTCATATGCTGCACCCTTGCCCACACGTTTTATACTGAAATGTTGGAGCAAACCATGCTACAGGGTCTGGAGTGCTCTAGCACAATGGGACCCACCTTAGGTGCCCAAGTCCCAGCTGTAGATACGTGAGTGTCCCATCCAGCTGTCACCAGATCCAAGAGGCATCATGTGTCTGCTGCCTGGTGTGCCTAGAGGTATGGAAGGGACTTCTGCCTGTTCCGTTGATGAAGTGGAGGCTCTCAAAGTGGGCTTTTCCCAAGCCTGTGGAGGGAAAGGTGCTTTCCGCAGCAGCCAGCTCATTAAAGCATTCCTCTAGACTGTAAGAAACAGGACTTCAAGCTCTTCTTCTTAAGGGTACTTGCTCTTGTATCTCCAATGAATGATTCTGTTTTGATTCCTAGGACAGTTGGGTGAGGTATAAACCCGGGCTTGATGTAAATATTTTATTGAAACTGGAACAATTTTACTAGTGGCGATTAAGTATCCCACAACTGAGGTGTGGATATAGGTCTCTCTCACAAGGGCTGGATCTGAACCCAAGTTGAACTACAAGGTTATCCCATCAAATTCCACCCCTATCTCATGAATTCTGTGAAGAGAGAAAGTTGCAAGCTAAAATCATACCAGGAAAGGGCTTCAAGGCCTGAATGTCCCTAGCACATCCAAACCCAGCACCTCTTTCTGTCCTTTCCAGCTCCTCTGACTATTGTAGAAAGCTCCTCACTCAGTATACAATCCCGTGAGTTTCAGCTGCAAGCATTTTATTCTCTATGCACTGTATGTGGATCCTGTGCAACAGACAGAAATGTGGGTCCTTTCCTACATGCAGCCTTTAGAATGTCTTTTTTTTTTTTCTCCCTGTCAGAAATCTTTTTTTTCATTTAATCACAGAGTGTTTTTTATTAAGGTGGTTAATGGTGTAAAGAAACACTGCCTAGTTTAACAGGCTCATTCTGTAGTGTTTTGAGCTCTGTGGACCTATTTACATTCAAGTAAAGTAGCTGGGATAGCTGACCAGTCTGATTCAGTCATGTTTTTGCATGAATTGTCCTGCAAGCTCTTGCACACTTTCTTAACTTCATTAGCAATAGCATCCCATTAAAATCTGTACTTCAAATGGAAATGTTAGGTACCTGTCAAAGTTTTTGTGGGACCAGAACCTATAAAAGGTTCAGGCTGTTAGTGTCAGGGCTAACGTACTCAGAATCCACATGTCTGCAAAGCGAAGTGTCTGTTCTGCCTTCTTCCCTCCCTCCCTCTTCCTTTGTCATGTGCTCTTTCTCCTTCTGATGCAGAGTTTTGTAGTAATTCCATTATCTTTTAATAAATATACTCCAGCAAAGATGCTCTTGCTACCTTGCTCAGGAGCAGACAGCCTGGGAATACAGGGGATTTATGGTGGTTCAGTTTGTTTCTACTTGGCTCAGGCTCAGATAAAAAGTCTATGCTGACTTAGCCCAGATACTTTTTTCCTAAAGAAAAAAAGAGGACAGTTTTGGCAGGTGGCATTAGGAACTGGGCCCAGCACATAGGACTAGTGAACAGTGGTGTTAGTTCTTGAATTTCTCTGTTGTTTGATGGTGTTTAGGATCCTAAGGATATTAGCTGAGATCTCTCAGCTGGTCATGATGTCTGGGCAGAAGCTACAGGTGAAGCATATGAATAAACGTACACAAGAGTTGAGCCCTGGTTCTGCCCCCAACAAACTTGCCATCCAAGCTCTCTTATAGGGAATGCCTGTAGTGCCTGAGGCTGGGCTGGGTTGGGATGTGCTGCATTAAGAGAGGACAGTGAGAATTTGGGGTTCACTCAGAGAAGGACAGGGCTGTCCTGACAGCACCAGCACTCAAGTTAATGGCACATTCTTGTCTTACGTATGGGTGGAGATGAGCTGGGATCTGTTGGATGCTGCAGCATCCTGTGCCAAAGAGCAGTGTAGGATCAGTGAGAAGTGCAGTGCTCCAGGGAATACTGGGGCTTAAGGAGCTATCTTTCCATTGCCATTTTAGGAGCTTTTGGTCAGGCACTGTCCAGAGAAGGAAAGTTGCTTCCAAGATTAACTGAAAACTTAATACGTCTTAAAGTGTGCGAATTCCTGATACAAGAGAGCTCATACACCTGCATTTAGTTCCTTCTTACAGTCTCAATTAAGGTAGCAGGGTTGAGGAAGATGAGTAGGATTTACCCTGATGGAAATATTATTTTAAAACAACAACTAGAGCTAGTTAAGGATGATCTCCCTTAACTTTATCTGCCAGGGTCTGAGGGCTTTGTTTCTCTGCTCCAGATGCAGATGCATCACAAGCACCTAAGCCATTACAAAGACCACATCACCCTGCACCCCTTCAGCTGTAGTTACAGCATCAGCTGTTGGAGGAGTGCTGAACCTTGGATCCTGGTTCTGGCAAGCTACAAGCTCTCAGGGTTCACCTTGTTGGTCTAAAACAGGCTATCAAAGTGATGGAGAAGGGCCAGTACGAGTAATACAAACTTCTGAAGCAGTGGCCTGCCTCATGCCCTGCTTGATTCAAAGGTCTTGAGGCATACAAAGTGCTCGCATGTATATTGTTTAAAATATACGTGTTGCTTTTGTTTAATGAAAAATATTGATTAATGCTGGATCTTCCAAATATTATGAGTTAAATGGAAGTAATATTTTCCTATTGTTCAGCAGGGCACAGGAGTATCTGCCTTGCCTCCTTTTGTCTCTTTGTGGCACTGCTGTGGTTGTTTATTTAAATGAACAAAACTCTCATTTCCTTTCCTTCTTCAAGATAGCAGTCTTGAATCTTAACTAGTGCAGCCTGAAGGGTGGCTTGCTGCTCAACTCCTTTTCCCTATGAAGAATTAGAGCAGTGCATTGTCTGTAGATGTTGTGTTTTGAAAGACTCTGGTAGAGATGTTCAAAAGAATAGTCTTCTAAGCTCTGATTTTGGTTCCCGCTACAGATTTGGCACTATGTCCGTCCATTAGATGTTTTATTATGAAAACCCCAAATCTCAAATTTTAGTTACTTTCTACAGTCAGGTGCTGCTATCCCCCCAAAAAAGTGCATCCTTTCAGTGAAGCTTTGTTGATGTACAGTGATACCCCCATCGAGACATTTTGGAGGATTTTTACCACTGAATTTAAACTACAAAGAAAAGAACTTTTTTTTTTTTTTCCTATGCATCCTCTCTCATGAAGTTTTTGGTCAATGGAATTCAGAGATCAAGTGTCTTTCTTGTATATTTTCCTCTTTCAGTCTATGGATTGTTTAAATGTTGTAAATTAATTCAAACAATTAGTAAAAGCTGAACTCTCCAGCCATCAGAGATGCTGTATATTGATCAATATGGAACTGGAAAGGAGTATCTTATGACTTTTAAAACGTAAAGCTTATGAAATGTTTATATGCTCTTCCATTTTCTATGAATTGAGACAAGATACAAACAAGAATGTTTGTGCCAAAGTTTCTGACAAGCCCTCTTTCTGGCAAACAAGGAACTTTATGTATAAATAGTGTGCTTTTATATTAAGAAAATAGCTCATGTAACTTAATAGCATTGCAACTGGGAGAGGGGTTTGATAAACTGTAAATACAGTTATTTTATTTTTTGTACATTTTTAAGAAGGAAAAAAAATAAATATTCCTATGTATGAGATAATATTTATGTTGCTGTGGTGTGTGTTACTACATACTGGGGATTGAATTCCTACTTTTGAGCCCAGAAGACTTTTCAAAAAGAAGAAAATAGAAATTCATTCTACCGAGAAAACAAGAACAGAGACTGAAAAAATAATCACCAAAACATGGGTTCAATGACTGGCCTGGTAGACGGGGAGAGGGACGTGGATATTGTCTACCTGGACTTCAGTAAGGCCTTTGACACTGTCTCCCGTAAGATCCCCACAGAGAAGCTGTTGATGTATGGCCTGGATGAGCAGACAGTGAGGTGGACTGAGGACTGAATGGCTGGGCCCAGAGGGTGGTGGTCAGTGGCACGACGTCTAGTTGGAGGCCAGGGACTAGCGGTGTACCCCAGAGGTCAATACCAGGTTCAGTCCTGTTCAGTATCTTCATTAATGACCTGGACGATGGAATGGAATAGAACAGAATGGAATAGAATGGTTTGGGTTGGAAGGGACCTTAAAGATCACCGAGTTCCAACGCCCCTGCCATGGGCAGGGACACCTTCCACCAGACCAGGTTGCTCAGAGCCCCATCCAACCTGGCCTTGGACACTTCCAGGGCTGGGGCATCCACAACTTCTCTGGGCAATCTGTTCCAGTGCCTCACCACCCTCCCAGCAAAGAACTTGTTCCTCACATCTAATCTCAATCTACCCTCTTTCAGTTTAAAGCCATTACCCCTTGTCCTATCACTACATGCCCTTGTAAAAAGTCCCTCTCCGGCTTTCCTGTAGGCCCCCTTTAGGTACTGGAAGGCTGCTATAAGGTTTCCCTGGAGCCTTCTCTTCTCCAGGCTGCACAACCCCAACTCTCTCAGCCTGTCTTCATAGGAGAGGTGCTCCAGCAGTGTGTACCCGCAGCAAGTTTGCTGATGACACAAAACTGGGAGGAGTGGCTGATACACCAGAGGGTTGTGCTTCCCTCAACAGGCTGGAGAAATGGGCTGACAGGAACCTTACAAAGTTCAACAAGGGGAAGTGCGAAGTCCTGAATCTGGGAAGGAACAACCCCATGCACCAGTATATGCTGGGGGCTGCCCAGCTGGAAAGCAGCTTGGTAGAAAAGGACCTGGGAGTCCTGGTGGACACCAGGTTGAACCTGTGTGCCCTTGCAGCAAAGGCGGCTGATGGTATCCTGCATTAGACAAAACATTGCCAGCAGGCTGAGGGAGGTGATCATTATTCAGTGCTGGTGAGGCCACACCTGGAGTCCTGTGCCCAGTTCT
Source organism: Haliaeetus leucocephalus (assembly GCF_000737465.1). Taxonomy (NCBI): domain Eukaryota; kingdom Metazoa; phylum Chordata; class Aves; order Accipitriformes; family Accipitridae; genus Haliaeetus; species Haliaeetus leucocephalus. Next base: position 17,360,073 of record NW_010972991.1, on the reverse strand, counting down.
GGGCTCTGCAATACAAGAGAGACATGGACATGCTAGAGAGAGTCCAACAAAGGGCCACTAACCTAATGAAGGGATGGGACCACCTCTTCTATGAGGACAGCCTGAGACAGCTGGCACTGTTCAACCAGGAGAAGAGAATGCTCTGGAGAGATATTATCAGCGTGTACAAATACCTGAAGGGAGGGTACAAAGAGGACAGGCCAGGCTCTATTCAGCAGTGCCCAGTGACAGGACAAGAGGCAGTGAGTACACACGGAAACACAAGAGACTGCCTGAACATCAAGAAACACTTTTTTCTCTGTGAGTGTGATGGAGCACTGGCACAGGTAGCCCAGAGAGGTTGTGGAGTCTCCATCCTTGGAGATACTTAAAAGCTGCCTGGGTACAATCCTGGACAACTGGCTCTAGGTGGCCCTGCTTGAGCAGGGGGGTTGGACCAGATGACCTCCAGAGGTCCCTTCCAACCTCAACCATTCTGTGATTCTGTGACACATTGGAGTGTCCTGGGAACCTGGCTGGAAGCGCTGGCACTAACATCTTTGTGAGTCCCGGGCACCTGGGCTGAGATCCCTACCCGCATCTGCTCCTGCTGTGCCCTGCGTGCCCGAAGCACTGAAGCATACCTGGCCATGCATCTTGCAGTAAAACATTTTCATCAACCATTTTATTGTCCACCAGTTGACTTTGTCTTTTCCAACAAGAATCCAGGAGGTGAGAACATCTAAGTAACCGGGACATCGCTTGGGAAAGCATTTGTCTTGGCAAAGGGATGCTGCCCAAGCAGTGGCAGGGCAGCCCTGTCTTACTGTGGGGGGAAGTTCAGCGCTGCTGCCGAGGGCAAGTCCTGAGTGGGACAAGGTGCCATGTGAGAGCCAGCTGCTGAGATCTCTTCTCGTGTCAGGCAGAGACCACACCTGGGCAATGAGGAAAGAAGTTATTCACCTGAAATGTCTCGGCCAGCGGAGCGTTGGCTCCAAGAACCCAGCTTCCTCCAGCCCCTCCCCATCCAAGCAAAACTCATCCAGTTGTATCCAGCTCTAGGAGCCTTTTCACAGTTGCCAAAGGCTTTAAAAAAAGGCCTTCCCTGTGTGCTTGGCATTTTTCTAATAGTTTTGAAAAGTATTTGTCAGCTGTTTGTTTGCAATACAGCAGGAGAACTAGGCACTAAGTGCTCCGTAGCTTGACGAGTGACCAACTAACCAAGAGTGGAAGAGGTCTGGAAACCAGAGACCCCTTCCCCTCCCACCACATGCTCTTTGCCCTGATGATGGTCTCCAGTGCAGCCTGTGTTCCCCCACCAGCCCATCTGTAGTCAGAACCTGAGCTAGGGCAGAAACCAAAAGCTGTATGTATAAAATGCTGTGTGTGTGTATATATATATATATATATATACACACGTTGGCTCACAGCTCAAGGTTTTGGGGAGTTTCTCGGGGGCTTTGCCAGTCCCTGGGGATGCTATCTGGATGACCAGCGTGGGGTGAGCCAGGACCAGCTCCCGTGGGGCTCTTCGAAGTAATCGTGTTTCCTGGGTGCTGCCTGCGGTAGATGTTTAATCGTGTTTCACAGGAAATAATTTTACTGAGTGGCTTTTAAAATGTGAGTGCTTTAGCAGCCAAGTGGTTGGAAGTGGTCCGTTTGCGAGGCCGTGGAGGAGCGAGGAGAAGCGTGTCAGCTGATGGGAACTGCCGCGCTCACGGCGTGCTCAAAGGCCAGGCTGTTTCTGGCATGGCTGAGCAAGGGTTTAGCAAGGTGACTCACAAGGTCTTTAAGAAAGATTGACCCTCCTAGGAGAGTGGAGCAAAACACCCCTCCTCTAGCTCTTGACCTAATCTTTAGGGGCAAAGTGGGGCAGCAAAGCTGTGTTTTTCAGCACCTTCCCAAGCTCTCGGCTCGATTCGTGCTGCCGAAAACAGTGATTGACTCCAGAGCATGTTCTTTGCCAGACGGGGCCAGATCCAGGGCTCACAACCGAATGAGCCGCAGGGTCTCGGGTCCCACCCTCCCCAAGGCAGTGGGAGAGACAGTCGCGGGCTGCCGGGGTGCAAGATGTGCTCGAGTGCCTGGTGGTGGCCATCACCCGAAGGCAGGCTCTGCGCTGGGAGCCCGTCACATCCCTGTCCTGGGACAGAAGCCTCGGGCTTTGCACAGAGAGATGCACAGGCCAGCAGAGGTGATCAGTGGAGGATTTTAGCACCCCTATGCAAATAAACACCTCCTTACACCCCTGCCTTTTTAACGCTTTGATGCTAAATCATATTATGGCCCTAATGGGAGGGTGAGGAGAATGTATATCACAGGGAGTCTGGCACACTGGAAGCTCATGTAGTAAAGCCGGTTTGGAGGTGCACTGAGCACACAGGGTACCTGGGTGACGTAACTGTTGCTCCATCCAGGCTCCAGCCTGTGTCAGGCCCACGTTAATGTGCAGTTCCACAAATAACCTGTCTTATTTTTTTTAATCTGAAGAGGAAATAGGCACTGGTTTCAGTTACCTTCTAGAGGGTTTTAAACTACTTTTAGCACCCCGGTGCTAATCCCAGCTCCAAATTTAACCTAGGTAAAAGTTTGAAGAGCTTAGAGAGCATGTACAGGAGCACGAGCCAGCCCCCTCGAGAGCCCGGCTGAGGCTGGCAGGAGCCCCTGCCACGATGGGCTCTCCTGCTGCCCCATAAGCCACGTCTCAGAGCAGCTAACCGCAGCTACCACCCTACCAACCCGCGCTCCCTCCCTCCCTCCTGCCCTTGGGGATAAAAAAATGCCCTAAACCTGGAGAGGGATTTATCTACGGCAGGGAAAGCTTCCATCAGCCAGCTAAGCTGGCCTTTCCAGCTCTGGAGGACCGGGGCGCTCAGCCTTGCGCTGTCCTTCCTTTGCTTTTATAAACCACTCCACATTATCTCTCCCCGTGCCTGGCTGCCGGCTTTAGCTGCTGGAGGAAAAACTGTATTAGCAGCAGAGAGCCCAGCCGGCTGCAACGTGCCGGCGCAGCGCCTGCGCACGGCTTAAGCCCTCGCTAAGCCCTCCAAATTGGCTTGCCCGGCTGCTGCCCCTTTGCCCGCAACGGTGAGCAGACTGGGGGCTGTGAGGACAGCAGGCAAAGGTTTGCTCACCAGACCATGGGGCTACTTGATGAGGCTGTAAGGCTCCAGTGCGAAGGGAGTAACAATGCACGGCACGTCATAGCTAGCTGCAGCAGAATGTTTATTAGTAGGAAAGAACATTTAGGGGATTTCAGTAGGACAATTTGTCTGGACCATTGGTATCCACCATACATTGGGTTTCATCAAGATTATTCAAGGTTACATATTTATATAAGAAAACAAAATAATTCATATTCAGGTGCAATCAGTAATTCCAGTATGAAAAAGCACCATGTCACAAAACAGTTTACAATACAAAAGTCTTCAAAATCTAACATTTAAAAACAATATTTGTTCAACAGTAATAACAATACAGTAAAAAAATTCTTATTTCCCTTCAAACAATACTGCTTATATATTTTGGCACTGAAAAAGAAACTATCACAAACGCGCCTTTTTAACCACACAATGCTGTTTTGTGAGTGTCTATATAATAAGAAGGAAAACCATGCTTTTGAAGTCAGTCATTTTGCCAGGTGCAGTTTGAACCACTTTCTCCATTAAAAAGAAAAAAAACAAAAGAAAAAAACTCCTAAGCTGCAGCATGTCTTGTCTTTTGTCCCAGGACACGATCTGGAGAAGCAACTCTCTCAGACTCAATCCATTGAGTAAGTAAGTCAGCCCTGCCCGAAAGGCTGCATCCGAGCCCCTCTTCCCTCTCCAAACCTGACAAGAAATGCAGATCTAAGCCCCCCAAATGGTCCTGTCTTTTAGGGACTGATCCCAAGTTCTCGCTATATTAAGCACCCCACTAAGATTCTGACCCCAAACTTGCCACTCAGGCTCTTCTTTTTCCTTAATTGCTTAAATTCCTCAAAATCCTAGTTAATTAATTTTAAAGTCACTTGCACAAACGGTCTTAAAATGTGAACCCATCAGTTTTGTCCTGCTATAGCCAGCAGTCCCAAGGAAAACCGAGCGTGCATGCGGGTGAGCCAAGGGATAAGGAAGCCTGATGCTGGGACCAGCGGGGTGCCCCGGGTTGGGGGACCCTCCTCTCATGTCTCCTCCTGGGGCCAGGACTGGCACACAGCGTGGGACAGGGAAGCTTGAGTCTGAGAGAGGGAAAGACAGAAAACGAGACTTTTCAGGAAGAATTAGTTTCCGCTCAAAACTGACCCCTACTAAAATGAGATCGCAGGTACTATGCTCCGGGTGAAACACCGGTGCCTGTGTGCAGCTATGACGGCCCTTGAAAAAGGCTGATTCTAGTGAACATGCAGTCCTTGGTGCTACCTCTAAAAGCTGAACAATAACAAAACCAAATAATTTTAAATAGTTTTTACATCTTACATCAAAGATGCCACTACGAAAACACAATAGTATCACACATTAATTAGTACAGTCTTAAAAATGCAAACCGACACTGGTAAGACTCCCATACATTCTGCATATTGTATGTACAGAAGAGAACAGCTTCTCGAGAGGAGAGGACAGTCATAGAGAGATCATCTTCTGTTTTTTTCTTAGTACGTTGCATAATACAAATACATTATCAGCATAAGAAAACTCTACTCTGACACTAAGAGTTCAAGAAAGGTCCTAACTGGAAGTTAATAGCAGGGGGAACGGTGCACGTGCTGGGGGGCACAAAACACATACACAACCCTCCACCAAATCCTCTGTCTCCTCCGATGGCCTGATCATCTACTTCCATTTTGCCGGGCAGGTTTAACACATTGCTCTGCGGGTACATGCTCCCAAATCATGCAAGCACAGGGCCAAATCCCGAGAGCTGCTCTCAGCCTTCCTGAAGGCAGCTCACCTCTAGATGTCCTTTCCGTGGGCCTTGCCTGGGCTGAGAACTGGCTGGAGACTCAGAATATCACCAGATGAGCTTACAACAGAAGCGGGGGGGGAAATTAACACATCACGATAGCTACGGGCAACTACACGCAGGACACTAGCAATTCTAGACAGCCATAAGAAAAATATGTGGACCAAATGCATTTAATTCATAGTCGTCTCTCTCCTTTCTGAGTTGTAAAAGTCTTCCTTAGGATATGTAGGTTTGCTTACAAAGCATTCATCTAGAGAGGTATCCAATTTTGCCAAGACGCAGGATATGCTGAACTCCATGCTGCTGCAGTTAGTCTGCCCATGGTAGCTTATTTAAAGTTAGATTTAGTATCTCTACTCTACACTGCAACGTAGAAACAGCCTGAGGGAACAGAGATAAGAAAGCTCTCTCTGTGGAATGGTCATGGACTTAACAGGAACTGGACACTTGGATCTATTCAGCTTTTCGCCATGGTTTATCTCAATTTATTAGTCGCTACAGCATCAAAAATACCTGCTCAAATTTACACAAACAAATGTATAATTATTTACTTTTGCATCCATTGCGTCATTCATTCGGTGATACTTAAAAATCCAAAGGTATCAAGTACTTCTGTCAGAAGAGGCCAATATTGGTCACCTCGTGTTCAAGAGCGAAATAGAACTGAATACACAAATATTAACTACAAGACTGCTTGGATGGAATTGAAGTGAGCAAGTGGAAGAGATAAGCATATTGAAATATGTCTCAATCTGTCTCCTTGCAGGAAATGTACAGACAAAAATAATCCCTAACGTAATTAAGCACTTCGTTTTTGCTAGGCACAGTGAGCCCACCTCGCTAGTCATTGCTCCGGCAGCTCTGCTCTTGGAATCATTGGGACTTTTGCTAGCATATGAGCTAAACGACTGGCAGGGTTGAATCGAAGGGGATCCAAAATAAATAAATAAATTACAAGAAAACTAAAACACAAATAAGGAAATTAAACACAAAATACCAGAGAAACATGATCTTGTAGAGCATTCATATGACTAACGCAGGGCACAATATCTTTAGTAAGCTTCCTTAGATTCTTATCAGATTGAAACTCTGGTTTTGTTTTTTCTTTTTCTCCCAGATACTAATAAAAACTGTTTGGTTGCCCTGGAAATGGGAATAAGCTAATTACAGGAAATAAAAAGGTGGTGGTGGCAAGGAACTGCAAGTTCTCCCCCAAACAACTGCATAGGACCCATTAATCTTCCCTCTGAGCGCAGCCAATTAACAGCACAAATGAAGCTTAGAATTTAAGAGGATTTTCTCAGGTGGGTTTACTAATCACCATCATCCAGTTCGGTGGGGGAACATGAGGCCAACCCTGAATACCGCTGAAACCCCTGTCCCCAGGGAGGAGAAAACCAGAGGTCACATCCTCAACATGTGTTTTTGACAGATGGGAGGAAGAGTTTCCACCTGACATTCCTGCGCCAAAATTATGTCTTGGTCCACAGCACCTGGGCAGTCCAGGAAGCATCGGGGCACCGCACACTGAATGGTGACACACAGGAAGATGCTGCTCCTGCCTGGAAGAAATCAGCTCTCTGTGGAATAAACCATGGGAGCGGAGAGCGAGCACCGGTCAGGTTCAGTCTGCAGTGCATCAACAAACACAGACACGATAATGAAAACCACATTGTTCCAGAGGTTCAGTGTGTTCTTGAAATGTTTAATACTGCCATTACTTAATAATAGGAAATAAATAGTGTGGTTGGCAAGGTACACACAGGAAAGCCGAAAGGCTGGGAACCAAATCAGAAGCTGTTTCATCTAAATGCATCAAGCCTGGCTCCTCCAGATGTCAAGGGCTGGTGTTTGTTATTCGTTCACACAGAGAGTAGGGATGGCAACTGGGAGGTGGGCGCAAAGTATCGGAGAGCTGGACACCCTGACCGCCTGCCCTGAGAAGGTGAGAACATCTTTGGTGTGAGGTCAGGGCAAGAGGGGAAGATCTAAGACGTGTCTTGGCTGCACAGTAAGTGAACACTACAGAGAGGGTGGCCGTCATGTGCTTCGAGATCTGGGAAGCACTCAGCAGGCTGAATAAGCTCAGTTGACCACCTCTGTGGCAGGACCCAGAGCGCCCAGCCTCAGCACACAGTGACGTAGGGATGAAGCAGCCCAGGAGGTCCCAGGGACGAGGCTAGTCCAGAGGAGCTATTCTGTGCTGACTATCGCCAAGTCCCTGATCAGACCCTGATCTAAAGGCAGTTTTTCATTTCCCTAGTCTTTTCACATTGTTCACTGCAACCCAAGCTCTTTTTTTACCTTGTTTATTGTGCATTAGCCAGCATTTTACACGTGATAGCTTAATCCCAACTATACGTATTAAAATAACACTACCAGTTGGAGCAATGAGGAAATCAAATCTGTACATTGCAAGAAGCCCCTCATATCTGGCCTTTCCAGCTGTTACTTGTTAAGATATGGAGAGTGTATCTGAAAAGCTTGATATCTTATCCTGCGAAAATCCCCACCCCTGAAACAACTTCTCAGTATGGATGATTTGAAAGCAACAGCAGCAAAAGCCAGGCTGGAATAAGGGGTGCTGCTAAATGAGACACCCATGATAGCCAGGGGTAGTTTCTGCAAGAGACGAAGAGATTGACTTTGCATTCGACCGACCGTTCTACTGCTCTGAATGCCGGAGGCACCTAACGGCTTCTGCAGCTCCACAACAGCGGTCCCAATTTCTAGTGTCACTGCTTTCCATGCCAATTTACAAACCCCGCTGCTTTTCCCCTCTGTGTACTTAAAACACAGCTGCTGTTCTCACCTTCCCCAGCCTGCAAAATGGCACCTGGGCTTTGAGACTCAAACAGAGCTTTCCCTTCTTTTCTACCACGACCGGGAAGAAAGGTCCTGCAGGCAGCGTTTTGCCCTCAGTTACACTTGGGAAATGCCTTATGCTCCTCCTGGGACCTGTTTGCTGAACTCCCAACTGGGTCATGGCAAACAGCTCTGTTGCTTATATGTAAGAAAGAGCAGAGTTATTCTACCCCTGCAGCTGCCTGTTCATGCTGAAGGTATTTAAAAGTGTATTTTCTCAGTGCCTCTGACTGAATATGCAGCAGACATTGCTGCTCAGCTAGAAGGTACCATTTCGGGTCTAGCCCTATCTCAGAGCACATCACACCACGAGTCTGACATATCGCTGCTTTGCATCTTATCTGCCTACTGCACAGTCAATGGAAAACTCCACATGCAGCTCTGAGCGTTGCTCGGCTGTCTGACGCTTGCCAAGTTTCTCTGCATTTCTAAGCACAAGTTCTGCCCACGATACCAAGGAAACCAACTTCCCCCACTTTAAGACTCCTACGTGAGATCCCACCCAGTAAGACACAGAGCAAAGAATGCATCCAAATGCTTGTGCAAAGGGCAGGTGAAATGTTCTTCTCCACCAGTCTTGCACCAGTTCCCTGACATCTAACTCCTGGGCCCAAGGACTGCCTCGCCAGGAAACCAAGGGAGCACCATGAGAAAGGCAAAAGGAGGTGCTGGCGTAGCGGGTGTTCCGGAGAGCTTGTCCAGCCCTCCCCTCTGCTTGTTTAACTTGGTGCTTGTATGCTAGGCTTCAAAAGGAAACTCTTTTGAAGGATGCCTCCTTTACCCTGACTGCACTGTTTTGCTATCATGTTGCATCTTCACCAGTGTTGCTGAAAAAAAAGGGAGTTTTAAAAGAAGGGAGACAGCTGAGCTCAGGGTGTTTGCTCTGAGGCAGGAGATTCCCTCCCCACCGCCACGTGTCCCCAGGGACCTGCCAGTTGTCACCGTGTTCCCCAGTTCACATGTACTGAGAGACATACGGCTGCGGCCACATTCTCATCTTGGCTTAGTCGGCGGATTAGGGCTCAACATCAAGTTACTACAGTTCACCAAGTTTCCATGAGTCAGCTGAGACGAGGTTTCTGCCCATGTGTGCGCTTCCAGCCCACAGCAAATGCAAGGTAATGCGACTTAGCCTGGTCTGCAGTGAAAGAAAATTAAGCTAAGCCGTATTATTGCACATTTGCCATCAGTGAAGAGACCACATGCTGAAAAGTCCCTGAAAAGACTCATCCCCTGGGGGAAGTTATTAAACCATGGGGACTTGGTCATGTGTGACCACTTCTTGTGCTGCACATAGACCTCGTCCAGCTACAGAAGTTACACACTTCTGGCTTACTCTTTTACGCAGCAGTGCCTAGAAAATGTGGAGGTCATGCTTTATAACAGAGAACAACAAAGGGCAAAGTGCCCCAACAATAAGATAAAAATCCTACAAGCTCCTAAGAACAGCAAGAGGAACAGCACAGCTCCATGTACCTCAGGAACATCCACTGCTGTGAACTCACAGGGCTTCAAATAGTGTTGAAACACAGATCTTTCTTCAGTCCCTCTCAAACCATAAGTGCTCACAAAAACAGATGCATGCTGGTTTTACAAGGGTTGTGTTCCCCTTTTCCTTCCCAAAGCACCCTAAAACAAAGACAGGCTGCTGCAGATCGCACGAGCCGTAGTCCTCACTTCACGTCTTCTGGCCCAGATTTTGGCAAGCTGACTGGGAATGCCCGATAAACGGGACTGGCATTTTCCATGGATTCAGTCTACATGCGGGATGTACTCATTAATTCATTTGACAACACGTGAGTGAAGGTGACCTCTTTCACACGCAACTAATATTGGAGAATGCATCTACAAAATTGAGAGGTGATGTGAAATAGTATGTGCTGTCTGCCATCCTTCCTGTATGAAAATATTGCTAATTGATCACTTGAAGTGTCTGACTTGCTGTGCTATTTCATACAGGATAGGTCATTTTGTCTTCAAGAGGTTTATGAAGGCAATTATGGTTGCAAATGCGAATGGCAGCAAAGCAGAAAATTCCAATCTGAGGTGCAGCGCACCACTGCTCTCCTGCTGATCTGGGGTCTGTGGATGCTCCTATCACAATTCCAGCTATGGATCACTTTTGAAGCACGTGCAGAGGCAAAGAAAGAAAAGGATAGTTAATAATTTAAAACAATACCAATCATCAGTGGTAGTCAGGTAAAAGAATAACCTTAGTTCACTCTGTAAATGTTTATACAATAGTCTTATCTCCAGCTACATCCTCTGCAGCTGTAGGCTAATTCTTACTCTTCCAGATTTTGTGAACTGTGGGAAGAATTACATCTCCGCTGGCCTGGGGTCATATCACAGGTTGCGTTTTCAAACATGTGTTGTGCAGTATTAGCACATGAAGCAAGTCTGGCCCCAAAGCCCCAAAACTACTGAGCAAAAACAAACTGAGAGACTAGGTTCTGGGCCAGAAACCTCTTATAAAACTAAAAAGAGATGGAATGCAGTTGCTTAAACAAGAGGCAACGCTTCAAAGCTTTCAGTCACATGCAACAGCTTTCACGACATTAAGAAGAAGATGGAACTGCAGAAGCTATCCAAGTTCACCTTCGGTAAACGCCAGCTTCTGTAGGCCTGGGCCGCCTTGGGTGTGGGTGCCTGCACCGAGGCGGTGGGTTGGCAGCTCGGCAGGGCTCCTCTAGCATCGCCTCGTCCTGCCCGCGCAGCCGTGGGGGTGGTGGAGCACCCAGGGAGCCGCTGGGGCAGCGGGATGGGTCCTGCCCGTCTGGCGGAGGGGGTTGACCAGTGCGTGTCCATGACCTCCCTGCAGCCATCCCCAGCAGCCTGGGTGGGCTCATCCTGCTGAAAAACAACCCGCCGAGCACTCGAGAGGGAGCATGGCTTTCAGGAGACGTGAGGTGACGGATACGGGAGAGAGGGCCAGAGCCTCTCCAGGTAAAGCAGAAAATTGCCTGGAAGAAGGTAGGCTCTCCTTTGAAGGGTTAGATTTGTGCACAGAATGTCTAACGAAGATTAGGGAGAAAGAGAGAGGGAACGTCTCCATCAACCAGAAGAATTGGTGCAAAATTTGCTAAAAGCGCTAGGTATTGAAATCCGTTTGTGTCTGTGGTTGGGCCTCTTTTGCTTTCTCCTTTTCCCCCACACATGTCTGCTTGGTATTTTGGTTACTATAATGGGCATATATCATCAACTGGATTTCTGTGATCTTTTGAGACAAAGGTGTGTGCCTGAAGACATTTATTGAGTGTAATTAGCCACTCATAATAATTTTAGTACAACTGATTAGCAATGTTATTATCAATTTATTTTTATTTTATTTTAATATGCTCTGCACTTCACACCTGGCAAAGCAAATGGTATGGAAAAATCAAGTCTAGGATTTTTTTCTCTCAGTTATTGTACCTGCTAGCTAGTGTTCAACAAAAATTTATTCATACTTGGCTACTTATTCATGACTTCTAATTAGTACTTAGCTAATCATCATCTGCAAAGCAGACTTATTTTACTTAGTTTATTTTAAATTAAGGCTACTGGGGATTAACATCTACAAGGTCACTTGACAAAACGCCAACCTTCCCTGTCAGACAAAGGTTACTCTAACGAGCTCATGAACTCCCAATGCTGTGCACTGCCTATATGGGTACCTCTCCAACAGGATCACAGAGCAGACTTTAGCTAATGACAGATTAATGCCAATTTAGTCAGCATAATGCCTCCTGTCACTAAAGCTTTTCCGTTGCAGCAGCGCTTGTAAAGTCCCTAAGAAATCCCATGTATGTGTACTAGCTTTGCATACAGCAAGTTTGACCAAAGGATAAAGTTTTGCAGCAGCAAACTTCAGAACTCCTGCATCTAGGCGAAAAGATAAACATTCAACATTTCTCTCAAGAGCTGATCTTTTTTTTTTGTTTTAATTTTTATATATATAAATATACCATAAAGCGTACCATTTCCTTGTTTCAGTACAGGTTTTTCGAACTTTACTAAAATAAATGAAATATAAATGCTACAATTTTATGTTTAAAACAAGTTTTGATGACAGCCTTCCCCTAAGAGCAGGCCCAGAAACTCCGTTAGCTATGTGGAGAGAGACAAAAACACCCCCAAAACTTGACACTATGCAAGAGCATTCAGAACAGCAGATGTGCCTCAGCTGGAGCTGCTTGCAGGTGTCCGTGAGTTTGTCACGTGAATGCTCACTCTCCTTAGTAGAAACTGCTTTATTACTAACCTGAAAATTTCACATTCAACATGTATCTATCTCCCCTAAATTCATTGTCAAGACCCAGTTTTCCATATCTGTGTCTGCCTTTGCTGATCCCAAACGGCAAGAGGTATCGTCAGTTGTGGATTTGGGGACCAGGATTGCAAATTGCTGAATTTTCAGATAAAGCTGTGTGAAATCAACCACTGTAAACCTAGTAAAAAATGTCGACCTTTGTTTTTTCCCTTCTCCTTCACAACCTGGAAAATGTTCACAGCATTGAAACAATGAGGCATAGGAGCAGGGGTATGGACGATACACCCTGCACACATTCTGCACTTTCGTACTTCTTCCGATCCTGTCATTGACCTTAACTGGTGCCTCCTGGACAGGAGAGGAGGTTCCAGGTAAATCCTACCCCACCCATCACAACCCCTTTGGTTCAACCTCTACTACACTTTCAGGTCCTGTGGGTGAATACTTAGCTACTAAAGCAGCAATCTAAAATCTCTCAGTGTGTCTTGCTGCCAAGGGTTTGTCACTGGTTTACTCCTTCTCAACACGTACTTTCTGAAACAGACGTGTTAAAACAAACAAAACAAAACAAAATCTTTAAAACAATGATAACACCACAATATCTGTTTAAAACAGTACTGCCCATGCTCTGGACAAATTGTTAAGAGCAATTCAGCATTCTTATAATTAATCCACAACAAAAGAAGCTATAAGATGCCACAAATGAAGGCATAATTGGCCATACAGAGGCAACACTACCATGAATGTTGTTTGGCAAGGAAAAAAAAAAGCAGATACATAATTGATCCAAAGAACGGGTTCAGAACTGCCCGGCGCTGCTGGGATCACACTGCAGGAGACGGACTATGGATGGATCGCTCTTGGCGCCTCGGATGAACTCTTCCAGAGAGAGCTTTCCTAGAAAAGAAACACGTTTGCTTAGTGCACCTGGTGGGTCGCAGCACACCTGCCAAGCCTCTGGACAAGCACAGTGGAAGGAAGCCAGGGGAGCCCAAGTAAAATCCCTGGGAAAGCAACCCTGCAAGGCAAAGCTCTGCCTGCTTGCACCCCGCTGGCTGTGGATGGTGGTGACTTTGCCTGGATGGCTGAAGGAGCAGTGGTGGGTTTGAAGGGTCGCCCCGTGTAAGCAGGACAGCCCAGCCACCCTGCACAGGGGAAAAGGCAGCCACCCCCATCTCTGGAGGGTGCCTACCATCACGGTTGGTGTCCATCTGGCGGAAGATCTTCTCTGTCCTCTTCTCTGGTGTCGACTCGTCTTCCGGCATCTTCATTACAGAAGAAACCATCTTATAGATTGCCTGTGTGGTATGACAGGAGCAAAGAGCTGGTAAGAAACACATTATCTTAATGGAATGATTATCTCCTGGTGACAGAAATAGGCGGAAAATAGCCCGGGGACATCGGCTGGGACCTGCTCTCTGGATGCTGAAGGGAGTCAGGTGGCACCCGTACATGCAGCTGCCCTCTTCAGTGGGATGCTCATTTATGAAGTGCTGTGTTTCCTTATTTAGTCATGGTCGAACACAATCTGGGTTTGGACTGAGGTTACATTTTTCCTTATCAAAACAGTCTTCAGATGGATTTATCACTTGTACAGCACGTTAGATACTGGCAACTCCCAGTGCCTGGGGGAACGGTAAGACCACTGGGGTCTTGCCCGGCACACCTCTGTGCTTTGGTCACCCAGGCTCCGTCCTCACCACCCCATCCCCTCACCCTGCCTTTGCTTCCCCCCATCTCCTTTCTCTCCCTCCTTGGTCAGCATCCTGCCCACGGGGAGGGCAGTGACTCACTCCCTGCATTTGCCATGTCTCACAGATAATGAAGACTTGACCAGCAAGGAGGTGGCCTTTCCCTTGGGGGTTGGTGTGTGTACACAGCTCCAGACCCCATTCACAATTTGTTCCACAGAGAGCAGATGTTCTGGTCCCACATGGCACTGGTGCCACCCATAGCTATTCTCTGCACAGAAAAATCCATTAGTCACGTATGGTGCTAGCTGCCCGTAAGAGAGAGGTAATGTTAATTTTAAAACAAGGATGAGTAGTTGTCTCTGAACTGGTTATCCAAATGTTGCCTGAAAGTATGAGCAGGCAGTACCAGTAAACAAGTGGTTTTTGTGTTAGATATCTTTACGGTGCCACACAGCTGGGAGAACAGCAGCAGCCAGACAGCTGTGGGCTGGTGGCCTCGGGGGAGCCTCCCGGCCATTTGGAGAGGCGGCACATCCCAGCCCAAGGCAGTGCTGCCCTGGTCTGACCAGCTCCTTCTGCTTCCCATTGCAGCTCGTTGGCCTCCGGCTGACAGGCGCTGCACTGGGCAGTCACTTTGCCCTACAGCCCTGGTCTGTAGATGTGGATCGCTTTCTTCCACAGATTCGAATTCTTGTGTGTCCCGTCCCCCCCCCCGCCAGCACGGTGTCTGCAGCGGTCAGTTGATAACTTAGTGCAGACATGATTGCTTTAGCTATTTGCTCTCTGTTTCCTCCTGTTCTGGGAGGGGGGGTCCTTGGCGCAAGCCCAAGATGGCTCGCTGGATCTCCCGTCTTCCCTTTTCCCATTCATGAAGGTACTCCGCTTAGCATGTTCCCACCATCTGGCCCAGGGTCCCAAGGGCCAGCTCCAGGAACGTAACAGCGAAGATTCACAAGCTGGAGGATGCCTTGAAGCAGCAGATATTTTACACTCAGATTAGGGAGCACCCGCTTCCTTGGCCATCTTGCTGGCTTCTCCTCTGCCAGCAGCTCACCTCTCACATCTCCTGGCCTTTAAATAACTTAAAGAGTTACACCCCGAGAAAGGCATTTGTCTGTTTAATTAATTATTCATCACTTACACTCAGTGCAATCAAACATCTGCTCCCTCAGTTACGTCACCAACAGCGTGGCTGTGGATTTCCCGGTCCGCTCTCCAGTAAGTCTCTAACACTGGCTATGGACCCCAGCAGGGGAACAGAGGAGAACATTCCAGCACGAACAGCAGCTGGCTGAATGGAAAAGCGGTGGGCACCCTTTTAATTGTCATCACCATCAACATCATCTTCATCATGATTTGGACTGTGGGAGTGCCCAAAGGCTCCCAAGGGAATTAGGGTGCCAGAGTATTGGGCAGAGCCCCAGTACAGGCAGGGATGCTGTCCACACAACTGTGACCATCTGATAACCAGGAGAATGGAAGAAAGGATGAACATGCAAGCACATGGACATAGGGATGAGGGAGCCGGGGGAAGGAGGCAATAGGGGAAGAAAAAAAAGGAGAGGGTGGACAGTAAGAATTTACTCCTTCCTCATCTTCATCAGCATGCAAGGCTCGCAGGGGTCAGAGCAGAGATGAGGCTTATAAATCTGCCAATGTTTAAGCATCTTAAGCTGTCTGGCTTTTGTCTGGGGTAGGAAGAGAGGTGGAGGGGTCATTCCCTCACTCTGGGTGAGAGGACGGCAAAGCAGAGAATCTGTATTGAAAGTATGGGAGGAATGCCCTGGACCGGGAGTGCAGGCGTGTTTACCCTGATCAAAGTAACCATAGTAAGAATATGCAGATTTTTAGGACAAAAAAAAAGCACTTCAGGATGACTTCATCCTACAGGGTCCTTTTCACAGAGGCGTGTGAAGGGAATAGCAGATGAGATATTCTAGGAAAGCCAGATGGGAATAACATAGTAAGCGTTCCTTTCATGCTGAAAATGGTTACTCTGGACAAATTCTTATGTCCTTACTCAGAAGTTCAGTGGGAAGTTTTCCCAAAGTAAAAGCTAGCTAAAGCTGATTAAGAATCTCGAGACTTGCCCCATATTAATTCAGTGCAGCTACACAGAGCTCTTTATTGTACGTTTGAAAGAGCAAGCTTTGAAAGGGAGCTGGTTTCATGCGATAATTACGTGGAGCTGGGCTGTACGAACCCTGGGCTGTGACCTGGGACCGAAAGGCTGCAGGTGCTCCACTCCACATGGAGTACGACTCCTCAGCCTCATAGCACTTGGGCTGAAAGCCACCAGTGGCATTCAGCAGGAGAAGGTTTGGTGGTGGTTATCTGTCAGCAGCCACCTGAGTCAGGGCAGCTTTTTCAGGTGGACTTCGGTCAAGAGGGCTCCTTACAGCTCTCCGGTGCCCCTGAATGCCATCAAGAAATTGTGCCTCCAGAGCCCTATGTGCATCACTGGAGTGAGCACAGGCTGCAGCTTCATCTGAACTGTCTGGTTCCCTGCTGAGTTCTCCCCTTTGATTTTCCACCCGCATGTAGATCAGCAGTGATGGGTGATTTAGGGCAAATCTCACCCCTGTGCCCATTTGCTCTGGTTTTGCTCCCAGTCGCTGGCTGCCACTGCTGCACTTGGGCCAGAAACCGTTGTGGGGGCTGCACTTCCCTGCTATACTTGGCAAAGTGTCAAAGAGCTCCTTACGATGATGGCAGCAATGACAGCACAAATTTTCAGTCAATCCTTTTTACCCTGTTGAAATTAATTTTGACAGCTAAAAGCCTCATGAAGTGAAGAGCTGGCCTGAAAAAAATTGCTTTCCTCTCAATCTTATAGGGATTTTTTGAGACTGTCTTTACTGAGAGCAATATCAGCTTCTGCTTCTTCCCATGTTAGCTTCTGTTTCTTCCTGGCTTACAAATAAACTAGCCCAGCAAGTGAAACCTGTGTGCTCTGTTTGTATTAAACTGAAACCGTTATTCTCGTCTCTCAGCTCAGTATTCTTAAGATGCCTTATGACTCCATATGGTGAAAAAATATATCCTTAGAACAAGGTTTCCATCTCTTATTTGAACTCTTAATTTAAGAGACTCTTACCAAGTATGTCCCGGTTCAGTAAGGGGAGCAAACACAAATCTTCTAGCTGATTTGCAGCTATTTTTTAGTGGTCTGGGCTATTTAGATTATAGGTAAACATATGGGAGACATGAAAAACATTTATAGAGCAGAGAATCTGAGTGGATCTGTGGTGAGGTCTGTGAAGAGGGCAGGCTATGAAATGCCATTCCACAGTGCTTTGTGGCATGCCTCGTAGGTGTAGCAGTACCCCATGGACCTTCTGTCATTGGCGTCTGCAGTCATCAGCCCACTGCTAAAGTCCTTCAAGTTATGTGATCCTCCAAACTGTGCAGAAAGCTCCATGTGGATGGCTCGCGTGTGTCTCTAAGCAGGGCTTTTTGAACGGTTGTCTAGGGGAAGCTCACTGGCAGCCACGGTGAGTCTGCGATAGGCTATGCGTACATGGTTAACAGCACTATGGTAAACGGAGCTTAAAGGAACGCAGGTGTTTTGCCCTCTAGCCCATTGCTTTGCAGAGAAAACAGGCTTCAGAAAGTGGTTATGGATCGTTCACGTTCATCTCCTTGACAGCTGGCCAGTTACTAGGGCTCTTGTGGGACATGAGCCATCCTAACCAGCAGCTCTGCTGTTTCAGTGCTGCTGCTGCTACCACTGTTAGCACAAGCACCTTCTTGCAATGTTGAGCAAGGGTGCAATGCCTGCATTGCCTGCAGTGGTGTTAGATTAGGCCAGAGCATGAGAAATGAAATGCAAGTAACCATTAGCATAACGGTGAAAATCACTACGGAGAGAGGACTTTCAAAGCACAAAGAGAAGCAGACTGAAAAAGAAGAAAAGCATGCCTTGCCCCTATCTTATTTAAGATACAGTAATCCCATGGTAATAGGGGCAGTATTTTCCTGTGAAACAAAGATTTTTAGATTGATGGTATTTCTTTTAGCATTCATTTTGACGTATTGTCTCATGCAAAAATCCCAATGAAAACATAATAAATCCTGCTATATCAATATGCAAATGTATGCCAGATAACGGACTTGTAATAGGTTCCTCTGAGACATATATCAGAGATATAACAGAGTTCTGTTTTTCACTATCAGAAAGATTGTGATGGCTGAGGGCCCCGAGGAACATATTTGATACAGATTCCTGTCTTTCCATATTAAGAAATAATCATCTTTCGCAAATGAAAGTGATAGTTGTTAGCTGTTTTTTTATAAGTCTAATCACTCTACATCAAAGGAACCTCTCAATAAAGCAAGAAAATGTGCTCATCTACTTCAGTTTCATATATCAGCTGAACACGCTTCCAGAGACTATGCAACAAATCCTACCCCACCGGGAGGAGCTATGGGTGACCAGTGGAATACAGGGAGATCGTTATGACCATAAAAAACTGGAAGAAGAGAACAGGGTGAGATCTACAAGCACGTTGCCTCATGGGAAGGTCCATCACAGATAGGGCAGCTTTCCTGACTGTAAAACCACTGATGGTCCATGGTGCGGAATTGACTGTTGCTCAGGCTTATTAGGCTGTTCACTTCCATAATAGATTTTTGTGCTGTCCCTCAAAATGTGGGGTAAGAGTAAATGAAAGAAAGCATCACTGAGTTGAGTTTCAAGTGCGGTCTGAAAGGAGGAGAGAGCCAAGCCTCGCAAGAAGTGTAGTGGGAGGGGTGGAGTGCCAGGCTGAGGGCCATACACAGGCAAAGTGTTGCTCTGGGTTGGATGTACACATTCACAAAATGTCACCCTACACTGATCCCTAAGCTGCAGTTTCATTTGACGATAGCATCACGGTTGTAAAGGACAATGCTACAATTTGGTACCAACACAACTGTGGAGAGGAGGCAAAGCAGTTCAGCCTCTAATCATGCTGGTGAGCAGGTCTGGGGTAACTGCAAAAAGCTGCAGGTTTTGCTGGTCCTCGCTTGGCCCGCTACAGAGAATCTAGCCACTGCTGTTTTCATTAAATTTGACACGAACGCATCTGTGGCATTGTTCTCCCTGTTTGTAAGTCTTCTGGCCTGGGAGGCTTTGTGCTGCCGTTCAGCACTGAGGGCTTCCTGGGCTACCTGACAGCAGCAAGGGGTCCTGCAGTCCCTGGGGCATCTCCTCCTCCCGAGGAGCAGGCACTTACTCGGGTTTGGCTCCTTGTGTTTGCTTTTACTTTGTTCTTTTGGGATTCTCTTTGTTTTCTCATGAGCAGAAATACAGCTAGAAAAACAATAATTGACAGCCTATTTACCCTACCCGGGGGAAAGGAAGATTTGTAAGGAACAGAGTATCTTCTAGTGCAAATATTCCATGGGGTTTGTCATGGCACAGAGACAGGGAGGTCTCTGCATCTGAATGCAGTCCTGCTCTTTAACTCAGACACAGGAACACAAACCAGAACAAGTGAAAGGCGACGCAACAACCCTACATTTGCAGGTGAGCTTTGTGTCTGGTCTTGCTGAAGCAGTGCAAGTGCTGGTGTTAAGCTACTGTTCAGAGGACATGAGAAGAGCCCTGGTAGAAAGACAAGGGCACCACATCTTAGGCTGACTCCGTACATGCAGTTTGCCATCGCAGCCTGTAATTTGTGTGCATTCCTTTCCCTCGATTTCCAGCACAAATATAAGTCTGAATAACACAGGACATAGTTAGCACTCCAAAATTTCCAAGGAAAGAAAGGATCTTGATAACAGGCTTTTTTTTTTTTTTTTTAAACAGCGCTGCATTATACAGATTCAAGCTGTGTAAATATACTACCATATCAAAAATGTTTTAAAGCTTTCAGTAGAGTGATGTGCCTCAAGGGTAAAAACATGTTAGAGGAAGCCAAAGTGAGGTGGGACTCCTACTAACACCACAAAAAAATGCATTCAAAGAAGCTGTGTATGGAATCGTCATCTACCCAGGTAAGGTTTATCTATACTGGTAACTTAATATGAAGACAGCTAGTATGATACTAAGTATGCAGACCTCACTGGAATTAGGCAGACAGACACCTTTCAAAATATGTGAGCTGGTTCTTCGTAACAGCATGATTTCAAAGTAGATTTGTTTCTTATTGTGGAGGGACCCTGCCTTCCTTAAAAGTACACTCCCTGGTTGATCTAAGATACCTACTTGGTCCAACTGTAATTAATTGTAATTAATTGAGAGTGATTTCCCAAAGGACAGAATCACATTTATCAGCAGGTTAGTTGCTGTGCTCCAGGCCAAAAGAACTCCTGAGGGAGAACTTCCCACACAGCATGTTGCTCAGGAAAAGCTTGCAATGGATACAAAATGCTGTAGTTTGAATTGTGACATGATCTTTGCCAGATGAAATAACATTTTATATTCAAACAGTTATACAAAGAACCAAGATCATAAACCCCCCAATGCTGCCAGTTTTTCATTTGGTGTCTCACTGCAACATTGCTTCATAATTTGCTTGGAAGGAGGGAGGGAGGCCAAGGGGTGCCTCTGAGCAGCACATACCTGCACAATTTCCAGCATCTCTGACTTACTGATGTAGCCGTTCCCATCGAGGTCGTACATGCTGAATGCCCACTTCAGCTTTTGCTCCAGTTTACCTCTTGATGTTACGCTCAAGGCTATGATGAATTCTCTGAAATCTATTGTTCCGTCTCCATTGGCATCAAAAGTGCGGAATACATGTTCCGCAAACTTTGAAGCGTCCCCATAAGGGAAAAAGTTCCCATATATTTTTTTAAACTCCTCCATAGATAAATGTCCACTTGGACAGTCTCTCAAGAAGCCTTTGTACCACTCCTGGATCTCGTGTTCTGTAAAGTCTGTACTTTCTAGCAAATCTTGCATGACTTCAGGGCGTAGTTTGCTATTTTGCTTTCCCATATTGGTGTCAAAGTATTACCTGCAGAGGAAAAACAAACACATATAAATTATTATTACTATTATTAATAACTATTAGCTTGGAGGCTGTAGAAGAACAGTATGCTGGATTCTGAGTTTTCTGATGATAGTTCACTCCTGGGAATCAGCTGAAACTTCGGGCACCATCCTCTACTACAAGTATACTCTGAAAAAATTCATAAGCCTAATCTACATGTTGATTACACTGTCTTTTCAGAGTCTGGAGAACTGTAATTACGTTGAATTTACTGTCATCCTTCTTTGCCTTTGAAATCATGAAGTAAGCAATGTGTTGCAAGGTTTAGCTGACTGGTAGCTGTGTGTTGCAGCACACCCTCCATCCCAGTCATCCAACTGTCTCAAGGACCCTGATCTGAATGAGATATACATTTTTTTGTGTCTCTGGTGGAAGCCAGGTTGCTACAAAAGGCTATGTTCACTTGGTCTTGCTCCAAAATGGGATCAAGGTGCATCTGCAGTGTACACTGAAACCAGGAGCTCCAAAGCCCTTCTAGATATATCTTTATAGCCAGAATCAAACAAGAAGTTGCATCTCCTGTTTGTCATGGACCAATTGCCATTTTAGTTCAAAATGCAGATAAAATCTGAGAAGATTTTATCAATGGTGGATTCCCCCACCCCAAACTATTACTGTGTTTTTTACTTCTCCTTGTAGCCAGAAATTGGATCTATTACTAATAGTAATCTGGATCATCACAGCTTTTTGAAAAAAAAATCTCTTTAAAAAAAAACAAAAGGAGAAAAAAAAGTACCCAGACAACAAAATTGGAAATTTGTTTCCCTTAAATTAACCATTATGAAATATTATTGGATACAGCTTCTGTTAAATCACCTTAATCATATTTTATTTAAGGCACATTGCTACATATCACATTGTACAGCAGATTTACTAATGACTGATGCCCTTTGGGTTTTAAGTTTTGGAGCCTGAGTGTGTTGGCTCTAAAAGGCAACATCATCAGTTTTACTGGAAGCTTAGCATTGTACCTGAATTCTGGGAAGCTATTCTCTAGCAACAGAAACCTGCCTGAGAATTTGTCATGCAAATGAAAGTCACAACTAAAATGTGATGCATGGACAACTTAAGCAGAATTGCAAAATAATTTATACAAGACTTCCACAATGTTGTCAGAATGGATTCTCTGGGCCACAGAGATGGATTAATGAACAATGTCTGGAGTGGCTAATGAGCATTCCATAAAATGTCCTTTCTAGACCAAGGTAATACTTTTAAAAAATGAAGAATAATACAGTATCATCACATGTCAGAAGCAGCTAGTGAGAAATGTACACCATTTGAAGCTAATCTACTGCCTCTTCTATTTGGCACTAGGAAGAAGAAATCGAGGCTCTCCTGGGTTGATTTTAATTGTTTCCTGTGGTGAGAAGCTCCCCTTCTCCCCAAGGTAAATTTGAACTCCCCAAGGCATCTAGAGGACTGACTCCTTAATCTCCTGTGTTCTTGGACCAGAATGACTAAAAAGCTTTATTTCTCACGAGTAAAATGGTGGGATCCATCCTAGATCTAGCTGTGTCTCCATAGGATCCACTGATGGCTGTCTGGTAATTAGATGTCTAGCCTAAACTCATTGTCTACACAGTTGATGGAGAATAGGCTCCCCTGTTCACAGAGAGGAGGCTGAAAGGGGTGAGGAGTCCTGTCTGATGGGATACTCTCCATCTCCTGACCATTTCAGGGGCCTGAGTGACTGCCTTGATCCAAATGATGTCTTTTCCCCCAAAATCTCTCCAAAACACTTGGAAAGTGGAAGATGCCACCTCAAAGGTAATTTCTTCTATTGCCTTTCCTCCTTTCATCCTAATCAAAACCCACTGTACACTTTTTAAGTAATCTAGGCTCTTAATACCCTGGAAATAGCAAAAAAGCCCCTGCTTTATAGGCGCAGTCCAACAGCTGCCGAGGCAGCTGATGGTTGCATTGCCTTCAGCGGGTGTTGGATGGGGTCCATAATAAACAACCTGGGAATTAGCTGAGTGAACGGATTACGTTAGGGCAGCCAGACAGGTTTATGTCAGGCAAAACAACAGGAGCAGGGGCTGCCAGCAGGATGGAAGAGCAACTGGACAAGTGAAGTGGCCAGGCTTAGTTTAGAGCAGCACCAGTTCAATAAAGAACAAACCAGTAAAATCCCCAAAGAAGGTAGCAACTACCCATACCCACGGTCGGCAGCTATTCCGCAGCCCCAGGGGCTGCACACTTTGCAGACCGTTAGAGTAGAAAGGGAATATCTCTGACTAATGTGCAAGCCAGCTGCAGTAGGAGTGAGCTGGCATTAGTGATATAATCCCTTGCTGCTTTTTAATATCTCAAACATTTGAAAATGCAAAACTTGGCTTGCACACTTCCAGTCCAGGGTCTTTTGAAAAATAAAACAGGAAGGTAACATGCAGGCAGTGGCCTTCAAGAGGTAGCCAATAAGAATGTGTTTCAGTTCAAAAAATGATGCCTTTATAGCTGCACATGGCTGCAGGTACAATATATTTTTACCAAGTAATAAAACATACAGAATAGCAGAGTGCACTGCATTGCATTGGTAGGAGCAAAACATCACAATCAGAAAAAATCTATGTTCTCCAGGCAGAAAGGGAGAGCTAGCCATATGTGACTTGCAATAAGGGGTTGAAATTCACAGCCACTGTGATGCCAGGCAATGCAGTCAAAACCGGTAGGATTATTTCTGAGTCCACTTCTGATGAATTTGTATCATGTTCTTTGCCCTCCAGATTGTTCCTTATTAATAGGTGGTGTTCTAGGAACCGTAACAATGGGATTTATTGTGCCCATTCTATCAACAACAGATCAAAATGCTTTTGCAGTCCAAGTACAGAAAATCCTTGAAGACACTGGAAGAACCTTATAATCACTTCATACACTGCTACTTGCCTCCTCAGGATAGATTAGATTATGGGCAGAGTACAGTGAGCTAAGGGAATGTCAGCTAACAATGACAGCAATAAATGCACAGAATGAAATAAAACTGGATCTGATTTTAGGCATTTTTTCACACTTTATCACCTCTGTAGACCTTTCAAATTTCTAATAAATGATTAAATGTTAAAAGTACGGCAATTGCAGTGACAAAGTAAAATATTGACAATACTGAGAAATAGATGTTGTAGGTGTACAAAACAAAGACAAATGAAGTGTTTAATGATTATATTTAATGACATTTCTACAATTTCTTCCTCTGATACAATGGTGTTAGACATAATATATACGAATGACTTCCTATATGGAATGAAGATGACATGCAAAAATATTAAGTTCTTAATTCTGAAGGCAATATTGTTTGGTAAAAGAATGTGATGTGTTTATGGCTTGAAGGGTTGATGCCATTTCAGCCAACAACTACAGAAGATCAGAAAGGAAAGCATCACTGCTGTGTGGTTGCTATGGAAAGAATCTCTGTTCACTGATTATTTTAAGAAATGTCATAGGCTCTGCTCCATAAAGTAAATACTTAGAGCTTGCTCTGATCGGGTCTAGGTGTGGAGCTTTTAAGATGAGACTGAAGACAAGGCTGTTTGACAGACAACAGGCTGTGACAATGCAGCATCTAAGAGAATAAATAAATGAACTAGCGACTGACACCACACCGACTGACTTTCCCTGCGGTGCAGTATATTGTGTGCAGACAGGACATCGATGCTGTTACAGCCTTCTCCTCAAACAGGGACAACTGACTGGACAGAAAGGCAATGAACACTTATTGTATCATGTGTTTCTTGTCAGCAGTTTGCTGCTGCTCATTTACAGTTGTTACCTCAATCTGAAACCTCAGGGTAAGGCAAACATATTGCCTGCTTGAGCAACCGCCTCTCAGGAGCTGGGAAGCTGCAGCAGCCAAGAGCATGCAGCTAACCCACTGCTGTGTGAATGCAATGCAAGCATCTAAACGTATTTCCTTAAAAGAACTCAGATTTATTTTTTCTGTTGGGGGTTCACTACAATAAGCAAGTGCTAGCAAGACATTTCTAACAATGCTCTTCCTCTTCAAACTTGACACCCATCATATAGAAGACAACCTTTTCTTTTTTTTTTTTGATTGAG
The DNA here is from genome assembly GCF_000737465.1 of Haliaeetus leucocephalus. NCBI lineage: Eukaryota > Metazoa > Chordata > Aves > Accipitriformes > Accipitridae > Haliaeetus > Haliaeetus leucocephalus. Next base: position 17,335,303 of record NW_010972991.1, on the reverse strand, counting down.
CTCAGTCTGCCAAAGACAGCAAGACATCTTAATTTTGATTTAGGCTTAAATCTGAAGGTAAGTCCACTCTTGAGAAAAAGTATAATGAGAAAGGGGCACTTGTCCAGGGAAGTGTTACTCTAAAAATGGAGAATTTAGAATATTGGGTACTTTGCTGCTAACAGGTTGCAAAGCACCTGAAATAAAGAATCAGTTTGAAGACAAGTCCTGCCTGATATTCCAGTGGGGATATCAAGGCAAATCACACCATAGGCTTGGCTACAGAGACCAACTGTGTAAAAATGAAGGCAGAAAACTTCAGAAACAAGTAAGGAAAGCTCCATTTTGTGATTTCAGTGTTATTCCACAATTTAAAATTAGAAAGCATTAGATAACAAAACATGAGCTTTAGGGAACAATCTTTCAGTGGCAGAGTGATAACACTAGGCAATGAAGGAAGCCTTTTACACAGGTGGTTTATACAGTTCTAAAGCCACAGGATGCACACAGGGGTAATTCTGAGGCATGGATAGAGAAAGTTTCAGTAACACACCACTAAAGTGAGGAGGACATTTCTCCAGCATAGCTGAGAGACAGCTGGGTGGTGGACATACCAGTACCATTACTTGACTAGTAATATGGCTCTGTAATATTACAGAAAACAGGGATGAACCACCTCATCATTGTTTGCCTTCAGAAACTGCTGTTTCTTGGTTTCTTACACACATGGTCTGACCTGCTTCCAAAAAATAATCCACTTATCGGGCAATGCTGTCTTTAACATTTCTAACACATAATTTGGGAATTTCCCTGAGACTAGCAATCGTGGGATTTCAGTCTCTGCCAAGCAGCTGAAGAAGTTCCTGACGACCACTGGAATGAACCAAAGGCTGAGTGGGACAACAGCATCACTCCGAACCAGCGCTGCTACCTGACAGTTGTGAGAAAGCAGCATGAGTCAGTCCCCTGTGGCAATGCCTAATGACTTGTCTGTAGTACCAGTGCTTTCTGCAGACCCTGTGGTTCTCCACTCACCATCACTGCTGTTGTTTTTCCTCCAGAGTAACTGTTGTTCATTACTAAAAACCTGGGCATTTGACGAGTGGACTTACACACACCATCCATCTCTCAAGCTGTCTACACATCTGGATACAGCAGGGATCTCATCTTCTTTCATGTCCTACCCACCAGTAGTCATCTCCTGTCACTGCATACCAGCCTCCACAGTGCAGCATATAGGGCTCCTGTAAGCTAAATTCTCCTGCCATCACTTTCTGCCACTCCTTCCACTTACTTCTTTGCCTGTCACTCTGCAAGTCTGCTCTGTCACTAGCTCAAAGAAGGGGTGCTGCTCTGTCCTGGTTGACCAAACCTTGCAGCATGGCATCCCCTTACCCTGCAATAAGGGGGGGTAGGGGGATGTCAGGGGGAGACTGCAGTGCATCTCAGAGTGTGGGACTTTGGCTGGGGATGTGTCCCCGGGCCTTCCAGGCCAAAATTTTGCCCTGTTCTCAACAATTCACAGAGTTAGAGGTACTCTCTTCCTTCTCCTCTGCCAGCTGCTATCATTGCTTGGTAAAGCTTCAGATACCAAAGACCCATTCACCAATTACAGCCCATGGCAGCCTCTGCAAATTCTGCTGTAATTTGTGATCCAACGTACGCACATTTCCAGAAGCATCTCTGGTTCCTCTTTGTCCATGCCCTTACAGAATGGGGGAAGATATGTGCATTTACAAAAGTCAAGGCCTTGGTGAACACATTCTGGTATAAAAGCCAAGTTTCCTTCATAAGGTCAGCTATTCCTCCAGGCTGTAATACTGCTAACTGCTGTACAAGCTATGTAATGAGATGGTTCAAAGCAGCAGCTATCTTAAAGGACACATTCTCTTCCCATCTGTGTATGCTCTTTCTCTGTGGCTGCAACACTAACGTTGCCATGGCCCGATCATGAATGCAAACCCAACAGTAAATGTGGACAATGCACTCTCTGTCATCTTGTAGCTCTCCAGTGAGACTCAGGTGAGCAAGGCAGGAATGCGTGTTCAGTGATCTCTGCCATGTCCCAGCACTGGGAAACTCTGTAGTAGTTCACTGAACTCCCAACAAGCAGGTCGGGCAGAGCGCTCTTCTTTTGCATTGCTCTCCTTTTGCCCTTCCGATGTTCACAATGTCAGAGCCACCTCCAGCGCTGCTCTCCAATTTCCTGTTGGAAATTTCAGTGCCAGTGGAGGATCTCACTTGTGGGACATATAGTGCTTTTGGTTACAGCAGCAGCAGTGCTGGGAAGAACAACTTCTCAGGTTTTAGCCTCCTGCTGTGAAGCGCAAGTGCTACCTGGTCTTCTTAGTCCCACAGAAAACTACCTTGCAGGCTCTTGGAAGCAGCCACTTTGCTTCCTTCTGGCCATTTCTACTTTGTTTTCACATGTTCATTGAGTAACCAGTGCAACAATGCTTGCCAAGAAAGGCTTTTATTTAATTTTTTTAAAAAACAACATCTTGGAACATATTTTTGAAAGAAACCCAAACTTATTAAAAATCACAGAGGGACTTAGCAACAAAATAAATACATGCAGTATAAAATTTTGAGCCTTACCATCCTCAATTTGTCTGCTTCTATTGGCAAACAGCAAAAAAAAATGGATAAAATCCATGAACAAGTTTCATTAAAAAAATCTGACATTCTCCTATCAATATTCATGAGGAAGAGCAGTAAAAAAGATTTGCAGTGCAGTATAGCAATTACCCAATGCCTGAAACATATACTATGGAGTAAAACTTCTGGCTAAAACTATAGCTGACATTAAAGAACAGGAAGGAAGAATAATGAAGAAATGAAGAGGAAAAAAACAGAGGAAAAGGTGTGGATGGAATCATCATTCAGTATCTGTGCTTTGTTTGTCAATAGAAGGAACAGGGGACACATCTGCTATCCAGTTAGCCATTGGAGTTCCTAACCTGTTCATCACAATAAATTTCATTCATTTTGTATTAGGCTTTTAGTCTGATTCCAGGATTCTGACGTTTTCACTGCTGCAAGTTACTGTTTTGTTTTGTGTCACCTTCCTGCTCCTCCAGCCCCTTACTGGGGATCCTTCCCCTACAAAAGGTGCCCCTAATTGCTCCTTTGACAGTATTTGTTGGGTGCTTTCCTGCTACAGCCTCCAGGAGAAACTCAAGACAAGAAATAAAAGTAAAACCTTTATAGCTCTGTGTTTTAGTTGAGGTGGGCAGTCCAAGCAGGAGCAGCTGCACAGAGTTCATGTGTTTCAAACTTGGAGGCGCTTACGGATATCAAACATCAAAAGCCCAGGCTCTTATCCCTTCAGATTTGCCCAGGCAGAGAAATGCTACAGCTGCTCCACATTGTCTCCTGTTTCTCTTTATTGTAATTCCTTTGTGCATTTTAGCAATGAGGGCTGGCGTGGGGATGGAGGAGGGAGAAGCAGCAGAAAGGCAGTGGCCCCATCAATAAATGCTAGTACATTACTATCAGGGTCTTCAGCATCAGTGGGTTAACTAGATAACAGCCCAGTGCTTATCGCGTTACTCTCAGCAATGCCCACGGTCTTGGCTGGAATTGTTTTGAGACCAGTAAGTGGTGTTTCGGCCTCAAGCAGCGAAAGGGATGATGCCCTCAGCACTCCCTCACCTCTGCATCAGCTTCAGCATCACTGGGGCTTCCAGAGTAGCTCTCTGATTCCAAAGTGTTCCCTGTAAGGCTGAGCGTGTGGCACAAGAAAAATGACTAGATGTAAGTATTTCTAGTATTGGGAGTTGGGGGAGCATGTTAAGTGGGTTTGCACAGCGTGACATATTGTGCAGTGACTCCTCTTGCATTCACGGCTGCTCACTCTTTCCATCTTAAAGCCTTGCATTTAGGACTCAGAGCTTGTCTGTGAAACTGCTCCTAACCGAAATTTGGTGTACATCTATTCATCAAAGAGGAGTGCCTCTGTATTTGCCCATGTAATGGACTCTATTGGCTCCACCTCCACCCATCAGATTTTGAATGCGTGGGGACATTAACAAGGTCTGTTCTTAACCTACTGGTAATCAGCTACTTGCTGCTGCTGCATCGAGAGCCTGGCAGTTACACAGGGGAGGTGGAGCTCACTCGCCTTAGCACAAAATCTCTGCCACTTCAGAGCGCACCTAGGCATCTTTAGGAAGGTTTTCAGCTCAACCAAGGTATAACCTCTGTCCCCATGTAGGGGTAGACAGGCAGTGAAGACAGCCAGAAAAGGAACTTCTGGAACTCCATATAAAGCAATCAGTGTTCCCAAATCCTACAGTGATCCTCCAAGACACGAGTGGGTGTAAATGGGGGGCCTGTGCTCTCCTGTGCACATGGCGGGAGTCTGGCCCTCCAGCCTTTCTCAGTGCCCTGGGCTTTGTCCGGAGTGCTTTGGGAAGTGATGCAGAGGACCACCACCCTATGAGCAGTGTGAAAAATGATGCAATATGTGTTCATCAGTCATTCCCCAGGGCCGACCAGCAAAGGCTTCACCCACCCAGAACAGCTTGAAAGTAACGTTTTCCCTGCTTAATGAGAAATAAGAAAATAAAAAAGAAAACAGAAACCAGACAAAAGGGGGAAAACTCACACAGATTTGGTTAAGCCCTCTTCCCAGATTCCCAGAGAGTCTCACTATTTGATTTCTTCCTCATTCTTTAAGAGTTCACAACAATAAAAATCATGCCAATATTCACATGCTTTTTGGGTTCATTATCATTTGTTTGTGAAGAGTTGAGGAGCAAGAGTTTACCATAGGCTTTGTAAGAAAAAAACAATGATCTGTTTATTAATCCTGAGTAGAACCATCTAAAGTCTTTAAAACAACTAACTCTGTCTTGGCAGACTTAAGATGACTCTTTTGGGAATTAGATATATATTTATATATATGATTTCTTCAAACTCTCTGGAAATAGTATTTTTGTAGAAGTATGTTTGCCTTTGCCTAATTTTGTATGATAAAAGACAAGAGACACTTTGCTAACAGAGTACATTAGGACATCCACCCTCAGGAGGCTGCTTTTCCAGATTTTACTGCATTCAACTATTTCACTAAGCACAGGACATTTGCAATATTTATAAACATGGGTGTTAAGCTAACAGCAGGGGAGCTGGCAAAATCTCTCAGCCCATTCCAGCTGGAGGCGACTTTATCTAGTGGCATCCTTTCAAAAGGAGACCATATATCAAGATCCAAATGACAGACGTTTTCTGCAGTTATTGTGTCTCCTATTATGAGAGCAACTTGTGAGCTGAAAGTCTCTTTGTTTAAAAATCCTATTCTGGACCACACTTCTTAAAATGCTCAAGATCACATTTTTCAAGTGCTCAGCACCCACAATTAAACTCAGGCTTCTCAAAAGAAACACATCTTCCATTTGGGCACCTGTGCAATAAGCAGCTTCTCAAAAAGCATCTGTACCCAGTAAACTGAGACCTCCCAGAAAAGAGCACCACTTATTTTGGTACCTAACAAGGGCCTGAGTGCGTTAGAAAAGCCAGCCTTCCTACACACCTGCGTCACTGCAATTTGTCTTTATCCTGATACTCACATCTCCAGCCACGTCAAACTCGGTTTATTCTCCTTTCTTCTGAAGCGCTTCTCTCCTTTGTGTAAGGCACTCACTGGTAGTAACATAATCTTCCCCAATGCGACCAAGCGCACCAGTCATCGAACTCATCTAGCAGCAACTTTATCAGGTTTCTAATCTGTCCTACATCTTGTTTAGTCCTTTTATGTAACCATATATGCAATACCTTGGTGGAGGGTAGCGGAAACTAAAGCAGAAAGCTACTGTTGCACAAAGTAACACGAGAAGCTGATGTGAATTCATGATCTTGATTTTTTTATCTTTGTAAATAAACAGCATGTGACTCCCAAAGAGTGACATTTGTGCTTACTCTACCCTTAAAAAAATTGTTAACAGATGGTCTCCTATCCCACAGCAGAGACTTGGTGTTGACAGATAAAATGAAAGCATGATATTGGAAAAAAACGGAGCCATTAACTGGCAAACTAGTTATTTTTAAAGATGTTCTTGTAATGGGGAAAGGAATGACAGTGGACGTTCCTACCTGGAGACTAACTGTGAGTTTTTGTTCCATATTGAAGAAATTTAGTGGAACTTCCTCTGGGAAAGTAGGCAACAGGAGAGTGGGAGTGGGAGGTTCTGGCAGCCAGGACCAGAATTTTGCTAAGGAGATGGAAACAAGAGGCACTAAGATAATGTCAGAGTTTACAAGTTTGTAAATATGAAGGTTCAAGCCAGGGATGATTTGTCCAGCACCTAGCACTGTCAAGTGTGCCTGAACACAAGGGACTTCATGTAAGAGGTGATACAGATGACTGGAAGAATTTTGTGGGAGTTATAGGAACGTTTTAAAGCAGTTTTCAAAGAAGTTTCTAAACTGCAGATAAAGTGTTAATTTTCCCTTTGTGCATGTCTTATTTCTCAGAATGTTTACATCCTTGAACTTGCAAGATGAGTCTGTGAATTACTGGCCCCGGAAGAACAGCACTGGGTGAACATTTTTTCGGTAGAACCCATTTCCATCAGGTAATGCAGCTTAGCTGAAATCAAAATGTTGTGTGGAAATATGTCACATTCAGGAAAACAAATTCTGGGAAAATGTCAGAATTTATCATTTCAACTTTATCTTCTCCTTTTCACACAGTAAAAAGTTTCAGTGTGACTTTATCTTTTTATGAATTTTGTTTTGGCGTTTATATTAGATGTTAATTTTAGCATTACAGTGGTTTTGACATTATTGAGAAAACAATTCATTGCCAATGAAGTGAAATAATTTGGTGTTTCCAGACCATTTTTAACTTCCATCCCACTGGGAAATTTTGATATTTTGTTCCAATTTGCAGTGAAAATAAATATAAATGTCAAAATTTCCTTTGGAATGCGAATTTCAGATTCTAATCAGCTCTAATCAACAACAAAGCCATCTGCTTTGTATTAATGACTTAGGGCAGTATGTAATGCCGCAGAACAGGGTGATATTCTACTGTTCTTCATTGCTTATGGAAGTCAATGACATATGGCAAATTTCTAGCTCCTAGTTGTCTAGGGAAGTTTAAGGCTAGCCACTTTTATTTTATTCTTCATGCTGTCTTGCCAAATTCACGGAATTCATCATTCAAACCCAAGATTTTCCTGCGAACGTATGAGAAAACATCCTCCCTGTGACATATGGCACAGCCTACAGCCCCTACATCTGAAGGGAACTTGTAATTCCCAAATTACAGTGCAGTAAGCTACTTTCATTTTACAAAGGTTTTAAACTGATGATTTAAATAAAATATTTGTTCCATGATAAATGTCTATTTTCAAACATTAATAGGAAGATAAAGCTATTTGTTTTCAAAAGATAACTTCATCCAGATGAGTAATAATTTAAATTGTATTTGAGAAGTCATGTTGACATGAAAGGCACTAACACCGACAAAATAAAATAACATTTTAATTCTGGTTTAAGGCAATGTCTTTGTCATTTTTCCTAAAAGCTCTTTGCTGTCTTCACAGATATACTCTTCCTGCTGCAGAGAAGGTACAGGAAAACCACATAATTGCCCCCAGGCTGGTCCAGCAATCCAGTCTGCTTGCTGAGCTCAGCCACGGACCCCCATTCAGGCACTTTGCTGTGTGCCCTGAAAAGACTTCTGCGGACAAGAATGCGGTTACCTTTGGTGATGACGGTATATCCTCTTTTTTCTAACAATCTGAAGATTATTCAAGCCACCTCAGGGTGCCTGCTTCTTCCCACTCTATGTGGGCAGCTGGCCTGGGAGAGCTGGATCTTGAGGTGTACAACAGGCATCTAATGTGGAGATGCGGCTTTCTGTTCCCTCTGAGCACTGTTTGTGTGCTAACCTGATAAGAAACTTAGCTTGGATACGATCTATAAGGTTACCAGAAGAAGATTTTGATTTGTATTCATTTTGGAAGTCAGAATGACATCCAGTCCTGACAGCCCACTGTGAAAAACACAGACCCGTGTCTTACCCGACTGCTATTTCATGCATAACACAGTGTGCTGCCTGATTTTAGAAATTACTCAACAGGAATGAATTTGGGAGTTTGAACAACATGGTAAAGGTCGGTAAGCAAGCTCCCTTAAGAGGCATAGAAAAACATTTTCCAATTAAGTGCAAAAATAATTTGCTCTGCTTCTCTATCCATCTCTCTCACACACGTATAAACAAATGCTTCTATAACCTTTATTTTCTTACTATTACTTGTTATTAATAAGCAAAACCCTAGCAGTTCTCAATATTAAGTGTAGATAGTAGCCACTCATACAAACAATGCTGTTTTACAAAGGAACCTTTGTAATAGAATCTATCATATAGTCATAATACAGACTGTAGTAAAAAAAATAAACTTTTGCAAGAAGTAAACAAAAATTATTTACATGTTCATAGCACTAAACAAACTGCGTTGAGAAATACTGTACAAAAACTAGGACTGAATCTAGACTGAAAAATCTCAATTATTGGTTTGAAAAGTTTTCTGCCATCACTGAAAATTTTCTGTAAATTCAACTAAGATGAACTCCTCCACAAATGAATGGGTTAACAGAATGTCTGCCTTCACTATTAGCATCCTCAGAGGAAGTAAACAAAGTTCGTCAGATAACTGTTTTCAGACAAACGAACTATTTTTTTCTCATGTGAACAACAATTTTTATTATTGTTGTAGAAAAATAGAAGTGGCAGAACCAAAAACTTCTTTCCAAAGTTTAACTTTAGGAAAACAAGATTTTATCCAACATGGAATAAAATGCCACTTTTCACCACTTCCTAGTGACTGTAAATAAATAAAAATGCTGATCCTATAACACTTTTAGGCTGGTTTACTTTTGCCTCTTTGCTGTTCTCAAGATGTCAGCTTCTCTGAGATTTCTTGTATGTGACTTTTAGTGCCTCTCCCCATTTTTCACTTCTGAGGACTTTTATTTATTGTGTTATTGTATAAAACTTTGTTCTTTCTTTGATGTTTTATTTCTTTTTTTTCCCTTATCTCTTACTTTTCACTACTATTTCTTAGCTCCCTAGAACAAACACCATCTTTCTTATTTTTTCTATTATCTTTGAAAAAGTCCATGTCATATAATTTCTCTTAAATTTTTCTCTATTATTTCCTCTGTTTTCTGTTCCTACTATTAGTGTTTCCAAGTATTGTTATTTCCCACACCACACCATACACTGTGTCAAAACAGTATCCTAACAATGAAATATATTATGACCGAAGCAGCAGGGTTTGAAAACCTTGGAAGGAGACCATCTATGGCATAATCTCTGTGTCTTTCTCTAATTAAATCATCCAAAAGAAATAGGTAGGAAAGACTTATTCTGTATCTAATTCCTAGCAAATTATTACCATTTCATCCACCATACTTTCACCTTGCTGCTTTTGTCTTAAAGGTAGAGTACCAGTGCTGCTTTTATTAAGAGCAGTTTCTGAACTCTGAACAGCATCATCACCAATGTTTGATTAGAAATTCAGATTTTGATGATCAGATTCCTTTTCCAGGGAAACAATACTTTTCAGACATGGAAAGGAGTGGAAATGTATGCGAGTGTGTGAGATGCTGACTCTAACCAGCATTTTTTGCCTGTGGCTAATGGAAGATTCACCAGTTACATGATGACCAATATTTCAGATCGATTCAGCAATGTATGCTTTTATGTAGTCATAATCTCACCGATAGAGATCTCTATTTCTGGCATTATTTGTTCCAGTTTCTTTTCTTGTTCTGTGTGCCCCATTCTTTCTACAGTAACCTTATGCTTTTGCATTCTCAGTATCATGCCTTATAAAAATAAAGGCCTTGTACTTGAAATGTCTCCCTCTCACTGCTTGCTACATATAGTTTTTAAGATGTCCTTAAAATACCTTCAGCTGACAATTCTCTCTTCCACATAATCTTCACCAACCAGTTCTGTCCCAACCCACTCCCTGGACACTCCATGCTTCCTCTCACTTCATACATCAAATATTTCCTAATTCTCTCCTCTGCAACTGATGTTATGAAAACCAGTGAAGTTCCACTGCTTAGAAACGGGATGAACACTGAAGAATCAGCCCACTGTCTGTAAAGTGCCATATAAAATCACCATACAAATTACTTATTCAATAATAAAAGCACATCCTGTTCCACCAAACATGTCTCATATCTTAATGTTCTAATTAATTCACTGGAAAGTCACTTAAATCAGTGAGCAACACAGGGATCCTCCTGTGAATTGCCAAAGGAATCCTCCAAGGAAGATTAAGAAATTGATAACTATGCAAATATACATGTATAACTTCCGTTTTCCTACTCACTTTTTCTTTATTCAAAGAAGGATGTTCCCCATGAGGCTTACTGCTTTTTAATGAATGTTCTAGGAAAGGGAGCCGTTCATGAAGAAACAGTATATATTTCATTGCAAGGTGCCCTAAAATCTATCACTTAGTTAAATTAAAATAAGGATGTTTTCACATTAGTCTCCACAGGATGATAAAACAGCCACTTACCAACAGTTTACCACCCAGCACTTGGTAAGATTAATTTGATCTCAATCTAAATGAAAGATGTAGCTATTATCATGTCATGAACACAGTTCAAACCCACACATCGTTCATTCATTTGTGATCAGATGGGAACCGGTTTCAGTGATCTCATACTAATTTGTGAAACCTCCTATCACCATATCTTGTCATTCCTCTGATTTTTAAAAGGCTGGCAGTAAAGTTGGCTTTGGAGTTGGTTTTCAGGTACTCAAATAAAAAGAAAAAAAAAGAAAAAACGAAAAACCACACACAACAACTTTGGGACAAAGCCAGAATTTTCTTGGAAGCTTCCTTGATGAAGGAGTAGGAGTGGGATAGAGCAATAACCTTGATTTTGGCAGCAAACCTTTCTTCTGGCAACTTCATTAAAAAGCCATTCCACTTTATGAGTTATCAGCAAAGAGCTGGCATTTCTGAGCGTGACTGATGGTCCTCCCTGTGCTGACAAAATTAGAAACATCAATAATTCTTAGATTAATTGCTTAGAAAATTTCCAAGAGGCAAACATTTCCTTATTTTTAGACCCTTGTTTTCTGCTGTAGTCAAAGCAGTAAAAGCCAAAGTTCAACTACATGTACTTCACTTAAATGATGGCATCCCTGTACTCTGAGTTTTATATGTGTGCAGAAACAAGTGCATCAGTGCTGTGTGGGCGGGGGCATCCTATGGTGAGCCCCTGGTTCCCAGTCCCTGAATAAATCCTGATTTATCTCACAGAGACCTGGAAGCAGTCTTCTTGCCCATATATCTATGTATCCTTCCAAAGGAGCATGGGACATGGAGATCCTAGGGCCTCTAACAGGGACTCCCAGGTACCAGGAACATGAGTGCGTGGAGGACAATCCATGCTCCATGGTGCTGGCTCAGCCATAACAAATTTTTGCATGTGGCTAGCAAGCGGTAAAAAACCTGTATTGGCCAAGAGGTGAGGATCCACACTGGTAGCGACATGGTCCGCTGGAGGGCTGGCACAATAGTTGTTGTAGCCAACTCAAGCACAAAGTTGAAAGTTGGGGAGCTGCTGTGAAATAATGCACTTAGATTTTCCCTGTTGCTTATGCAGGGGAAAAAAAGGGTCTTTCTGAACAAGTTTTGTGTACTCTTCTCCACCCACTGCTTAGATATGCATCTGGAAATCCAAGAATGGGTTTGCTTTCTGCTTTTTCTCCTGAAAGGCCCCACGTGCTGCCCCATAGCAGCATGCCAGCAGGTGGTCCTCAATGGCACAAAGTTTGTGTGTCCTCACCCTCTTTTGCGCAATATGGACAGAAAAGGATAAATACTGCAGAACTGCATGAGAATGGTTAAAAACCACTGCTAAGAAGCTGCATTGTGAAGAAAGGTCTTCACAAATCTTTTATTTGACCACCTAATGAGGTAAAAATAAACGGACTTTCACAGGTACCTTAGTGGGTGAGACAAAGCATAGAGCCCCAAGCTAAACACAGGAGAGAAACAGATTGTCTGTAAATTAATCATTATTAATGCACTACAAACATGACAGAAAAGGGTAATTAGCATGTTTGGAGCAGAGAGTGATATTAGTGGAGGGGGAGGTGGTCATTAACCTCCATGGAGCAGGTGATAGGCAGTTAGCACCTGAAAAGCAGCAGATTAGCAAAAGTGTGGTGAGAGGTGTATTGCAGTGGGCCACAAACCATGCCAAACCTGAGACCCTGGTCTGTATTAGACACCTCAAGCTCATTTTAAAGATTTTATATAGGCCTTCTCTCCATGGCTGTTTTACAAAAGAACATTTTCCTAATCATGGTTATACGTGTCTGTACTTCTCAGTTGTCCATGTGAGCTCATTCTGACTTGCAGACCTTACACAGTCTCATCTTCTTCATTTTCAAGGAGGCAGATGATGCATTAGAAGATCTGTATCACATGTGGGGACAATCATGTCTGGAACCTACTGAGTTTGAAGATCCTGGGGGGCTTTGACAAGGCCTGATTTCACCTGATGCTTCTTGGTTCTTGGGACAATTGACTTCTGCTGATGAACTGGCAAGGTTGGAGGCTGCTGGAAACCAAGTGGAAGACCTCAGGAAAAAACGTATTTCCAGGTGTGACCTCATTCCAGCCCAGGCTGTAATTCTTTAATGATTTCTCCATGTAGATTCCAGCCTGTAACACTCACTAGCACACACCAAAGGTACCTTCTGCTTTTTCACAGTATATAAACTAATCTAATAAAAATACTATCTCCCTTACAAATCTCTTATACTCTTAAACCTTCATGGTGACAACACCTGTTTCACACTACATAGGCAGGTATATCCATGCACACATGTATTCACTTGTCTAAGTCTTGATTGATGACAATAAAGTATAGCATGAAGAAATGGAGGAGGCAACTCCTGAATGCTATAACAGGTCTAAACACAGACACCTGGTCTAAACACAGCCTGGCAGATGCTCAGTTTTGCCAACATCTTATCAGCTAAGAGGTTTGAGTTGTTCATCTATGCACACATGCAGGGGAATTTTTTCCTTCTGCCCCAAGGCAGAAGACAGAACTGGACTGCCAAACACATAGCAACAACTTGAGGACATACCTCCAAACGCCCTCTGCACCAGGCAGCACGTGCGGCATTACACTGAGCAGAGCGTGTGCTGTCCAGCTCCCCTTGGAATCACAGGCATTGACATCCTAGTATTTTACACATTTCACCTAGAATCCAATTTTACTCTTTATTAAATAAATACCAGTCCTTTTAGGCACAGCTTTGGAGTGCACCCAAAGTAAACAAGGATGCTCAGGAAAGATTAGGCAGGTCAGGTTTGCCATTAAATTATTTGTTCTTCAGAATATGCATGAGATGCTCAAAGAAAGTAGCCTCTGTATATAGTAGCTGGACTGGAGAAATGATGTAAGGAGCTACATTTTGGAGAACAAAAAAATCCCACATTTAACAGAGGTTTGATACAATGCTATGATGATTCCGTCTGTCATTTCTGAGTCATTCTATATATAACTGCTGAATTACCAACATACTAATGGTCACGGAGGTGAAAGAACAGTTTGTTTAAATTTGTATAATCTTACTGTACTACGTATACACACGTTATACACAAAGCACAGACTGTTTTTTCCAATACTGTTGCCAGACCTAACATCCAAATTTAAGCAAAGCAAATAACTGATGCAAAAAGCGACAAAAATATCATCACCGAACTCAACAGTACGTTGTTTCCTAAAAAATGCAACACATGAACTTTGAAAGTAGTCTCAAACAAAAAAGCATTATTCTGTTGATTTTTTTTCTGTAGAAGTCTATCTCAGCAGATTACCACTCTTCTCTCCATTGAATGGCCACTTGGGAAATCACATTTTTCATCTAGGAGTTCTGCAGCTCTTATATATTCCAAACCCATTCATTTACAAAGCTAGCTGATAACAAAAGAGTATTTAATTAACTTTTGACTGAAGAATGTGTAGAATATCTCATTCACAGAGGAAACTATGGCTCCTTGATGTGATGATCTTCTAGAAACACACTGAGACCCTACTGAAAGGTGCATTGTAATCACCATGGAACAAGGATGTCTGGATGCATTTATTATTTCTGAGAAAGACACATAGATTGAATTGTTCAAAATAGGAAGCTCTTCAGCTGTTTCTTGAGGTATTCACAGACCAATACTCAAGTTAAAAAATGGGCAAAGTTGCGCTTGATGGGACAGTAATGCATGTAAGTCCCCTTGTACACTCACACATAGAAACACTCAAACTATTAGGGGAGGGGAGAATTGTGGTGTGATCCAGGGGAGGTTCTACCAATTTGCAAGTAAAGACTCTCTCTACATTTGAGGAAGCACTGAATGAAAGGCTCAAGGGGTGCACAGCTTTTGAATTATAAGTAAATTCCTCCTCTCCAAAGCGGTCTTCCTCATTCACAAAGAGATCCCACCCTTGAATTTCCGCAACTAGTTTCCAAGGGGTTGTCACCACAATGAAGCATAAAGGAAAGGCACATCTCACTGCATCAGTACATGTGCTCTAATTACATGAAACTATGTGCAAGCTAGAAGAGTTGAGACATGAAAGCACAGATCATCCAAATTTCAACTTTTCCAACTATTTGACTTTGAAAATTCACCTTTATCTTCTCATGTAGTGTATGTATCTGTACATGTATGAACTCTCTCTATATACAATATATGTGTGTATATGTATGTGTGTGCATATGTGTATATATAAAACATTAGCTTAAATAATATAGGAAGATGGACAGACTTTCAAGAGGAGAAAACGAGAGACCCCCTGATTAGGTTAGCAGGTAGGTTAGAACAAACCTGAGTGGGCAGCAGGCTGCAGAGGTGGGATGCCAGACTGAACTCTGAATGCCTTGAGAAAAGAACCAAATAGGTCCTTCAGATTTGCTAGGCAGGACAGATCTGAGGTCAGCCATCAGAGCTGCTTTGCACAGAACTGACTGCACCTTCGCGTGACCTTGGCACTGCAGGTCTGCTGAACTGCTGCACTGAGAGATGTGATCAGTCATGCATGGAGTGTGAAGCAGATGTTGGAAGCTGGGCACTTGCTTCTCTTTCATGACTGCAAACTAAAAAGGCACCTTAATTAAGGGATTGCCTAAAAATGTGCTGCCCACTGAATGGACCCTCTCCTGCTTCCTCTCCTGCTCCAGGGAGATTATGTTTCTGCTCTGTGTAGGTGACAGATAATTTCTGTCCTACACCAACTCAGCCAGGCTAAGCAGCGTGGTATTAAGTTTTCATCAGGTTATTTAGGATAAGTCCGTAACATTATACTGCTGTTGTAGAGAGAATCACTTCCTAAAGCCCAAACTCAAGCCCTCTATCAGCTGGACTCACTGCCACCAGGGAAACGACATTACCTCTGAGAAACAGGTGAACAGGAAAAAATGTAGAAAAATGAGAGTTTTGGATAACAGATAGTGCACTGTAGGCATGAAATAATGAGAGGGGACACATTTAATTACATAGACTGCATAGAAAAAAGCAGCTTTTACAGCAACAATATGGATTGCAACTTAGCACAATAATTGCATAGCCAAAAATAAAGGCAAAACCATGACAGTCAACCTTCACATGGTCAAAGGAGAAGGGACTGTTGGGCAGCCAGCCTGCTTCCCGCCACGGCTGAGAGGCACGTCCATCATCGCCCAGCTATTCCCCTGCCTGCCCAGATGTGCGGTGGAGATGCTGTAAGCACTGCGTAGTAACAGGGATTGTGAGAAGCTGCTGCACGCTGACCACATCTCTCATTGTGGGACTTTCTGCAGCCATTGACCCTGATCTAAACTGCCTCTTTCGGCATCTCTGTTTCCATTTGGGGTTTCAGTGAGAATCCCATGCTGGCTCTCCCTCGATAGCCTGTGCTCTGTTTTTGGGGGAAAGACAGCACAGTCCTTTGCCCTGGTTTGCAAAATCTCTAATTCAGTGTTCGTCAGCATAATTCCTGCTGAGATTATGGTCGGCTTACTGCATGAATAGTTTCAGGTTAGCAGCAGTACTAGTTAGAACAAACCCCAACACCAAGAGAAGCCAGGCAACCACAGCAAAACAACGAAATCTCATAACTCATCACAAAGGTGATACCTAGCAGCTCCAAGTCAAGAAGACACTAAAGAGGGAGTTAAACAGCATTGGACTAGAGCAACTGTCTTTAGAAGGGAATGGGAGAGCAGCCCAAACATGCAGATTTGAATTCACATCTTGGGAGTCACTCCTCTAGGGCATTCACCTTCCCAACACTTCAGTCCACCAGGGAAGTCTTTGGTGAAGAGCTCAGGCACAGAGCAACAAGACACAAATCCAAATAAGTTTAGACACTGAAATTAAGAGTGAGGTAGGAAGTAAGGTCCCTCCATCCAAACGTGCTCAAGCCAAATAGCCAAAAGTCCCTGCTCAGCAGCCATTTGTCCCTGGAAGTGTGCAGACATCAGAAGTTGCCTTCTTATAACAGTTCTCAGCATAAACCAAGTTACATACCAGTCTCAGTAGAACTCAGCACCTACTTCATACCTGATCTTTCTTATGATCCAGAAACTAGTTGTTCCTTTGGCCTGAGAGAGTCTAGTGTGGAGGTGTACAGAGGGAGTTGCCAAGGCTCTCGTGACATGCTGGGGTCATCACCATTTAGAGACAAAATGTTAAACTTACGCAACCCTATATCACCCTATACTGTGACACATGCAGTACTGTTGTCTAAGTAAAGAGGACCAAGAACAGTCCATGAGAGACCTAAGGGACTGCATAGACTGCAGGCCTGCTGACTGAGCAATCTCCTGGGTAATTATTGTCTCTCTTCACAAACTAGAAGTGCCATGATGTGGTGAAGAAGAAGCTTCTTGCAAAGTCTTGTGTTTTAATAAATCCTGGAGGTTTGTCCACACAGTGGGGATGCTGGGAGTGTACCTACAGTCACAACACCTGGGCAGCTTATCAGGAGCTCCTGCAGGACCCATGCAGAACCCTGCTGGTGATGTACAAACACATGGAGAGAGGCACCCTGGCTTAACAGCATTTCTTTGGGTGGAAACCAGAGGGTTTGAAGGACATGATCAGTCTTTGGGGCCGTCAGTGGCCAGGACAAGAATTGGAAGCTCCTGGTCTATTTTCTACAACATGGTTTTCACCCACCTCTGACTGCTGCTAATACCAGTCTAATACTCAGACTTTAAGATGGAAAGACACTGATTTCCTCACCTCTACTTAGAAGTTGTAGACAAAGTACATGCTGGCATACATTAATTAATTTCTGCTATTTTTCTCTAGAAAAATGATAACCAATAAAACCAGATTTTTTTTTTTTACTGAAGACTCCTGAAATGTCAGCTGTACCTTAGTGAATGGAATAAGAAGAATGTAATCAAACATCTTCTCTTTAACGCCTATTAATGACTGTAAAATAACCAGAAAATTCTGAAGGTTGTGGCCATGGTAACAGACACTAGCTTAGGAAAAAGGAAATATCTGCAGATATAATTCAACATAAAGATTGCTCATCTCCTTCCCAGAGCTGGAAGTTTACAATCAAAGCCTTGACAAGTGTGCTGGTCCCTCTGCTATGATTTCTTCCTATGCATGTGGCAAATTTATTGTGAGAAACTACCATTTATAAGAACATGGTGTGGCTCAAGTGCTACTGTATTGGGCTTGCATGGCAAGGTTTTGGGGTGGGGGCTACAGGGGTGGCTTCTGTGAGAAGATGCTAGAAGCTTCCCCCATGTCCCACAGAGCCAATGCCAGCTGGCTCCAAGATGGACCTGCCGCTGGCCAAGGCCGAGCCCATCAGCATCAGTGGTAGCGCCTCTGGAATAATGTATTTAAGAAGGGTGAAAATAACCTGCGCAATTGCAGCTGGAGAGAGGAGTGAGAACATGTAAGAGAAACAACCCTGCAGACCCCCAGGTCAGTGCAGAAGGAGGGGGAGGAGATGCTCCAGGTGCCGGAGCAGAGATTCCCCTGCAGCCCCTGGTGAAGACCATGGTGAGGCAGGCTGTCCCCCCGCAGCCCAGGGAGGTCCACGCTGGAGCAGGTGGATGCCTGAAGGAGAGTGTGACCCTGTGGGAAGCCCGCACTGGAGCAGGGTCCTGGCAGGACCTGCGGACCCATGGAGAGAGAAGCCCACACTGGAGCAGTCTGTGCCTGAAGGACTGC
Source organism: Haliaeetus leucocephalus (assembly GCF_000737465.1). NCBI lineage: Eukaryota > Metazoa > Chordata > Aves > Accipitriformes > Accipitridae > Haliaeetus > Haliaeetus leucocephalus. The sequence continues at coordinate 17,317,088 of NW_010972991.1, read as the reverse complement.
AGCCCGTGGAAGGGACCCACGCTGGAGCAGTTCGGGAAGAACTGCAGCCCGTGGGAAGGACTCATGCTGGAGAAGTTCATGGAGGACTGTCTCCCGTGGGAGGGACCCCACGCTGGAGCAGAGGAGGAGTGTGAGGGGTCCTCGCCCTGAGGAAGAAGGAGCAGCAGAGACAACGTGTGATGAATTGACCCCAACCCCCATTCCCTGTCCCCCTGCACTGCTGGCGGGGAGGAGGTAAAGAAAATTGGGAATGGAGTTGAGCCGGGAAGAAGGGAGGGGTGGAGGGGAAGGTGTTTTTTTAAGATTTGGTTTTATTTCTCATTACCCTACTCTGATTTTGACTGGCATTAAATTAAGTTAATTATTCCCAAGTCGAGTCTGGTTTGCCCATGACAGTAATTGGTGAGTGATCTCTCCCTGTCCTTATCTTGACCCCCAAGCCTTTTGTTATACTTTCTCTCCCCTGTCCAGCTGAGGAGGGGAGTGACAGAGCGGCTTTGGTGGGCACCTGGCATTCAGCTGGGGTCAACCCATCACAGCTACATTCACTCTTATTTGAAGGAAGGAAAAACTGCTCTTTTTTGGCAATGGGCTGGAGCAATTGCTGGTAACTGCTTTTGTGGAAAATGACAATGTAGCATGATCAAAGTGGGCCATATCTTCCCCTAACGTGCAGCTGTCTCCCTCCCTTAGATCAGTGAAGTGAAATCTGCTTATACCAGAGTGAAGCCCAGCAGCTACAAGCAGCATTTCTGCAGGATCCCAAAGAACTGAGCCTGGAGATCTCCTTGGCTCGGCTGAGGGAGAACTGATGGAAACTGATGAGGCTCCTCGAAAATACCTGCCCTGATCAAACTCTGCTCATTTCCCTACTGCCTCTAGTGTCTCCCCTAACACTGTCCTGCCCAGGGGCCGTGGCTTGGATAGTCCATGCCACCTTGCATCCCATCAGGCACTGCAGCTCCTCAAGCACATACATGTGGAGAAGAAGAAGGTCATTAGTGAAACAAAGCCCAACAAAATAAAAATCACAGCAGAGAGGGGCAGAACAAGCTGAGATGGAGGTGCTGGGGGATGATACAGATGTGCTGCACACAGAGCTGGTAACCAGTTCCAGGAGCTGTGCAGGATGACTGAAACCACTTGCACCAAGAGACAGCAGTGAAGGGCTTCTCTGAGTGCAGTGTTTTATGCACCTGTGTGACAACTTGTTTAAACAGGAGCTTGTAAGCAATGTGCGTATGGCCAAAGAGTCCAGGCAAAAAACATTTTTTCCACCCAACTGCCTAATATCAGCCTTGGTTCATTAAAAAAAAATTGTGAACACTCCTCTTTGAAATGCCTAGAAGATCTGAAAATAAGCAGGCAAAAGAAGGCCGTGGGAGCTGAGCCCTACTGAAACCACCAACTGGTATTTTTGAAGGCTTCCTCAAAACCTTGTCTGAGGTTCACAGCTAGAATGGGGGTGAACCCCAGCTGCTGGCTGGAGGCCAGTTGCGAAGCTGGTGCAAGTAAATAGGTTACAGCAGCCTTCTGTATGGGCAACAATTAGGGACAGGGCGGGAGTGCCTGAAAACATTACATTTTCTTGTGTGATTTCCCTTTGAACTGCAGTGCATGGTAAACACTCAAACAGCACTAAATTATTTGAATTTTAGTAATATAGAAGTAATGTGTATCTTTTCCTGGGAGGTTCCAAGCTAACAAGATGCCACCATCACCTTACTGCAGATGCTTTTAGCACACCGCTTGGAGCATTGTACATTTGGGCCTTCATAAAGGAATACAACATAACCAACACAAGGATTTCTTTTTGTCCTGATCAATTATTTAAAATGATGTTAAACTAGCACATACCAAGCACATTGCTAGAGCCTGCAATGTAAATACTGCCTTTTCAAATATGAAGACAACCAAATGCTAGGGAAAGTTTGCTGTAGCTTGCAAACTCCCTTAGCATGGCCAAAAGAAATAAAGTTACTGCCACCAACATTACATGGGCTTCATGCCTGTGGTTTCTAACAATGCCACCCTTGCAGCGTGGCCAGATGAAAAATTTAATTCAGTTAAGTTGCATAAGAAACTCTGGTCCTGCTTGCAATGCAAGGCAGTTCAATCATGAGTGACAATCAATGACCTGTTAGGACTTGCGATGCCGTGGGGGGCAGGGGGGCACAAAATACCTGACTGTCTCTTTGCACAGCTGCTCCATGCACAAGCAGCCACGTCTTTCCCTATGTCTTGGCCACAGCATGGTAGATCCATTCCCGTCTTTGAGGCTGCAGAGGTGGACAAGTTCAGCCGTTCTTCTGCTGAAGTCCGAGCTGCCATCCAGCTTGAAGCACCCAGCTCATGGAGTTTCCTTACTGGCTGCAATATCTAACCCTAAATTGCTGCCATAGGAAGCCTGCGGGTACTGAGCAATCCCCAGACACCGTCTGACCTTGTGCAATGCTCAGTGTGTTCAGAGACACATCACCCCAAAACACGTACAAAGCCCCAAGGTGTCTGCCCAGCACTGCTGTGCCACTGGCTGCTCTCTCCCTCCTCCTTCTGATGCCACTTCTTTCTGCTGAGCAGCAACAGCCCTTGGGAATCAGCATCTCCTGTGCCACGAGTACTCAGAATCTACCCCTGTTTCCAGACCAGTAAGAGGTCCAGGGGCTGGGCTGGTGGTGCTCGTGGCTGCCCGAAACTCATGGGGAGAGGAGGGCAGTCAGGAACTGCTGCAGCAGTGGGGAGGGAGGGAGCAAGGGGAGGCAGGTCTTCTCCTGATGCAGGACAGCACTCCTCCTTATTTTGCCTAAAGGGCTTCCTGCTCCATATGACCTTTCATGTGAGCTGTGAAGAGTGACAGCAGATGCTGGTACCCAAAGAGAGTGGAATTTTAGTGCTTCTCTATTTCCTTCCCCCAAAGATTTGCTTTTGGAGGAGGAGGTTGGAGGTGCGGCGCAGCTACCTGAGGGAGGGTTTTCTTGCCTGCTCCTCCAAAGCGCTGGAAATCAAATGGAGTGGAGTGTGCCATGAAGCCTCACTTCACTGGAGCTTTTATCTTTTAAAATTAGGTTAGCAAATTTATTGCTACGGTACCTTAATCTCAGAGTGCGTTATCTATACACATGATGGACTGGAATATGAACTAATTCTGTCAATAAAAAGACTGCCTGCATCTCAATTGCCAGATACAAGGAATTCAGTCTTCCATTTGAGATGCTAAGCAGCTGCAGGCTGGCACAGTCCCCTCCCTATGCTTCTGATTCAGATGCTTCCTACATCCAAGTTCTCTCAGCAACAGATGATACTCTGGGAGGAGAGGGGGAGAAATCTGGCTCCAGGCACCTGGCTGCACACTGTGACTCTGCACTAGCCGGTGCAGTGGCTTGGGGTCTGCAGCTCCCAGGGACGTCTCCAACTGATACCACAAGCTCTGTATGCGCTGGGGACCCAGCTGTCTGGCTCTGCTCATCTTCAGCCCATGTCCTGTACTGACAGGAGAGGCAGAGACCAGCAAAGTGTTCCCTCTGCTGGGTTCAGATCAGCAGGGAGCTTTCTTGGTGGAAGGGATCCTCCCCTGGAAATTCATAGCCAGAGCCCCCCATGTTGCCTGAACAGAGCAAGGGGGCTGGACTGCGTCAGAGCATGTGTGCAGGTACACACTAAATACTTTGAATCTAGAAACAACCTTTACACCCTTCAACAGCAGCTCAGGAGGTGATCATTTTAACATCAAACTCTCCACATTACTTACCTAGAGAAAGCAGGGGGCATCTAACTCCAGACTGAAAAACCTAAATTTAGCTGTCTCCATACAAGCTATGGAAATCTACTCAATACCATCTCCGGAGTCTAGAGAGTGACTGAGCAAACTCCAAATTCATGGGCTGATTTCAGGCAGAAACAGAAATATTGGAGGCTAGTTTCACAAAACTGCTTGAGGAGAACACAGCCTCAGTTTGCTCAACATCCAATGTCAAATTGAATTATATCATTTGTTGTTGTTGTGGAGTTCCTTCATTTTAGCAAAAAGAGCTGGAAAATGCAACCTCATGCCAAATTAAAGCCTTTTTCTGCCTGATTGTTCAGCAGACAAATCCTCAAATCAATTATTCTCAGAGCTGCAGCCAGGACAACTGTCCACCAAGTGAGTAAGATGAAGCCTGGAGTGTCACGGGAGTTATCTGGTCCTTGGTTTTACAACATCTCAGATGTAGGCATGAGGGGAAGGCTTGTCAGCCAGCCCTCAATATGCAAAGGTGAAAGCTTATTCTTCAGATCAGAGAATGCTCTAATGTTAATAAAAAAAGCTAAATTATAATGCAGGGAGCAGGCTTAACTAGACTGATTTGACATTTCTGAAGGCTTTTTCCTCTTCTTTCTAAAGGAAGAATCATTCAGTTCTCATTTATACAACACATCCAGAAGAACTAGCTGATAACATTGAGAGATATCCAAAACTTGAACTGTTCAAGGGAAGGAGGGCAAGGACTGCTTTTCCTGTCATCAAAAGGGCAGCCAAATATTCAGTAATTTCTCCTCTCTTGCTTTATTTGAGCCTAAAAGAGAAGTAGCTCTGTTGTTTGGTTTGTGGGATGTCACCACCAACTCCTCCAAAAGTCTCTAAACCCTTTGGCACAAAGAAGAAAAGATGACAGTCAGATCTTTGTGAGGAATCGCAGGGAGACGTTGCGGGAGAAGTCTTGCAGTCTTAATTGAAGAACTAGCAGGAATGTTGTTTTAGGACTACAAGATATTTATAGTTTCACCCATTTTGAATGGAAAGGGTACAAATATAATTTTTGCTATTCCTCTGCAGGCCAAAATCTGAGGAACACAGCCCAGAGCACAAAAGAATTTTCACCCCATTCCAAATTCCCATAAAAAAGTGTCTTAAGCCTGAATAATGAGTTTAGTCATTTGAATCCTGAATTTGGCTTCATAACCCGCTGGGAGACTGAAACAGAGCAAAACACATCTGCTAACACCCTGACTTGAGCACCACAATTGGCAAGTCCTGCTGAAGAGAGATCTCAGGCTGAAGTTGTAGAAATGTTAGAGGTTAGAACTAAAGTTTCTTGGCAGAACTGACCTTATATGGAAACCCCGTAGAAAGTCTGCCTGCACTGGCTTTCAAACCAGCATGTAACCTTTTGTTTCTAATAGATATATAGATGTATATAGAAAGGTTAATTCAAAACCACTTAGGTAAAATCAAATAAATCACTCCTGCTGGGGGATGTGGGGGACAGAGTCAGACAGATGTTTCCTCTTTAAGGATCATGGGTTGAAATGAAAGGGGAAATCTCAGGTGGAGGGTGGTTACAATAGGGTTCTTCAAAGATGAGTCTCAGGATGGATCTTGTTTAGCATTATCATTAATAACCATGATGCATAATCTCAGAGCAGTGCAGCTGCTGATGACACCAAGGTGAGAGGCACTGTCAGCTGGACAGCCAGACTACCACACAAGAAGGATGGGATGATTTTAGCACTGGAACAGTGCAAGGGGATGAAACTCCTTGTGACAAAGTGCAGTTTCTGAGGGACCAGTAGGAAGAACCGATGCTTTTAACTAGAAATGTTAGGAGCAGGAGGAAGAGCTGAAGATCTTATATAGCCTTAAGATAACTGGAAAACACCAGTATGATGTGACCTGCAGGAGACAAATGATGTTTCCTAATGAACCTGCTGAGACTGATCTGGTGAGTCCGGGCGGGGGGAAGTACCAATGCTATCGACGAAAACACAGCAGGCTGTGCAAGTGTTTGGAGATACAAGGGCTCACCTGGATTACTGTAGTATGTGGCCAGGAAAGCATGCTCAGGAGAAGGGATTTTGGCCCGCCGTGGCTGCAGAGCAGGGCTGTGAAGCCAAATAAGGGAATGGAAAGCCTGTGCTCTCAGAGGAGCCCAGAGGCACTCGGCTGTTTAGCCTAGCTAAAGAAAGGCCAAGAGGGGATATGGTTGTAGTCTATAAATACATGAGAGGGGGTAAACACTAGGGAAGGAGAAAAGCTATTTAAACTGAAGGACAATGCTGGCGCAAGAACAAATGGGTATAAACTAGCCATGAATAAATTTTGGCTGGGAATGAGAAGCAAATCTCTAACCACTGGAGCACCAAAGTCTGTGGAACAGCCTTCTTCAAAGATCACAAGACAAATGGCCTAGCTCGTGTGAAAATGGAGTTTGAAAAATCCACGAATAGGGTCTATATGACATAGATACCTGCAGTGGACTGCATGAGTAAGGAGGTCCCTTCCTGTCCTGCCTTCCTCTGGAAGAGAAAGGGCATCCTACAAAACAAGTGCCCTTATTACAGTGGGCAGAGTCTTTTCTGGCACAGAGGATCACCAAGAGGAGAGCCAAAGGCAGTAACATTAAGTAAACGTGTTTATATCTCTGTCTTCCTCCGCAGTATGTAATCTCCTACCACCTCACATCAGTGATGCGCAGCAGCAGGAATGTGAGCAGAGGGTTATACAAGCAGATGAGTGAGTGCCAGGACACAGTAGGCAGGTTAGGAGAGCCGGCCAGCTCTGTCAATTCAAGCATCAGAGAGCACTAGGAGCAGCAATATAATTATTGCAAAAAATTTAATTGAAATTAAGACCTACAAGTAACCTCAAAAAAATTCACAGCTGGATGGGCTTAACCTTGGGGTCAAGAGGATTAGCAGAATATGTTGTCCAAATCTGTGAAATAGTAAGTTTTCCATTTTCTTCGAAAGCGAATCATGTGCCCAGTTTCTATTCAGTATTGAGAGAGCAATTCACACTTCCTACTAAGTTTTTTCTTCCTTAATGTGATCCCTTTGTCTCCTATAGGGAACACAATAACTTATTAATACCACACAGCTTTTTCATCTGAAGACCTCTGACCACTTTACAAAGATTACTGGGTGACAGCTGCATTTCAGTGTTGCCTGAACTGATGCACAGGAAGAGGGAGGAAAGGATTTTCTAAAACACCTGTATGGCTTTTCGTATCAGCTGGTCCTGTGCTCCCGGACCAGTTGGGGTCAGTTTTCAAGGTTCCTGGATTGACAGGGGCTCACAGGGGGCTGGCCCAGGACAGACTCTCAGCAGGCACTGCCCAACCCTACCAGGACACAGAGGCTGTTGGCACTTAAACCTCCTGATGGCCATCCTTCTGCTCCAGCACTTGCCCAGGACTGTCTCGGCTGTGATGGCGGGGGGGCACCTGGCTCCGTGCTCCCCCCCACGCCACACCATGACAGACATGGCGGAACTCCTCCGCTTGTCGCCTTCATGCAGCAGTACCCTGAACGCACGGGGCTGTTCCCACAGCCAGGGCGCACAGGCGCTGCTTCATTGCTCGGGCTTTGCAATCCTGTATCCCTGCGCTCCCGATCCCCCACCCCCAGCGTCGCATCACGTACCGCTCTGCTGCTGGGCCTCCTTCTTTCCTTGCTAGCCTCAGCACACTCATTCCTCCACAGGGAGAAAAAAAACCACCCTCAGTTATTCATGGCTGGAAAGTACTTCATGCAGCAAAATAACATAATATTCACCCTTCAGTGTGTCTTCTCTATGTTTCAAATATCATAAATGACAGTTTTAAGGAGGGGTGCTCCTGCAGTAAGTAACACAGACCCTTTGGATGTTGCAGGGTACAGGAGATGTTTGATTCTGCTGTTTAGCCATCAGGAGCTTATATGCAAAAATTCAAGATGGTAACATGTATGAAAGTTGTCAACTGTCCACTTAATGGGGAAGAACACAGATAGAAGGGAGCTGTTGCTCTAGGACACCCCCTTGGACTGAGTTTTTTCTTTTCCTTCTCCGAAAATTGTCTGCCCAGGATTTGAAATAGCAATAATGCACAAAACAGTAGTGAATGACGCCAAGTCACTTGTAAAACAAAAACTAGCCATGCATGGGTCTGCAAGCAGAGAGGACCACCACAGTCCTCTGCTAGCTGATGAGCTTCCGGAGGGCAGCACTGAGCACAGTGAAACTGGTTCGAGATGAGACAGGGAGATCAACGGCCCATTTTCTGAACCCTCTGCCCACTTTTTGGCTATCATCTCATGAGTTTCCTCAGGGCGGGAAAAAGTAGTTGAGAACAGATACCACAATACCTAACAAATTCGTCTGATGCCAATTTCTCGTGGGGGCTGTGTAATATAGTTAACTACTGTTCCCATTAGAAACACCAAACCTAATTATTTTACGTAACTGCATTAGATGGAGAAGGTGCATGTTGCTGATAGTTCCTTAGTGGGAACATAGCGTAGATCTTCCTTTTGTCCACTTATAATTAAAGTGATCTTCTTTGTATATTAGATTCAGTGGCTTATAATGAAATGCAATAAAGATTCCTGGAGTAAATCACATTTTTCTTAATATGTTTAAACAATTTTATGGAGTCTTTTATTGATTGGAGGAGGAGCAGTTTCCGGAATAATGTGCTTAAACAGACATGACAAACCATCCAATTACACAGCACTTCTCAAGGCTAATGCCTGAAGTAACGAGCATATCACACAATGGTGCCGCTTCCATTTGTGCCAGATGCCTGAGAGGCAGCGATCATAAACCTCTGCAATGGGTGGGGTGGGGGATTTCAGCAATGACTGGGAGAAAAGCCTGTCACTGTATTGTCTGCATGGGCAAATATAGCACGCTGTGAAATCTTGATCAAAATTACCCACCAGCAGAATTAGGTAACGAACTTTAAGTAGTAAGGAATAGGGAGTTATGTCCAGCTGAGCAGTGGCAATTTGGACAACACTGATTCTTCAGTGGAAAGATTGAAGCAAAACGCAAAATATGACACAGAACAAGGAATGCAAACACTGACGAAACACACAGACGGTTGAATAGACTTTTATTACCAGATGAAACAACTGTGCTTTAAAACAGGATTACATTTTGGTTAAAAAATGAACAAAGTCAAGGAATTAATTGTACATTAAAGCCAGGTGCTTAGTGGAACTAGAAATTTAAGAAAGTTTTTGCTTTTATCTGATGACGCTTGGAAGAAACGCTTGCGTTCAGTTTTGTGAAAGAATATTTCCTGCTGTTGAGCTTTCCTTTAGAAAGACACATTTCTGTTTCATTAGCGAGAGCAGTTGTGTAGCTATAAATGCATGGCAGGCTGCACAGGACAGATCTTTATTTATACCTATCCTTCTGTGAGTTCACTGGAAGACAATTGCTCAAGGCTAATAAGGATTAAAACATATTCAATGACTATCAAAAAATGGCTTAATGCTAGTCTTCCTAAATCCCCTTTATTATTTGGAGCAATATGAGCACAGCAACTTCTGTTTGCAAGTGAAAGGGGAAAACTTTCATACCCACACCCTGTTTTACTAAAAGCTGGGGTCCTGCCTTACTAAATCCCACTGTTCGAAAGATCCCAGCCAATATTGTTGTGCTCTGCAGGGCTTTGATGTAAAGCTGCAAATAATATCAAAGCGTGCCATGCGATGGCTTCCATGAAAGGACCTGCCAAGTCATCATAGTCGGGGTCACCTTCATCTGACTGGGATGGCCACTGACATTAAGTGATTTGCCTGGGGTTACAGTTGAGTCTGTGGAGGGGTTTAAATGAGGACCCCAGCCTAAAGAGTCCCAGCGTGACAGATTTTGCCCTCTGCCAAGTGCCATAGCCTGCCTCTGCTGGGCATCTGATAAATAAGCTGCATTTCCAGCACACAGCAAGGTGGAAGGCATGTCCTGTCCCACCAGCCTCACAGCCAGCGATGTCCCCAGGGACAGGAGGCTGCTGCACCAGAACAGAGGCACGGGCAGCTGGATGTGACTGGGAAATCCAGGGAAAGGGGAAAACACTCCACATCTAACAGAGGAAGTAATAAAAACAATCAAACCTGCTTGAAAAGCTGCAGGCAAGGAGATAGGTAAATGCTCCCCTGGCTCTCTCAAGCCCCACTGACATTATGCTCCAAGGCCAAAAACATAAAGGTTGAATTCAACAAAAACAGAAGCACTGGGAGAAAACTGCATTCTGAAATCTCCTTTGTTTTTTACCTTTTTCAACCCTGAAGTTTTACAAACAGAGCACCTGGACATTAGTTCCCTCTTGCAGAGCGAAATACGAAATACTTGGCAGCGCTGCATGGCAGACGCAGTGCTGCGCACGGGGCTGTGGCAGCCGGGGAGTTGCGGCGGCATTATGCAGTGCACAGTGCTTGCTTCAGGGAAGGGGGGCTTTAAAAAACAAGTATTAGGCACAACACAGCATTAGAAAAGTGGATCATGTTGGTCTCTCATCGAGAAGGTTAATACGGGTGATAACAATTTACTCATTCCGGAGAAATTGCAGAGCAGAAGGAGTGTAGTACTCAATATTCACCTCTGCAATTTTCACATCTTTAAAATAAATGGATTGTAAAGTAGAAAAGGATTAAAATACAACCAGGCAGAATGAAGCATGTGTACCAAGGAATGACATGAAATCAGCATCAAACCCACACACGGGGGGAAAGAAACCTCTGTACAGAGTCAGGTGAGCAGTGTATGTGATAACATCCCTCTGTACAGACGGCTGAGTAAAGAGCCTATTTCTCTATAGACCAAAGGTTTTTCTTTATCCCTCCTTCTAGCCACATTCCTCACTTCCTTCGCTTTGGTCCTATTAAAAACCCACTGCTTTGTTTGACAGACTGGAGCTGCCAGCCTTTTTGTCATGCTCCAGCAGGCTGGTTTCCTGCTGGTGGCCATGGTGAGAGCTTGCAGCTCACGAGCTTTCCCCAGTCCTGGGCTTCATTAAAAACACTTTTCTATTTTTAAGGTTCTTCTCACCAAGGATTCCCACCCAGTTATGCATGATGACATTTACCACATCACTTGTGACTACAAAGCAAATGCATCTGGGTGCATTCCCCAGCATGGGAGCCAACTGGCACAGAAGTTCCCTCATCCGTGCTACTGAACTTTGCACCCTCCTGAAGAGTGACCGTGTGCTATCTTCCCCATGGGATGGGCCCAGTGGCACAAGCTAAGTCCCAGACTGGGCTTTGGCACCAGGCTGGGAGGATATGAATTGGCTGGGAGCAGAACTGCAATAGGGACCGCTCCGGACAGAGAGCAGTTTCGATAACAGAGCTCCGGTGCTGGGGATGCTCCCTATTTTATGCAGTATGGACACAGCCAGCGTCTGCAGTACAAACACATCTCAGGAAACTGGGTAGCTTGTCACCTACTTGAATATTAATGCTAAAATAAGAAATGTCAAGGCTTGAGGGAAGCAAGTTCCTACCTACTGGGAAACGGGTATTGAGAGGGGATTATGAAGTAGACCCAAGGTCCAAATCATCTGGGACACGCTCTGCAAGTGGCCTTGGGCTCTGTGATGGGCCTGCTGGGGCTCTGAAGGGGTTTCAGGGCACTTGCAGACCAAGGAGCTGGACTGGCACGCCACGGAGAGCCAAATGCACCGCTGGTGAGCACATGAGGAAAAATGCCAGCGAGAAGGGCCGGGGGAGGTGGGAATGGTGGAGTGGGCAGTGGCAGCCCCAGCTGGGGAGGAGGGCGCTGGGAGACAATGTCTGCCGGGTGCTGGTGCTCTCTGGTGATACAAGCGGGCAGGGACTGGGGCATCTCCATCGCAGCTCTGCACCCAGGCTTCTGCCTGATACTGGCAGCGCTCTGCTGACAGCGACACAGATCCCAGAGCCTTGCTCCCACGCTGCCTATATGTGTGTCCTGCTCTCCACTGCAATGGACACTGCTCTTCACATACGTGTCAGTGGCACCCCTGAATGCCAGCACCAGTGGGGCTCAGCCCTTGTACCCCCAAATACCAACCTTGGCAGGCTTGACCCTTGCACCCTGTGGGCTCAGCCTCTGCCCACAATAAGCAAGCCCGTTGCTGGGGTTATTCCAGACCCCAGACCAGAGAGAGGGCTGTGGTAGGGCTAGTCCAGCTCCCCAGCGCCCTGCATTTAGCAGCAGCATCTGTCCAAGCGGCGCGTGACTCATCTGGGTCTGGCCAGCTCCTCGCGCGGTGCCTTTCACTATGACTCTGGGGATTTCCACGGAGGGGTGGATGCTGCTGGCTCTGGTGGTGCAGAGCTGGGGGTTCCTGTGTGCCGAAGCCCCCGCACGCAGCGGGGGGCAGCTCCTCTCCATCCCCCCGCCAGGGCCACGGGAGGGCTGGCTGGTGTCCAGCAAGGGCAGCGAGGATGGGATGCTCCTCTCCTCCCACTCAGCACTTGGGTGACTGGCCAGCCACAGCGAAGGTGAACTGCTGGCATGTGGTAACAGCAAGCTGCTGCCACGAGCATTTAATTTTTAATTCCTCTCAGGGTTTCTTTTCCACCGTCCTCCCCCGCACCCACAAAGGACAGCTGCCGGCACCCGTTCTGGAGTTTGCGGTGTTTGGCTGTGTGCCTGACTGCGAGGGATGAGAGAGGGGTGTCCTCAGCCAACCCTGGTGGGTGCTGCCAGGGAGCCCCTCCGGAGCAGCTGCTTTCCCGGGTCAGCATTCAAGGACGGGACACCCGAGGGACCCCAAGGGCTGGGGCTGCATCCCAGCTGAGTGGGATCTGCCTGCGTCACTGTTCCTGGGGCCAGGCTCCCTCGGGCTTATTTTCCCAGAGACTTCCCCTCCCTCTCCTTCAAAGGAGCACCCTCCACCAAGAGACGCTTCTGGTCAAGCTGGGTTACAAAGACGCTGGACGGCAGAAGCACGCCGCCCGCCAGGGCACCTTTCCACCCTGCTGGCCGTGAGCACGTCCCCCGTGTAGCTGGAAGCCATTCGGACGTGTTCAGGCTTCCCCTTTGAAAGAAGGATAACAAACGTTTCTCTTCAAGGCCAGCTGCAAGCTGTGCAAACCCGAAGCTTGCCCCCAAGAAGCACCACTGAGGACTGTCAGGAAGGAATTGCCAGGCTCGCCGCTGAGGAAGCAGAATTGCCTGAAACACTGGGAATTGCCACCTGCCTGGTAGTCTGCCATTAGCATCCACGGGCAGCTCAGAGCCGCCTCGGCGCAGACACAGAAGCGCGTGCAGCCGTCCGGCTCGGGCTGCGCATCCCCTTCTCTCCCTGCTCAAGCCATTCCTCTGCTTAAAAATGTTATTTTGGGAAAGAAATGAATAATGGGAGCAGCACTGGAAAAGCACGGGGAATTCAGCAAACAAAAGAAAAGCTGCTGTTTTAAAAAATGCCACAGACTGGTTACTGTGGCTTTTTTTTAACCCTTTCTCTCCCAGCTGCCTCTTCACCGACCTGCCTGGAGCGCCATCCGCAAGCAAGGTGGGGGCTGTGCACAGGAAAGATGTGTTTTCCTAAAGGCTCTAGGTACGGGAGCAACACCACAGTAAACTAATAACGGACACACGGTGAACTAATAGCGAAATACACTTCAATTTTTAATCAGAGACTTTGAATTAGGTGAGGTGGGGGTTTCCGCAAGGCTCCCAGTGTATAATGAAAAGAGCAAAAGTCAGGCAAGCACTCACCCTACTAGCGCTTCTGTCACCTTTTGTTATCTCTGAAAGAATTGCATTTTTCTAATGGGGGCATCACAAGCATTATGATGGGGGGGTGGGGTGTCTAACCCTGCACAGCAGCTCACTGCCTGTGGTTCCCAGAGAAAAGGCCATCAATGCTGCAAGAAAAGAAACTGCCAAGGCTGCAGATCCAGGTAAACCCTATAAACTTAACGAATTCACCAAGACCCCCGCGGAGCTGACATGGAGCATGTTATACTGCTGTTTCATCAGCTCTCATTTATCCTTGCCGCTCGTGTGACCAGGTCTGCAAGGCCTCTCTGCAGCCCTGCTCAGCACTGGCACGGCTCTCCTGCCTGCGGCATCCTGTGCCAAGGGAAGGCACAGGTGACATCTGGGCCCCCACTACGGGCAGCTCCGCAGCTCCCCCTGACAAAAGCGACCGGCTGCCTTCCTTCATGGGCTACAACCTAGCAGAAAAGAGGCAAAATAGGAAACAAATGTGGCAGACCCTCTGCCCTGATGATGCTGGAGGAAGAATGGCTAAGGTCTGAGCTTGTGTTTTCAGTTCCTAAAATGACACTGCTCCGCCCGAGCACTGCTGTGCATGTCGTCTGGGACTCCCATGGATGCACAGAGCCAGCGGCAGGGACGAGGGCTGCCCTCTCACAGGCAATCATCTCATTTCTGAATTGTCAGAAAAGAGTTCATTTTGTTTCAGGAAAAAGGCTCCGAACACTGCTCCCTGGATTTTCTCTTCCAGGAGAAGTATGAGAAAATAAAAATCTATTTTTTTGTTCAGAAAGAGAAGAGTTCCTCTTTCCACTGCCCCTGACCTTCCCAGGTCCCAGCACTTCTGCCTTCCACTGAGTTCTGCTTCTCAGCTCTTACCTTAGCAGGGACAAGGGGGACTTCTTTGGCGGGAGTCACTCAGCTCCTTCATCAGGCTCTGAGAGACGAGATAAAGCAAAATGTAGATAAGCTTTTGGCAGAAGTGCCTGCTACCCAGTGGCTCTACAGTAACTTGGTGACCGATAGTCCCACACAGACTTCAGAGCTGCAAGTGGTTTAATATCATGTGCCCTCAAACATTACATGCCTTGCAACTCACATTGGGGATTTTGAGTAAGGAAACCCTCCAATGAGGCAAGGAAGAACTGCAAATTCTGATAATGTTCTCAACTGTTAGCAGTAAAGTAATTGAAAGTGAAGGGTGAAGTGAAATAATTGAAAGTGAAATCTGCATTCTGTGTCAAAGCAGCTATAATGTTCAAGCAGGAGGAGACCGTGGTTAGACTGAAAGATGTATCCTTGGCCAGCTGTAATTTTGCACTCTTCTTGTTCACATCAGCCTGTGAAATAAGTTTACAAAAATACAGGCTACCCTTCAGATGAGACTGTTTTAGTAGGGTCAGAAAGACTTTACGTGAAAAACCTCACACAAGATAAACAGCTATGAATAGGACACTTGACAGACAGGTCCAGAGGACAACAGACAGTGTTTCTGCTGAGATATAATTGCTCTAATTGGACCTGGGCTTGCTAAAATGGTAAAGTTAAAGAGGACTCTGCAATCATGCTGCCATTCTGCACAAAAGAATAGTGTTGTGATGGGAAGCATATAGCAGTTGTGGAAATAATCAACGGCTTTGTGCTCGCTTCCCCCTGCTATCTTTGATTTGCCATTAGGAACATGCACACAACATGAACAGAATATTTTCTCTAGAGTTAAAGGTTCTCAAGGATGAATTGCTTCATGGCTGAAGTCTCTTTGAGTATTATTCAGTTGAAGTTAGACACTTCAAATGAGCTGAATCCATTGTGTTTTTGCAGTCCTGGAGGAGACGCAGAAAAGCCGTGTGAGGCATAATCAGGGAATCTGCCTGCTCTAGGATTGAGGGAATTTGGTGAGGAAAGAAGCTAACTTTGACCTTCTCCAGCTTTAACTTGCCTTCTTTGGAGCACAAGCCTGTAAACTACCTGATCTTCTCATCTAATAAAACCTCCATACATGTAATCTTGGGTCTCTCCAAAACCCGATCTCTTCTATAGTATGAGAACAAGCATGAAGCTCTTAAAGGCAAAATCTTTGTCCTCCAGTAGCAAGCACCGTGCAAGGGTTGACTGTGCAGTGTTTCTCTAGCCCTGTTTTGAACTCAGCACCCAGTAGAGAGAGCAGCCCTTTCTGCTACTGTTACATCAGACAGCAGCAAAATGACAGAGCATCGCTATGAACGTAGGAAGCATTTCGCTTTCCAGACTTCCTCAGACAGCTCCGTTTCACACGAGGGTTGGCTGGTGTGTACCACAGATGCCCAGGGACGCTGGGCAATGCTACCAGAGGTCCCTGCTGGGACAAACGCAGCAGTGCAGGAACAGCGACAGCAGAACAGCCAAGAAAGGGCAAGCCTGCCCCTGGCCTCATCCCGCTATCACCTGGTGGTCACTTAGTCCTGCCCAGGGCTCTCCTTCCCCCACGTGCCCCGTCCCACCCGGTCCATCGTGCCCCTGCAGCAGGCCAGCCTGGCTGTGGCCCGCTCCCGAGGCCCCGTGCTCTCAATGGTGGAATTCAGCACACTGCTAAGAGGCTTTGTGACAAATGTGGCAGGTATAAACCTGTCTCAAAGCCTTTCAACCTCAGTGTGCACCTGCTTCCTTGCACAAAGCCAGCTGAAACACTGTCTCCTGCCCCTCTGGAGCTGCTGAGTACATGCTGGCTGGGGTTAAACCATGACATCCATAAAGAGCCAGCCTGTCTTATCACACCCTCCCTCACAAAAATGCCTTCTCAGGTCATTTGCAGCAACACTCTGCAGCTCCTCTCCTTTGCTCACATTGCAAATACCAGACCCAGATTGCAGGACGTGCATCACCCAAAATGCGAGCGACAGGGCAGACGTCCTCCCCTGCACCCAGGCAAAGTGCCGGGGCTGGGTGTAGGTGCATGCAGGAAGGTGGCCCTGGGCAGGCACAGGAAAATGGTTTTGTTCCTCAGAGCACACTGGGAGCAACAGTGTCCCTGAGTCACTAGGAACCATGTCACCAGCCAGCCCATTTATCCATGCAGTCCTGGGTTCACAGGTCCACACTTCTTTTCCTGCCCTGTCCTGACATTTCCCCTGGAGGAGCACTGGGACTGTCTCTCAGCAGGACTGCGAGAGATGTATGGGGACATCAAAGCATCAAACATGCCCCACCCTCAGCATCTGCCTCCTCCCAGTGCTGGCTTTGCTTTGTGCATCACAGGCTTTGCCCCACATGTGGGCCTGTCCAATGCCCCAACAAGGTGGTGGGAAAAATTGGCCGTGGATGATGCTCTCCAACGAAAGGTGTGTCTCAGACAAAACTGGACGGTATTTATCAACACAAGCCCAACTAAAAAGAGAAGATGTGTTCGTTTCCAGCTAATATATCTACGACAAGCCAAAGATCATATCAAGAATAGTAAAAAAAAGTAAGGATTAACATCAGTGAGATTTACGCAGCTAAAACTTTGCACAACACTGTGAACAAATACAGCAAAAAGTCTTGAATTGCAAAAGAAGAGAAACAGAGCTAAACTGAGACCCATCCTCTGCTCTCTCCCATGAGAGGAGGCATTGCTGGGAATTCTGGGTGCTGGGCAAATTAAAACCAGCATTTCAGTCCAAACTACAAGCTTTTTGGCTTTTCTGTGTGTAAATCAGATCCTTACATTATCTCAGTGTCATTTTGTGGCTGAAAGCAATTCAGCAACTATCAGTACAGCCAGACTGAAATTCAGCAGAACAGGATCTGAGCACTTCAGCTCTTAATGATTAGATGTTTCTGTAGAAATGAATCTTGCAAAAAAATGAAGTTCGGCAGAAAGTTGACAGCATGTGGAGACCGCAGAAGGGAGAGGAACTTTACAACTCGGCCTTCACATTTTCCACCTATAGGATTTCAACATTTGCTAAAGTTCTAGTGAGGGCAGCTTCTTCACAGTGCTCCCTCTGGGAAATATCACATTCAGCAATTCCTGAATTACAGTTTCTAATTATATTTTCATACTGTAATGCTGTCTGAAATGCAAATTTGATGACAGAATAATTCAATCTATGTAAAATAATTACAAAATTACTGTTTCTCAAACCTCAACTCATACTCCCTGCTATTTAAGAAGATAAATTTAACAGCAGCAAAAGTACAGCCAAAACATGGTCTATTTTTTTAACTGTTATCTGACTATAACTGTCTGCATAGATTTTGGCTCACCATGGAAGATTATTTCTAAAATATGACTACCAAAAACATTCCAGAGTTAGGATTTTTGTTGCTCTAGCTTGGAAGCAACAATCAGGTCATCTTTCATTTTGCATTCAGAGTACCATATGCATGGCATCTGCGTTTAATTGGAAAAGCAATTGTTGCTTAAAATGCCAAATCTCTACTGCAGCTCAGTTATCATTTAAAACAGTTGTTGCTAGTGTTGATGCAGGACATCATTAAATTAGCACAAGGTAATGATTTTTAGCAGGGTGGAAATCAACTTCTGCAATATGTAATTTAAGAGCTTGAAACTCCGTACTGCTACATCAGTTCCCACTGTCTGACAATTGCCCCCTCCCGCCCTCCCCCCCCCGGTATGGGGGATTTTATTCCCCTCTGAATTATTGCCTTGAGTAGTGGCTCGGACCTTTAAAAAGACAGCAGAAATCTCATTCTGTTTGAAAAATGCAAGAAGGAGTCAGTGCTCTGTGTTGCAAGGGGTTTTTAGGTTTTATTATGCTTCTAGCCTAAATTTAGATTGTCATTGCCCATCAACTCAACCAGATCAAGGTAAAGCACACTAAAGGCTTGAGTGTGTTATTATTACTAGGCTAGAGGCATCAACAGCTCACGTCTGTTTTTAATTTCTTTGACTGTATCCAGTTGTGTGAGAAGTGACTCAAAGAGATCTCAGTCCTGTTTTCAGCCAAAGTCTCTCCTAAGGTGAAGTGGTCCAGTTCCTCAGGAACTGCTGGTCTGCTCGCCCTTCTCCATGGACAAGGAGACTGTCAGAAAAGATCATCTCCTCCTTGTGTGCGTGCAAGGGAGTGACATTTGCAAATGACATGAAGGTTGATGGGAGTTATGAGGGTCGATCTGGTCTTCCCAGGAGAAGGTGGAGTGTCACCAAGTCTGTGTGCATCTCATTTTTTTTTCTCTTTATGTCAGAGAATTTCAAGTCTACGTAAGTTGGCAGTCTCACAGTTGCAGCGTTGGGCAGAAGATGAGGGATGGGCTGCAGCCACCTTTCCCCGTCTTGGCGATAGGAAGGAACCTACAGGCTGTTTGTTCTTTTCTCATGGTGGGTGAACCCACGGCAGGGCAGAGACAGTGGGATGCTTAGCATTGCATTGCCTGGCAATTTCACACGCTCCCAAGGTAAAATCCAACTGTTGGTTGAAGGGTTTAGTACAGAGCTGACCAGCAAAAACGAGAGCATGAAATCACCGAGCAGAGGCACGCAGCCCCGGGACGACCCTCACACACCGTCCCCTGCCCTCGCCCTGAGGAGGGACCTGTGCCATTTCCTCCAGTTGCAGACACTCACACTGCCTGCGAGCTGCCTGCCTGCCTGCATCTCGGCCATCCCCACCTCCAGGGCTCAGAGGAGCCTGGGCCGATGGGATGCCCAAAGACTCAACGAGAGGGGACAGAACTGGTCACTCAGCCAAGAAGGACACATCCCTGTGCAACCTCAGCGGCACTCACCAGCTTCCCCAGTAATGATGCCTCTCAGACCTCCTGCCACAACATGGCCGGGACCCTTCTGGTAAAACGTGAAGCAGTTTATTGGCCTCCTCTCTCAGGTCAAGTTAGTGCCTTTTGAAGACTTGTTCAGTATTGCTAAAGCAAGATATGTCCCTTCCAACTGGAGAAGAGGAACCTATTTTTAAAATATTTCTAATGAATAGCTCTTGAGCAAAAGCTGAATCAATTATTTTTCCCCTTGCAGGTGTTTTCAAGGCATCAAACGCTACATGACACTGTATTCAAGCCTAAAAGTATGAGGTGAAGCCCGAGCATCATTGCCACACTGACGACTCAAGTCAAACCTGGCAGGTGGCTGCATCTATACATGGAGCCAAATCCTCCAGACGTGAAGGTGAATGACTCTTCTGGAATGGCAGGTGCTGCTCAACTCGAATACGTCCCCATACTCCATGCCCCAGTCCCTCACCAGACTTGCCCCACGGGTGTAAGCTGGTGAACAAGCAGACTTCGGAGGGTGGTGGGTCATGTCGACCGCCTCCCCCTGCCCTCCCCTCCTACCCCACTGCCCAGACTGCGGGGGGACTCACAGGCGGGGGGGGGCAGGGACCGCCGTCGGCTGAAACACGGCTCCCCACACCAGCTGGGGAGCAGCTGTGCCCAGCTCAGCCCGGGCGCATCGCCTGGGCGAGGACACCGAGAGCCCCACTCCCCGTGGGGAGGCTGTGCACGGGATGCTAGCCCCTCCGCACTGAAGCTGCAAGGCTCCTGTAAACCTCGGTTAAACTCACCTGCGAGGAGCCCGTCAAGATTCCTCATGCTCTGATGCATTGGCATGAGGTGGAAAATTTAATAAAGAAAATTTAAAACATCTCAGCCCCCCAAAACACTGGTATTTTAGGCGCAAGAGTCAAATTGGAAAGAACAGATGAGAGAACGCCAAGTGAAATGGTTTAGAGGTTTCAGATGCATTTATCCTTGTTGCTCTGTTAAGAATGCCAAATGCAGTGAAATCTAGAGCATTAAGCCATAACTTTCCTTACAGAAGTGCTTTCAGTTTTAATCTCTGCCTTGGCTCCCTTTCTGAAACAATTGCTTTTGCTGCATTTGGTAACATTAGAATAATTTTTATAGAATTTTTTATCTTTTATTGCTCTGTGTCTTAAATTGTTTTGTAGCACCATGATTGTTTCAGAGTGGCAGCTGCTTTAGAAAATCATTACCGTTATCAATAAACCCTTTGAACTTTGGGAGGAAGGGAACAGGACTGTATAATTAGAGAAGAGAAGAACGATCTAGCATACTTTTCCAGGAAACAATGTACACGATGCTTTAAGCTGTAATCTGTTCTTAAAATGAATCTATATGTTCCCACACAAACAAACTCAGACTGTGGCACTAAACTTCAGGAGCCCCGGGATCTCCTTCCCCACAACAGCCCCCTCAGAGTAAGTGCAATACAGAAACAAACCCAAACTCCCTCTTCTTTTTACAAAAAGAATCCAGTAGCATTTCATTTTTCAATTACTGTGGTGCTGTTCATGCTGCAGTTCTTTTTTTAGCTATTCTAACCGTTCTCAACCCACAACAGACAAAAAAAAAAGCAAAAAACCAGCTCTGTGTGTGCGTGTGAGAAAAAGGGTAAAAGCCTGTGTTACAGCAATGTTGCTCTCTTGGCATATTTCAGATAATTTTTCAGGAAGCTCTTGATCCGTTCCTCTGTAAACACTATACGGTCAAGAGTGCTGCATGCCCCAGGAGAGGGACAGAAAGCTCGGGGAGCGTGCGGGCTGCGGGGACTCTCTGTGAACAAAGATGATTTAAAGACTCGAACTTTGGGAGTTGTTGGATTTCGAGCTGCTCCTAGCTGCATCAGCTGCTGGCTTCCCCTTCACTGAACGCACTGGTACAAACCCGCCTGAATTGGGCAGCATTAAAAATCTACAAGTTCCAACAGAGGTATAAAGCTGTAGAGATGCCCAAATCAACACGATACCTGAACATAATTTCTTTTAACTCCCGAATGCATTAGCCCAGTATTACTCATGTTCATTTATATTCCTAAAGTGTCAAACGAGAACAATATCATTTTATTCTCCTTTCAAGGATCATTAATCTAAATTTAACTCCTCTTTGCAGTCTGCACACAGAATTAGTAACTGGAAGCTGCTTTGCATTTATCTGATAGTGCCGGGCTTGTTCACCAAGGCAAACTTCCAGCCAAAACAAACAAGTGAAAAAAATATCAGTCACGATAAGCTGCCTTCTATTCTATTTTTTTTTAAAGGCAAAAAAAAAAAAAAAAGAGTACCTGACGAGAACATAAAGCAAATGGTTACCTCACACTGCAGAAATGCAAGTTTTTAATAGTCCATGCTCTGGCAGCCCCTGAGAAACGGCAGCGGCAGCGGCGGTGGCGGCGGGGATAAATCCAGCATCCACTTGGTTCTCACAAGGCTTTGGCTGCGCGGCCGAAACCGCAGGCTCTGCCTCCAGCTGACGTCAAGGCGGCTGTCACATGGCCAGGCGCAAGCCCAGGGAGCACTGGTTGTCCTGGCAACCCCAGCACTGCTCCGAAATTATTTCAATAGGTCATCTGTCATACTGCGCGCACATTGGAACCATCGCGGGCCCACGGACAGCCCCAACACCGAGGGCTCGCTGGAGCGGGCTGTGCCGGGGGCTTGGTCCCATCGCCGACGCTCTCTTAACCCTGTCCCTGGAAGAAAATGTGCCTCCCTCTTCCTCTTCCTCCTGCACCCCAGCCTCCGGCAGAAAAAAACCCCCTTATACGCCTGGTTTGCCCAAGCGAAGGGGCGAAAGCGCTGCCCTCCGTGCGTATTGGGGCACCTCGACGATGCGCAGCCGGGCGCTGCACCGGCTGGCTAAAATTAGGGTCTTTCAAAATGACACACAGCTGAGGTTTTATTCATAGCCACAGAGATGCGCGTTTGGTCGCCAGCGTCTCTGCCCAGATTTGGGGCGAGGCAGCAAGGGGCCCTGCCGAAGCGAAGCAGGGAGGCAGCCATGTGGGGCTGCGGGCCGGCCCCCAGAGGTGCTTGGCCAGCTCGGCCTCGCGTCCCTCAGCCTCGGCCACCGGCCCCTCCTCCTCGCCTGCCCGTGATGCTTCTCCCGCTGCTCCCGGCAAAACGTCCCGGGAAGGGGGACGAAGCAGTGTCTGCCTCCACCTGGCTCCGACTCACCTCCGCAGCCTTATCCTGCAGGCAGAGACACAACGCCGGAGTCTCAGATTTCCTTGTAACTCTAGCTAAAATCCAGTCCTTCCCCCAAATTTCCTTTTCTTCTCTCTGCGCGTTGCCTTACCGGAGCCCCGCAGCAGGGGCAGGACGGGGGAGAGGCCGGGAGGAGGGAGGGACTTTCACCTGCAAGAAGCAGGGAGAAAAGGCAAAGTGTCAGCAACAAGAAAATACTCCCTGTGCTCATCTGAGTCAGCGATGGATACTGACCGGTGCCCGGGACATGAAATACCAGGAACCAACCACAGTAGATGGCTCTGGTGAAAGTGGAAGCAGATGTAAAGCCGCGTGGGATCTGCAAACGCAAACACTGGGGCTTCTTCAGCTCAAGTTGGCTTTGGCCCCTTTGCAACAGGCGAAAGAGAAAATGTCAAAAATGAAAAGACAACCTGGGATGGGGCATAGAGGGGTGCTGGGGAGGGCTTCCCCCATCCAAGGCAGAGGGAGGATGGTGGGGACATGGGACTGGCGGGGGGACCACCGAGCCCCATCACCCTCCTCTGCATCCCTCTCCCAAGTGCGAAAGCAGCAGGTGCTTGGGATATTTAGCTCAACATCAACAACATCCAGCGCTGGTTTATGTAGCATTTAGCGAGACACACATCGCTTTCTCAAGCACAGTTTATAAA
Source organism: Haliaeetus leucocephalus (assembly GCF_000737465.1). Lineage (NCBI taxonomy): Eukaryota > Metazoa > Chordata > Aves > Accipitriformes > Accipitridae > Haliaeetus > Haliaeetus leucocephalus. Next base: position 17,294,043 of record NW_010972991.1, on the reverse strand, counting down.
CCACCTTTCCAGCACCGGTGCTGTGCTGGGGCTTCCTGGGGCAGTTCATATTAGGGGGCAAAGCCCTCTGGGATCGTGAGCTGCCCCCCCCCGGCTTCAGTGCAAAGCAGTGAAAAAGGCTCAAAGAGTTATTACAATAGAATAAGGCAGCCCCCGCTGTCTAAAATTCATGCCTTAAAAAGAAAATATTCAAAATTAGCTGGGAAACCTGTGACCGTTTAACAGAACAATAATAATGCAATGAATTTTAAAAACCCCACTGATGACTACATGTGTTACATATAATCACACATATTAATCCAGTGTAGAAGGCTGAAACTTCATGTCAACACCCACCAATAAAATTGTGCCATAACATACAGATGTATTTTTTCACTTAATAGCAATGTTTGTACAATACAACAGAAAGTTTGGGATTGCAATTTAAAATGATATCCCACAACACTGTGTAGTGCATTACTTTCTATTAGTCTATCAAAAACATGTGCACCTGGGGGAGATTTTAATATTTTTGGTTCTTTTAAAGGCACTTTCAGAAAAGCGGACAATACAACACATGCATTTTAATGGTCACAAAACATTTCAATAGCCATTTTGCTGATGCCCTAAAGGGCTGGCGGAGGCAGCTGGGCAGGATCCCCCCGGAGCTGCCCGGGGACCTCCGCCTGCTGTGCTCCTACGTAAGTCCAGTCCTCCATACCTGCAGACACATGGGTGTGCAGAGAACCTCAGTCCTCCAGCATAAAAATAACCCTTTTGCTCTCCTTTATGGGGTGTTTCTGCTGCAGGGCAAGAGCCCACAGGAGTTTTTAAACCATGCACAGTGGTTATAAGGTTGCACTAATTATATGTTGTGAAGGTTGTAATTTTCAGCCCTTTGAAAGATGCTAAGTGAAAAAAAAAATTACCAATGCTCTTAAAAACATATGATAATGGCAGCCTAAAGTGGGCTGTTCCCCATTCCCAGGGCTCGGCAGAAGCCCTGCTGCACCTCCCCGCTGATGGTGGCTGGGGATGACTCGTCCACAGGGAGATTTTCTGAATTTCTGACTGAAATGCCTACTTCTCCCCAGCACTTGCTGTAACCCACAAAGCTTTCCAGGACTAGGGGCGAGGCAGACCTTACCCCACGCAGACGGACACAGAAATGAAAGCAACAGCATCCGTTCCTCGGAGAGGCAAAGAATCCTGCTAAATTTGGTAGAAAAGCCTATATTCCCTGAATTAGCTTAACGTTTCCACGATAAAACCCCCAACGTCAAACCAGTCTCTTCTGTAGTGTCAATCAACCAAGTGAGCGCAAAGCAATGAGACACAGGCACTGACTGGAAAAATACATAAAAGATATTTAAAGGCTGAAGCCTGCTGAGAAATAAATGCGCTGCATCCACCTGGGACCACGTTACAAAGACTCACACTCCTCCTCCCGCTATGGGGATGCAATGCCTCGTGGGGCAGGGTCTCTATCCTGCATTTGGGACCTCTTCCCTCTCTCCCACCCTTCCACGTCTGGGGCCCATGGCGGGCACTGCTGGGGGACATGAGTTGGCTCCCTCACTCTTAGCATGATGGACAGTCTGCCAGAGCTTCACTGACTGCAGTAATATGCGTTATATATACCATAATATACACACAGATATCTCTAATACTTAAACCCACCTATAACATACATGTATCGGGACCTATGTAATAACTTACACAAATACAGTGCTACAAGGTGGGACACAATCCAGCTTTTCCTCCCGTACTTCTTTTGGCTCTGCAGAGCTAACAATAGATAACATTTGTTTGCCCATAAAATGGAAGACACGCAGGGAGCAGAAACTCTATATGGGTTGATCTTTGAACCCACAAAAGACTAGATCTTCCCTGGTGTCAATCCCTGCTCTCAGAAAGGAGCCACATCCATGTAAGCAGCTGAGAATCTACTCTTGGCTTTCCTTTTACCAAAACAACACTTAGAAAAGTGCTTCATCTTGAAATCTTCCCTCAAACATCCATGACTTTTTACTGCTTTTAAAAATAAAAGGAAGAAAAAAAGCAAGTAGGCATGATTTTAGTGTTTTTTATATATATATGTATATATATATATTAAAAAAACAAACCACATGTGTTTTGCTGGCCTCTGCAGCTTGCTGTTTGAAAGAGTGGCTAATGCTAATGTTTCCATTGGCATCAGTTACACAGATAAAAAAGAGACAGAAACAGGGCTCAGCAAAATGTTGTCATGTTGACTTTTGCTCTTGTAGAAAAACAGGCTGGAAAAAAACCCACAGGAAAAGACATTTTAGTTCTGATACAGCTGACATGGCACTACCAGCACAGGGGGGGTTGAAATAAAAAAAAAGAAGGGAAAGTGGTTCAGCCCACCCCGTTCACTGATGGTGGCCCAGTGAAAGAATTATTGTTTGAGTCAAATCAGGTGGAAGACAGTTTCCCAGGAATGCAGCACTGTAAGAAAATCCTACGCTCTGAATATATCTGTCATGGCTCTTTAGTGCCACTAATTCCAGCTCCCAGGGAGAGTGAATGACTCCCCTTTCAGAAGCAACAATCTTGGGTTCCCCTACAACACCAGTGGCTTTGGGGATTCCCCCAGCGCCCTTGCTAGCAGTGAGAAGAGCCACCGGACTGGAGCGCTGGGAGGGTGTGAGCATCGGCAGTGAGGACCCGTGCCCAAAGATCTCCGATGGCTGCTGCTGAGGGGTGGTGGAGACCTCTTGCTTTTTTGTGATATATTTCGTAGAAAGGATTGCTTGGTCTGCAACAATTTTTCTGGCATTTGAGCCTAAATAATGCCATCATCTATTCTTATGCAGTATTGCATTGATTTTTCTACCTCCTGAGATACATAATAGCTTCTCACATGATCTTTTAAAACTTTTACTTGCACCTGCCTCTTTATGGGAGCTGATCACTTTTGGGGCTGGTGCATCCCTCCTGCATCTCCTCCCCTATGCCCATGTCCCCACACCCTCTCCTCTCTGTGCCCATTCTCCTGGATTTCCCTTGCAATACCCTCGCCCTTGCTCTGCACTACTTGTTGGTTAGACAGAAAAGCATCTTGAACGACAAGGAAGGTGAAACTCACTTTCTGCCACCTTGCACACCTTCCAGAACTACATCTACTCTGGCAGCTAAAAGGAGCCGGGCCCATTCCCTGCCCCAGAGACCTGGTGTCACAGCACCGCTGGAGCCTGCAGCGCTGAGCCTCTCCTCCAAAAGGGTGGCCTTATCCCTTCCCACCTGTTGGGAAGGACCTCAGGGTTGTGCTGTCCCCCAAACCACAGCCAGGAGAGCAAGAGGAGTTGAGGTTGGCCACCACGTCAAACATTTGGCCTCTGGGAAGTAGCAAGTGTGCTGGGTGGGAATCACCCTTGCAGTGATCCCACCTCAATGGCACTGAAGCACCAGAAGACCAGCTCAGAAACTTAAGAGAGCAGGTGAAAACTGAAATACTCTTAGATGGAAAAAAATCCCATCATCTAGCAATCACGATCAGTACCTCCTAAGGGACCAGCCAGAAGACTTACTTTCCTGCTGAATGTGGATGCTTTCCATTAATTGATGCACTTGAGTTGTGTGCACTTATCTAGGGGCCAAACTGAAAGAAAACAGGGAAAAGTAATTTGGATCAAACAAGAATTGATTACTTGGCAACATGCAGGGGAAAAAAAAAAGCACTTTGGATCAAAGAAAGCGTTTGGGGCATTTTTAAAACACGCCAAGGATATTTGGAAACAAAGATCTTCATCTGCATTGGGACTTCAGCAAAGACCTGTGTGTGCAGGAGGGGTCACCATTGCTTGCCCCGCTGGCGGTCACCCTCCATCCTCCTTGGGGACTGCTCGGCCAGGAAGCACAGCCCACTCCTCTCAAACTCTGCTATTTGCACGGTTTAACCTAACCTGGCTCATTTGGACTGAACTTGCTGGTTGCTTCCAATGCCCGAAAGCAACACTTTCTGGAGAATAATTGATTTACCAATTTTTCCCCTCTAGACTGAAATAATATTTCAGGTAGCAACTTATCCCCTGAACCTTCTTGCTAGGATCTCTGTGGTCTCACAATAACATTTTCTAATTGTCTGGTTCTTCTGTGTCTCCTCCTTGCTGTGTGGAAGTCACATCTGAGCCACAGAAATATTAAGATCCTGACCCAAAGTCATCTAAGCACATGGATAACCTTACGCTGACTGGGATGTTACACGTGTGCTTAAGTATTTGCTGGATGAGAGCCCAAGTGCCTGACAGCATCATGGAAACCAACCGTGCAAACAGTGATAGTGAGTGCAGAAAAACAAAGAAACAAGATAGAAATATCCTTTCGCTCCCACATAAATCTTTCTCCAATAAGGAGAAAGGAACAGAAATCAGTAACAGGAATTCAGTCATTTGTATTTTAGTCCCACCTACATTAAAAAGGAACATTTCCAGTTTTTAAAAAACTCTTCACAGTGTTTATCATGCTTGGCAAATTTCAAATGTTTTTGCTTTTTTTCTTATTTTTCTTTTCCTGTGCTTCCACTTTCCACTTACTCTTTTTCTTCCCCCTTTCCTTGAGCTGCTGCTACCCACTTCTGTGTAGCTTATCTTATCTGAGTAGCTGTTAGTATTTAATTTGTAATAACAAATCACCAGCCTGCACCTTCACATGGAAATACTATATCACACTCCTGTTAAATATACCAGTGTGCGAATAGCCAGATTTATTAAAAAATTATTTTCAGCACACCTTTGACATGGTGTTTCACTGCCCACACTCAGGAATGAGCGCGTGACGTTATCCTTCCTTCGTGGAGACACCGCGTCCCCAGCACTTCCCACAGCTCAGAGGAGCTCGGAGGCAGGTCAGCTCTTGGCACTGGAGACCTGTTTTCTTCTGCAGAGGACGGTGGCATTTTGCAGCCCGCTCCTGGGAGTCCGGCTGGTGCCTGTGAGCACACCCCTGTAAAAAAGGCTGCTTCCCGCACCCAGTCCCCAAAAGAACCTTGGGGAGGGGGGGGGCCTTCAGGCTGCATCGGTCACTGCCTGCCCCTTCCTTGCCCATCCCCAGCTTGCCACCCAGCTGTTATCTGGCCACAGGGAAGATCTCACCTGGGTTGAATTTGGACACAATAGACAACTGACTCTGCTTCAATTCCTTGCCAGTCCTGATCAGGACATCTCTGTGTCCCTCTCAGTCACCCAGTACCTCCCCAGGAGCCAATCTCTGCTCCCCAATGCTAGATGGGTAAAGTCTAAATTGCCAGGTTTTGCCTGGCTTTTTATCAGTGGGCAGGCAGGTTTCGGAGCAGAACAAAAGGGTCGGCTCGGAAGAAAGACCTGGAGTTTCGCTCTTGGGAGGGGAACTCACTCTCCTTGCATGCATCATTATACAGTGTTTCTGGCAGGCACTTCATTAACTTCTTCCTCCACAGATAATAAAGAAAGGTTTCCTAGTGTCAGTAGCTGCTGAAGAGATAGGAATGAAAGCATTTTTGGCATCCGTTTTCTGGCTTACACCAGGCATCTTTGCCCTTTCCTTGATAACACACACTTTTCCCCTTTCTCCCTTTGATACCTAAAAAGTAAATAGTGATAAATTTGTCATATAATTCCTAAACACAGGAGTAGGAGCCGGAGAGGGTATCGTGCTGGGACACAGAGGATCCCTGCTACTTCAACACTGGCTCTGCCCAAGCCGCTGGGGAGCACCCGGCCGTGCCTGAGCTCCGACTCCGGCAGCATTGGCCAACTGCATCCCTTTGACATCCCAGTTCTCACTTTCACCTTTTCCAGCACCCACTGCTGCCTCCTCTCTGGCCCCAGACCTGGCACTGCCGGCGCCTGCCTGTGTCCCTGACCTTGCTCTAAGAAGGACAGACGTGCAGACGCGGGTTAGTCACATACCTGTGGTGCAAGCTCACAGCACTTGCACAAAGGCAAGCGCACGAGTTGTTTTCATACCGCAGGCTCTGCAGCCCCGGTACAGCCTGGCACCGCAACAGGAGGTGGGCATGAACCAGCAAGAGTGATTCACAGGAATCTGTGGCAGCAACAAAGCCAAAAGCTGTCGATTTCCAGGGAGCGGAGAGCAAAACGGCCCCTCTTTGGTTGCGTCCCACTACTTCCCCTCAGGCGATGATAGACACGGAGTCTGTTAGGACCCCGGACATTAAACCAAATGATTTAGACCTTTCCAGGCTCCAGTTGGTGCTTTGTGTCTCTCGTGAGTGCCCTTCCCTGAAACCAGTCCTGGCGTTATGGTTTGCTCTCCTAGCGCGCTGGTTCATAAAAGCAATGCTGCACATAAAGCAACTTCATGGCTGGATCCCAGCTGGTAAACAGGTAGGCATGTGCTGGCCACACTCTGAGTCCGGCAGTGGTTTATGTGAACCTGAAGGTAAAGGCAGACTCCCACAAATCAACCCAATCTATCAGTCTTTCTGTTGACTTAGTTGACTCCGGGGTACGCACACACAGTGTTTTGCAGACAGATAGGAGCTCATTCTGCTCCCGGTTTGAGTTGACTGGAAGCCATATAAGTATGGTTTACACAGGAAAAAAATGCAACAACAAAACCAAGCGAAAAAGGTAACCACACTCAGACAATGTTTGGTTGCTGTAGAGCACAAGTAAGGTAGAGCCAACAACTGCTTGCCAAAAACATGTAGAAATACCCCAAGAATAAATGAACAGCCAGATTCTGCGAGGTCCAGTTACTGCTATCTGCTGCACTTACTGCTCTCACCTGTCTTTAATAGGAGCTAAGAGCTATGTCATACTTTGAGTGAAGGGCCTCGCTGCATGGAGTACCTTTCTGTCCTTTGCTGAGATGACCCTGTCCAGCCACAACAGATGTCCCCAGTCTCCTCGTAGCAAGTGAAAACTAAGGCTGTTTTCCCACGGTTTCTGAGAGGGATAATGCAAGTTGCCGAGCTGTGCTAAATCCCAGCAACCAAACTCAGCAAAACAAAACAAACCGGAGAAAATGTGAAGCCATCACCGTAAAGAGAGGGACGCAGCTTTGGCCAGCCAAATGACCAGCCATGTCCAGGTGCCATGGATTCGGCCCTTGTTTCCATTGCCTCATCACTGTGGGCAAGAGCAGCATTTTCCAGCTGGTGTACCCACTAAATCTTCACGTTTTTTTTTTTCTTCAGGGGTGAACGCCACCCAGCTGTTTGAGGATGGCTCCTAGGCTATAAATGCATTAATTTCTTAAGAAGATGCAAAGAGAAGACAAATATGGACAGGTGCAAGAACCCGTGCTCCTGACCCACTGAGTGTGAGCGCTGCTGCCACCCAGTCCTGCTCAGCCCCCCTCTCCCAAGTGGTCACAGACCCTCCGAGGGACTGAGTGGCACCTGCTGGCTGCAGCCTGCTCCTTCCCTGCCCTGCTCCCTGGAGCCTCATCACAAGGCCGGAGAGCAGAGCCCTGTGCTCTCCTCTCCAGGGCTGTGCAAGGTGTTACAGCTGCATACTTTATCTGCTTCAGGAAGATTCAAGTAGGAGAGTGACGTTTTATTAATGCTGAATTTGATGAACTGTTACCCAAAACTGGTGAACAAGAGATTGAAAATTTTGAAATGAGTTGAGTAAGAGCTGCCCCAAAACAGTGTTAACTTTGGAAATGAAACTTACCCAAGTAGTTAAGTGCTGTGAGCCAGTCCAGTAAGATGAGAACGAGGAGAGAGGAGTTATTATGCAGACAGAGTAACATCCAAATTAAAGATGATCTAGGTATGGTCCCAAAACAAATTTAATTCTTCATCTCAGTTTGCAGTAAGAGAGGACAATAAACAGAGGGGCAAAGACAAGGTAGCTAATTAGGGTAAGAATATGGGGATGAAAATTACCAAACCTGAAATGGAATAAAATTTGAAGAGCTTAATGTGCCTGAATCAAAAGACCAGATTATCTGTATCTAAGAATCACAGAATAATGAAAGAGGTGGCAAATGCAATGGTAAATCTGGCAGCAAGTATTATTTCCAACAAATATTTCTACTTTGGGGTAGTTCAGGATGTTTCTAATAAAAGGATGGTAAGTAATACCAATATGGGCCCTTTTATTTGGGCTATGTGGCATGCAAAGCATAAAACAAAATTTTAAGGGAAGAACAAACACAGAGGAAGAGAATCCAAGCCCATACCTTTATCAAACAGATGTGTCCAGCTTAGCCAATATCCATTTTGATAAAGGGATTTTACTGGTCAAAGGAAATGAGATTTACCTAGACACTGCTAAACCACCCAACTTGGCACAATGTGGAAAATCATTAGTTAAAACGGAAACGATGCAACTTAATACAAGAATCGTGAGGAGGAACTGGCCAGCGGGCAACAACTTGCTGAGCCTGGAGGGGGCTGGCAAGTGGACACCAGCAGAGCTCCTCAAGGACCAGGCTTGGGAGCACTCTGATTTAATCAGGCACAAAAAGCAATATTGTGCTGGTGAAATTCAGTGGTGAAGACATTGCCAACATGGAATACGGTCACAGTGTCAGAGAGGAAGAGGTGGATGGGCAGACAAACTTGAGCTAGGAAGGGATGAAGATGCCTGGGGAATGGGAATCCTACTTGGCTGGAGGAAACAAAGCCAGTTCTTAGCACTGTTCCCTTCAGCTCCGGTCAGGGTGGCTGAGCTAAAAACGTTTTCCAAAAAGGCACAAGGGTATGGAGCAGTGGCCATCCCAAATACATCCTGCTTGTTCCACAGGCACTGCCCTGAGGACGCAAGGGAGGTGGTGACACATCTCCCCATTCACCCCATTGCTGGACGGGTTAGACTTGGACTCAAAACTTTCCTTTTCAAGGTAAGTGAAGTGTTTGGCAAAGAGCACCAATTCCTACAGTCCACAGTAAAGGGGAGAAATAGTTCAAGTATTTGACTTCTCTTAACTGTCTGTGTATTTGTCTCTTTTGAATTGTCTTACCGAAAGGTACTCCTGTCCTGGAAAAAGGCAGAAGAAGTCATTCCTAAAAGGCAAAAGAAGCAAGTTCCACTACGCTGGTAATTAGTCACTGTTTTAAACTGTTGTCATGCAACATTTCATAACTAGGCAATGCAAAAACAAAAACAATATAAAATGAGCCTGGATTTATCTCCTGGAAATTCTGTGTTGGAAAATGAATTGGATGAGGGAGATTTTCTTGTTGCCAAGGGGCAAATTTTATTGGATTTTAAGGTCTTTTGTGGATTAGCAACAATAAACAGAGAGCATAAAACAGTTAAGCTGGGGGTACACATTAAATGGCATCTAGACAACAGAGAAAGTCAGCGCCATCCTGATACTGACAGGCAAGGACTGGATTGAGGTAGCTGATCAAAAGAAGGGGGGTAGGCCAAAATGAAAGTGGAAAAGTAATTGACTTGTCTTATAATGATCATTGCCTTTGATTTTTAAAACAGCCAGCAAAGCAGATAAGCCATTTGAAATGCATGTCTAAAATGAAAATAATGCTAGTAGAGGCAACAGTGGAAGCTCCTAGGGTGAGTAGGAACTGACTCCCACTGCTGGTTGAAATAAACCCATTTTTCTATAAAGGGGGGCAAAGCAAATGGAAAAAAAAAAAAATCTTTTTTTTTTTCCTCCCTACAATGCAAAAGCAAACTCACTGTTATCTGATTAATGAAAAAGTGTTGTTTCCAAGATCCAAGAAAGAAACATGGTTTCCTCTACAGTCACGTCTTATAGCCCCTGTGCTCCCCACTGCAGTGACTCCAGACCTGCTCCATGTCCTGCATGACTCTTCACTACAAGGTCCCAAGTCTCCCCCACATCTGCAGGCAGCTCCAAAATCCTTCCAGTTCTTCCCTGCTGTTTCCAAACTGCTTCCATGGGGTGCCCAGCTCATCCCCAGGGCCCGCAGGCTAGTCATGCTCTGTCTTCAGCTCCCCTGCTACTCCACATCGACAGTTTTGGACATGTTAGCTGGACCAGAAATTACACTGGTAGCAACCTGGGACTTCATCACATGCTGTATAGCTGGTCTAGCAGTGTGTCTTAACTGATTAAACTGCATAAAGAAGACCTGAACTCTCCCCATGTGTCCTTGGGCAGGAGATTGTTAATTTTGGTTTCATTTAATAACCTACCAGTTTTCACAAAACATGGAAGAATTTGTTGTCCTTTAAATTTCCACCCTTCTGCCAGTCTGACTGGACTTGGGAGGTGGTTTCAAAAGCTGCTTGGGGGCGACAGCTAGAGAAGAGACAAAGACATGCTCAGTGAGACAGCATGCTCAAAGAAATCCCATTTTGATTGGCAAATAGGGCAAAAGGAGCAATTTTCCTTTCCTGCTAATGTACAGTATAGCAGATCCTGGATGTGGTTCCCAGTCTGGCATACTGCCATCACAGAAAGGAACCGAGCAAGCTGTGCTCCAGTCCTGCAGCCTTACTTGTGCTAGGAGCCCTGCTGGAGCTCACATAATCCAAAGGTTCTGTGAAACAAGCCACGAGGTGTCAAAATTACTGAAACTGGCAAGTTGGCAAGAAAAAAATGAATCTTCCAGCAAGCTACAGCATTTTCAACACCAGGGTAGTACAACAAAGGCAGAGGCTTTTAGAAGAGCCCTCTACATCCTGGAGTATTTTGCATGTTGGGAAAGCTATTGGCCTAATTTGCTTCCCTGTGCACAGCGAGTCCAGAGCCCGTTAGTAACTGTTGTGGTGGATTGACCTAAGGAAGTTTAGTCCATCCCAGTCAGACCCAGTACAACCATGCTGGAACTGGGACTGACATTACTGGGTCATGCAGCCTATTGCATGTCCCTGGTTGTCCTCTGGCACAAACCATATTCCTAGGGAGTACCTCAAGCCTCTATCGAGCATGCAGAAATATTTCCCATGTTGTCTGGAGCACTCTTTAAGGTGAAGCCCTGAAGTTTCAGGTGGTTTTGCTGCAATATAGAAGAGCTACAGCACCTCGGCATCTTGCACAAGCTGGTCATTTAACCTCCTCCAAAAGAGGCAAGAGGCAATGTAAGTGGAAAGGTTGTTTGTCAGTTTTAGAGTCTTCTACGTAAATGATCTTCCTCAGTTTGTTGGCTACTTTCACCTCCAGCTCAAGTCTCTCTTCTCAGGGGTTTTGCTGTGCAAAGGTCTCCTGGGCAATGTGTGTGGGGAGCTTGTGCTGAGGTCCCAGATGCTGCTCCATCCTCTTAGTCTTGAAGTTAAAGTTTAGCAGTTCCTGCTACTTACTCTCCAAATAATGTATAACCCAATATATTTGGATCAGAGCACAGGCAATACACCTGCAAACCTGCTGAGATGGACATCCCCTGCCCCGGCACTGTGAGCCAGCATTCCTGGATAGGAGCCCAGTTAAACCAACACCTGCACTGGGGCCTGGGTTGGAGGGCATTGTTGCCTGTTGTGTATGTGCTGAGATTACCTCCCGCTGCATCCTACTAAACAGGAGGGCTAGTGACACTCCAGAAGTTAGGGCTCGCAGGATAAAACTGTGTCAGGAGTCTGGAAAAATCTAGTATTTCACTATAACCAAAGCTGTCTCTGTTTCTGGCTTTATTACACAGTCAGCTTTAAAAAAAATGTAAATATATCATCTGGAGTCCCATTCCTACTTACGTGGGTGTAAGCGAGGAGTAACTCTGCCCAGATCACTGGAGGTTCCCTGGAGTACCAAAGAGCAGCGGGATGCAAGACAGGCTCAAGTTGCGTCACGTGGAGCCAGGGCTGAACGGGACTAAAAACAGTGGAGTTGGGGCAGCCCGAAGATCTCTGCTCCCTCTGCATCGCTGTGTTACAAATGCCTTTTACCATGGAACAGGGGAGAATGCACTGGAGCATTAAATAGGGTAGTTATTTTCATTAGTGGTACCACCAGAGACCCCATTACAGAAATGCAATGTAATTGCAATGCAGCTCCTACCTTCTGCCAGAGCCTTTAATATGCAGAGTTAATTCCTTCTCTTACTGGGTTTTGCTGCCCACTGAAGCTTGTCCAGATGTAATCAATAGCGGGATGAAAGACTGTGGGACAGGAACATGGCTGTTGTGGAGGGCGTATTGCATATCTGAAGGGATTCAAAGGATGCGAAGCCGAAAACAACCCTGACAGAAGACCTCAAGAAACCTGAGGAAGATGTTGCACCACCTAAATACTGTTACATCTGCAGTGGTTCAGGGTACAGTTACGGCTGCAAGTCAGACCCAGATTTCAGTAAATGAATTATATCAGAGGTTAGTAGTAAAGTCTCAGGGATATTTATGAGAGACTTCTTTATATGGCCAGTGTTTATGAACAAGCCTGAAACATTTGGAAACGATTTGTTTTTTTCAGACACATACTACTTAGCTCACCATAGCTAGAGACAGATTTTGGACCAAGAAGGGTGGGAATGTATCCAGGGTCAGATTGTTAAAGGTGTTTCAGCCCGACTCCACTGTGCTGACACACTTAACCAGTTCAGGAGACTGGGGCTTGTTTTCAGCACGTGTGTGGCCAGCCCTGCAGACATCACAGATAAGCTGGGACAGGCAGGTTCGGCATCCCCTTCCCAGTGGCCTCGCTCCCTACTGAAGGCTTACCTATACTGCAAAGCGTTCGGTGTCTATATATTTCTGTTTCTAATCTTGCCACCCTGCCTTTTAAAACCCTGTCTAGACAGAGCATGGCTATTATTTTCAGCACTAATCAGAAGTCAACCCGTATCCCTGCTGATGAGAAGCCACCCTTGAACAATACATCCCAGGAGGAAAACGTGCCAGCAGCTGTCACAGGAGCAGGAGGGACGAGAAATAACCTGCACACCTGTAGCCAGTGCAGCCCAGGGGCACGTGGGACACAAGCGCCCAGCGTGGCTCAGCACCCACCACCATCGCAAACACAGTGATGGGAAATTCCCCCTGCCCAGGTCTCTGACCAGCTGGTCCCTTCACCCAGGGGCCAGTACCCAAATATGAAGGACAGCTTACTGCACCCCAGGAAGGTCCCACAGCCCGGACCAACCTGTGTGTAAAAAGGATCCTGCACAGCCTTTTAGCTGCTTTGCAGAACAGCGAGGCCTCTTTAAATGCAAAACATCAAGACTTCAGCTAAGTTCTAGGAATGTTTTCTAAATTAGTATCAGCTTAATAACTATCAGGAGCAGGGATGTACTGCCAATATCAGCTGGCCTGGGGACAGGGACGGAGAGCTGGGCTGTGGCTGAGCACTGGGAGGTGGGATGCCCTGGATGGGCAGCGAGGAGGAAGAGGAGGAGGAAGAAGAGAAGAAGAAGGAGGAGGATGCACGTTTGCTAAGGAAAGCCCTGCTCCAGCAGGGATGGTGGCATCAGAGAGAACGTCTGGCTGGGGGTGGTTTCCAAAATCTGGCTCAAGACCTGGCTGCAGTTTTCTTCTCACCCAGCCTGTGTTGGCATAAAAAAGCACCTCTGTTATGTTCAGGCACTGACATGATAATTTGAGAGCCCAGTTTCACACATTTGCAGCCCTTCAGGAGACACATGCTGCTGCCTGCACCCGTTCACGCCTCTGCCAATGCTGCCAGCGGTGGCTCGGGAGAGCTGTCCCCAGCAGCCCTCCCTAATCTGCTGCCTGAGCACTTAATCTCTGATTTACAGGAGTGTTTGGGAGGTGAGTGGCAGGAACCCTTACAAAGGTTTTCCAGGCCCTGCCAGCTGCCCTGCAAGATTGTCTGGCCTCACGTCTGCTTTTTTTATATCGTTCTGCTGGTTGGGAACAGGCCTCACTGGAGCAGTGAGGACTAAACATCTTAATTACTGTAAAGCAAGAAGCTGGGAAACTGGATGGCAATGAGGAGCCTGGTGCCAGGGGTCCCCCCCTGAGCTGCCCCCCTCTTATGCAAGGAGCTGGGGACACGACTAGCCCCACACCTTGGGATAATGCGAGTGAGAGCAGCTTAAAAAATCTTGCAAGTGTCAGTGCTACTGCACTGTAATGCCTAATCCAACAGCCCCTGCAGCCAGCGCCAGGCTTTCCACTGACATTAAAAGTTGTTGGATAGGGGCCTGAGTGACTAACAAGTACAAAAATATTTGAAATAGAGGCGTGGGGCATATTTGCAGGAATATGAAAAAAACCTTATTCAGCCTCTCTTCAGTAATCAACTTTATGCCTATTGTCACCAAGCATTTTGCAAACATGCTGAGTCTGAAAGCAGAGAACCAAAACTGTCCTATTTCTGAGCCAGAAAACTTATCTGAACACAGGTGGGGCATGCAGAGAAAGAGGGGCAAGTGTTTCTGCAAATAAATTCACGTTAAAAAAATCAATTGATGTGAACACAGCAGAGGTTGTGCGGAATTAGAGAATGTGTAATGAGAAATCCTATTAAAAATCCTGAATTTGGCATCCCTGCAGTCCGGAACCAGCATAACTCAGGGTTTTTTTCATGATCTTCAAACATCAGAGCTCACCAATAATGGTCTGAAATGAGTTTTAACTATATGAGAGTATGAGTATATAACTATATATAAGATATGCTTAATCACGACTCCTAAAGTCCATATCCAAAGGCTAGGCACGATCCTATGCAAGGTGCCTCAGCACCTGCTACAGTCACAGAGGGGAGACAGGCACCTGCAGACTGGGATTTGTCCCTTCCTAGTCCAGTTAAAGGCTGTTTGAGTTCATCTGTGTCCCGTGTATGTCACAAACCCCACAGAAACCAGTATGAGGTCGCCAAGGTCTCCAGAGTGACGCCTGTCCCCTTGCAATGAGTGCAACCATCCATTTGCTGCTGAAGAGTAAACCAAGGGGTCTGGTGGCCGCAGGGAACACGAGGGCTGGGACAAAGGAGGAGTCATCCCCATTTGCTGGGGCTCAGCAGGATTCCCAAGACCCGGGGTCTCCCGGGAGACAGCAGACGGGGTATTCTCCCAAACGGCACTTGTGTGGAGCTGGAAGGAGGTCGCTGGAGCAGCAGGTGGGAAGCCGAGGGCTCCTGCAGGGGCTGCAGGGGCTGTGGGCTTGGCAGAGGGACACCCGCTCAAGCAGAATGTCGCAGCACCAAGTGAAGGAGTCACAGGCTACTGCTCATTAGCTTGCCTTTGCACTGGACTTCATGCCTCACAAGGAAATTGTAATTTTTCTAATCAGCATGTTTGCATAAAAGATCATAGAATATGGCTGTGTTTTTACTGGATCTTTCTGACTGAGCAGGAACCACATCCTTTGTATTTGAGAGCCCTCCCCCCTTTGTTTCTGCATGGACACTACAGTCCAAAAAGCAGCTGGGGACCATTTTTAGGACTCTGACTGACACTGTGAGCACTCCAGCAGCATCAGGCTATCAGCACTATCTTCACCAGGCAGCAGAGACCTATGAACCCTTCACAAAAAAATGACACAACTATAACATTATGTGAAGCTGCATGAGCACATCGGGAATGAAAGCTCTAGGCTTTCAAATCCTGACCTTGCTACTCTTGTATTTCCTAGAAGTTGGCTTCTCTATGCTTACTTCATTCTTCTTAGCAGACAAGGATAGGAGGGAGAGGAATGCAGATTTGCTCCTGTTTTTTCCTGAGCTCAGTGGCATGGTTCATAAGCGAAAGCCCCAGGTACCATTTTTCCCAGGCCCTTGAGCTGCTCATGCACCAGCAGAGCTGTGGGAGAGCCAGGCAAAGTGGAGCAGGCCCAGAGGAGGAGAGAAGCTGTCCCCATGTGGTGGGAGAGCTCCTGAGCCAGGAGGTCTCAGCACCTGCGTCTTCTCAGACAGAAAGGGACCAAACTGGACAGGCAGAAGGAGAAGTGCCAGGACCCCCACTTTCTGCAGGCACTCATCTCCTGCCCACTTTGGTGGAGTGTCTTTGAGGACAACTAAAGGGCTGAGGTCTTTCATGGAGAAGACGCTATGCTCTCTGGGCACCAAAGAGATGCTTAATGGGGGCCCACAGGGTCCATGAGGCCTCTGGCAATGCATGTTCACCTGGGATGTTGGGCAATGTGAATGCGAAAAACTTGGATGCTGGTGGACCTCAGGCATTTTCCAGACTGAGGCAGCCCAAGACTGGTTTTAAGGACCTAAACTGTGAATTTCAGTGCCTACGTCGCAGCTAGGGACTACGTGAAGTGCCTAATTCTTTCTGTGGGTTTGGACCTTGGTTTTAATAAATTAAAACCAGCCCTAGAGAGAGTAAGAAAGCAAATGCTAGTGAGGCAAAGACCGAGGCTGCTTGCTGTATGGTCCAAGGCTCTCCCTGTCCCCAGGGAGAATCCACCAATCCTTTTTGTCACTCCAGCATGTCCCTAAAGCACACAAAACCAAACCTTGGCCTCATGCTATAGGTACTTCCATATCCAGAAAGTCAGCCTTCTTCCTTCACCCAGATTCATCCTTGCCTTTTGCAGACTGTGGAGTGGCTCCTCACCTCGTGCCTTCCTGGGAGACTCCTGGTTGCAGGCACCCAACAGATGCTAAAAGGGGTGAGGAAAGGTGTCTCTGGAAGAGCTAAAGCAGATTAGCCCTGTGTTATCTCTCCCAGGGATTCTTCAGAGGACAGGTAAGAGTGTTTATATCCATCCCTCAGTCTTACTCTGCCTAGGAAGACAATTCCCCTGCCTGGAGCTATTCTTGTTGCACTTGGAGGGTAGGAGGTGACTCTTAGGAGGTAGCTGATGTCCTCTACCACCTTCGGTGAGAGGAGCTGTGGGCTCTATACAAACTTGAGGTCTGGGATACTGTCCTGTCTGGCCAGAGGATGTTGTCAGAAAAGAGTTGTCCCATCATATTTTCATTTTTTGGTAATCGGCTGTGTTATAGAGGGAAAATACTCAAATGAGATTGATACTTTGTTAGCTTGAGTGGTATTAAATGCACACGCACACTATTTGTAGGACAGGTGCACATTCAGTGGAATGACTTTTTGAGTGCATGTAATCCATACACAGCTCTTACCCATGGACTACATAAAACCACAAAACCAGGCAAGAAGTCATGAGGTTTTAATTGTCACACCTCAACATCCACCTGTAAGAATCATAAAGGTGTCTTGGATTTTCTTCCAGAGGAGTCACTGCGCATTCATCCACTGTGCTGCAAACTTCACAAAGCCCTTCTTCGGCAGCACTCCAAGGCTTTGCTCTGAAGAGGACTGCAATGCCCTCAAGTGACCAGCTGGATTTCCCATCATTAGAGCTCTAGTGAACATGATAGAGATCGCTGTAAAAGGGCAAGGGATTGTGGCGTGATGTCAGAAAGAGACCGCAGAGCAAAGCCCATGCATCAGACAAGAGGCTGAGAACCCAAAACTTCCAACAACAGAAAAGTAAAGCAGCCACCAGTGAAACGGCGGTACTGCTGTCAGGAGCCTGCTGCAAAAAGAAGTCAGAGAAAAGAAGCGAGTTCATCCACAAGTGAAGGCTGAGTGAATATTATTCCCCATTTCCTAGAAACTTCAGCCGTGGTTTTTGGTGGGAGGGACAATGTAGAGGAGAACATGTCTGGCATGTAGCACATCCTCATTCTGCTTTTCTAAGTGGCATGAAGGGGGAAACCTCATGTGCAAGGTCTTCAGTGGCTTCCTTCCCTCTGAAGAAATAGTTAAGCTCCACCTGCCTAACTTCACGGGCTGGACGCGAAAGATCCAATTTATCTGCTTTTCTGCTGCCTCAGCACAAAGAAGGGAGAAAACCACAGCCAGGTTTGTGGGGGCAAGCCCGGGGGGGGAGCGAGGGTACCCGCTAAGCCCAGGTCGCTGTGCGAGGAGGAGCAGCAGAGGCAGAAAGGCCTTTTGCAGCGACGCAATCGAGATGCTTTCCATGTGAAGAATGTCGCATCTGTCCTCTGGCGTACCCGGAGGCGGAGAGGGTGAGGAATGCCAATATCGGCCGCACTTCAAAACACTTCGTAGCATGAACGTGCTTTGTCTGAGCTGCCTGAGTGAGTGGGCAGAGGGCTGGTGGGTGGGAACCTGGGCCGAAAGCAAAAGGAGCCTTTCACTTGCCAGCCGTAACCAGTGGCTCAGCCAGAGTGAGGGCTGGGTGGAAAGGGAGGAGGAGGAATGCTGAGTCCCGGCAAAGCAAATATCACCATATGTGCGCTCCACGTAAAACCAGAAATGTAAACAGACCCCTTTCCAAAATAAACACCTGCAAAATAAACAAAGAAGGGCAATATATTAAACAAAAATAAGCACCGAGGTACAGGGGAATGTCTCAGCAGCCAGCCACTGGCCCAAGGCCACCAGAAACGCTCATCTTACCCCTTCCTGCATCTTCTCCTGTAAATAAAGCTGCTCTGGAAAACACGTTATCGAGCGAAGGGGCACGACGTCCCTGCGTGACTGTGAGGGCACCAACCCTGTCCCCGCGGGAGGGGGCCCCTCGCCGGGGAGCGCAGCCGCCGCCGGGGCCAGGGCCAGGGCTGCCGCTGGCGAAGCCGTGGTGCCCGGCGTGCACCGCGCAGCTGGCAGCAGGGCACGGGGAGACATACTCGCTGCGACGAGGAACAGGGGTCTCGAATGGAAAGGACAAGTCGGACAGACACAAATAGCCCATCACCACCCCTGCAAAAGTTAATAAAACCAGAAGCTCTCTGCCCCGGGTGTCTTTTTGCCCCCACTGCCCTGCTTGCCCTGCCAGGGCTGCTGTGTGCCCCGGGGCGCATTGGCACGGCCACCACCATGGGAGGACGGAAAGGGCTCATCCTCTCCAGGATGATCTGGGTCTGAATGCAGGCCACTGCAGGGGCACGCTGGGCCCTGGCAACAGCCCAGCTCCCACCACCTCTCCACACTCTGCAGAGGCCGACAAACAGGGCTTTATTATTTTTTGTCCTCCAGGACAATGTCGGTCCTATTCTGCAGACTATGCCACAGCAATGATCCAAACCAGACCCCTTCGTTCCTCTCTTTCAAGATTTTTTCTAGCATGTGCTTCGTGCTGCACTGGAAATGGACAGTCTGCCCTCTCCAAGGACAGAGAGCAATGTGCAGCCTGCTCCCTCTGCCCCTTATGACACTGCATCCCAATCCCAATCCAGAGGTGCAGCTCAACTTCTGCATCATCTTCCATCCCTCCCTGCTCCTTCAGAGACACAGCATGGAGTGAGAAATTGTCTCCCTGGTCCATAATTGTATTGGCTTTGCATGGCAAAGTTTTGGTAGCGGGGGGGTTACAGGGGTGGCTTCTGTGAGAAGCTGC
>NW_010972991.1:17119331-17273917 GCF_000737465.1 Haliaeetus leucocephalus | reverse complement strand
CCAGCTGAGGAGGGGAGTGACAGAGCGGCTTTGGTGGGCACCTGGCATCCAGCCGGGGTCAACCCACCACACTGACCTACAAGCCAGTATCCAAAACACATGCCTAAAGGATGCCCTGGGACTGTGCCCACGTTTTCTACAGTGGTGGTACTTGTGTCTCCATTCTTTCATCGTCCTCACCTCTCAACTCAAACATTACCTGGTGAATAGGTCTGGATGCTCCAGACCTGTTTATTTGCCAGCACAGGGATCTTCACAGTGCCCACGAAAATGGGAGTACCAGGTAATCGAGTCTGCAAGTTTAATTTACCAAGTTGCCATTAGCACTAATTATTTTTCCACTATTTCCCTCCATAGTGGCACCTCCTTTAGGGATATAATTTCACAGTGAAGCCGAGCCCTGGCCCAGCACTGGCCATGCAATGTACACATCCCTCTGTTTACTGTTTCTTAGCAGTCACCTATTATTTTTCATTTCCCAAGTCTGTTGAGCTCCTTGGAACAGAACTGTCTCGTCCTGCGCACATCTGAACAATGCCTCGCACAGGAGAGCCTGGTTGCCAGAGGGGATTTGTTTGCCTTGCAGCTATGTCCCATAAATGATAGGCAGCTCACGTCTTGCTTCTTGTGCATTGGGGCTCTCTAACAAAGGAGTAGGAGCTTCGTGGTGAAATACGCTGGACCTCAAGTCCAGGAGTGGCTGGGTTTTCTGTTTCCACAAAATCAGCTGAAAGCAAAGCACCGTAACCATTCTTACTTCTTTGGGTAAACCGCAGACTGCAGCAGATGGCTGATAAAGAGACTGTTTTGTATTATGGTTTATATTATAAATCTTATATCTTGGGCAAAGTCTGTGTGAATACTTGTGAGATTAGCCACAGATACCAGGACTAGGGACTACGTCTGCAGTGGCTTTTAGAAAGCTGAGCTCTCTGTATCCTGTATCTGCTGTATATCTAGTGGACTGACCTCTTTAAAAAGAAGCTTTACAGAAGATGCTATTAAAAAAAGAAGAATTTACTTTATCATCACAGAAATACATATCAAATCTCAGTGTTTCCTAACCCCTAAAGTATGTCTAGTTTATGCTTAGGCACTTGCACTGTGCATCATTATGCAAGAAGTTTCCTTTTCATGGCAACCTCTTCAATTCCATATTCATTTGGCACGCAAACCACAAGGGCCTGCCAGCCTTCTTCTTCTTTTCATATCTACTGGCTATTTAACAACAGTAACTCATATTAATGAGGTTGTACATTTGCTCATTCCCTTAAAAAGTAACACACAGTTCTTTCAGATAGGGCCCTCGTCTCTGTGCAGATGCTTCAAAGTCCAGATGCAGAATGAATGAGCTCGTACTGACAGATTTGTCACCTCTGTAAACGTGCTTGTCTTTGGATGGTTTGCCTTCCTCTGTGCACTAGGAAAGATGAAAGTTTCTCCTCTTAACAAAAAATACATTAATACAAACCAAGAAACACAAGAATAACAACAGCAGAAGGGGTCTGGATTTGCTCACCGTGGAAATACAAAGAGTGTCACGCTCTCGCTAACATATATCGTGGCAGATCCTCTGCTAAAATCACTTCACGTGGGGATATTTTAAAATTAAGTGTACAAACACCGAATACAGCCTGTTAGGAGAGGTTAGCACCCATTAGAAAATGGCACGCACTGCACCTCATCATAGCTGAGCTCAAAGTTGGTCTTCAAAGAGGACTCTTTAGCAGCTAGTCTGTATTATGAAAAAGTATCATATTAATATTTAATCAAATCTAAGACTTAAAACCCCCTCATTTCTTTAACTCTTTGAGGTATAGGTTACTGAATTAGAGCCATTGCCAAAAATGGTTCCATATTAATCTAATTCATATGCAGGAAATGTCCCCCTATAACGCTGAGCCAGGTGAAGTTGATACAGCTATATTTGCTATTATCATGTCCTCAAAGCCTAAAATTAATTTGCTAAATCAAACATTGTGATCAAATTCCCTTTGATGGCTCATCTCCTTTCAGTTTGCATAAAGCAAAGCTTTGTATACCTGGAAATAAATGCCAAACTATGCTTGCTGCTCCAGCCAGATGGAGTTATTGGCATTAACATGGTTGAATAAACTTAATGTAATTAAAATGAACATTTTGCCCAATCTACATTGCATACTGCAGGTGCACTGCTCAATTTATTCTGTAAAATTATTCAATTTAATTAAGGACAGGAAAGTGCAATACAAAAGTAACAACAGTTTCCCTGCAATTAACCAAGAGGGATTTTCCCTTTCTGGGGCAAAAGCCACATACCATGGGCCTGTCCCAGTCAGGGACTTGCTTGTTTTCCCAGTCACTGACTCCTCTGAAGTTACTTTCAGCAGCGTTATTCTGTGTGGTTCACGAACCCCCCTGGGGCACCCGCAGCCTGTCCATCCCAGGGCAGGGCTGGGGTTACTGCCCAGACCCCAGACCCTTATGGGGACTCTGTGGCTAAAGCCAGGAGGCAGCACTGATTTGGAAACACCTCCTTATTTCCCTGATTGTCCTCCTTGCTGTTAAAGTGCAGGCAAAATACCCTCTAAGGAAGAGGTGTTGTCCTGGGCTGTTACCAAAGGGCTTTACTGTGCAGAGGGTGGACGGGCCATTCTCCAGCTTGTGTGCAATGGCATTGCCAAGCACTGTAGGTTTGTCTGTCAACAGAGATAAACCAAATATTGCAAAAAAGGTAAGAAGTAAAATGAAAGACACTGCTGGTACCGTACTCCAGTAAAAGAAGAAAAATCTCAAGCGCATTCATCGAAAGGCACTCACCTGGGCAACTCAAGTGCCCCTGGATGCCAGAACATGCCAGAACCACGCAGGACTCAGATAGGTCCAGGCACTGATGTACAAACAGGAACATTTTCTCATTCTCTGCTCAATTGAGCTTCAAAAAATGCAGAGTATATTCCTCACGCTCCTTGTCAGAAGCCGAGTTCCTTCAGTAAAGAAGAATTTGATGTAGGGGCTGGCTTTCCTATTATCATCTCTTATAGAAATCTTTCTTCTAAAGCATCTGGAAAATGTCACTGTTGGAGACAGGTTGTGAGTTAAAAATACTAAGAGTCTGAACCCATCGAGCAATGCCTATCTTCCCAACAGTGCTCATGCCTGCTCTAAGTACATATGAACTGTGCGCTATCTATAAATAATGGACAGAGTAAAAAGGCTTTGGAAGGAATCTAAATTCAGCACCTTTTGAGTCTGTGGGTTTCTACTGCAGAGAGTTTCTGGTTTTCATTTCCTCGGGGTTTTTGAACAGTAGTATCATGTAATATGTCATCTGTTTACCGGAATGGGAGCCGAGTGTAAATATTGAGAAATATGATAAAGACTACTGTAAATTCAGAGCTCATCTGAAAGCACGCCCTAGAAGCTTTCCACTGCTCTTCAGGAAAGGTTGACATTCAGCCATGGAAATGATGACATTTGTACCCAGGCTTAATCTGGCCACACAACTTAATCAAGGGAGGAAAGGGGAGAAACAGCTTTTGTGTCTGAATTTATGACTTGAATATTCTGCAAGAACACTGAGATATAACATGGCTGAGCAGTTGCAGAAAAGCCTGAAACTGTTTGAATTCTTGTGGTGCCCTTTGGCCTGATGTGTTTGGGCTGTTTGAGTGTGTGTGTGAATGTAATGGGATAAAAATGTCAGTGTGAGCTTCTGGATAAAACTTCGCTTGGGCTTCTTTCCTGTTTGCTACAGTCTAAACTTAAAGGGGCAATGGGGAGAGTTTGGGGTTTGGCTCTGCTGGGTGACTTGCAGCCCAGCAAGAGGTGTTTGACTCTAACACCACGATGGCACTGGTGTGAACCTGAGCAACCACACTGGGCATACAACCAGCAAATCTGCAGTGCCACAGCGAGCCTGGTACAGACACCTCCTGAGCAGATGAGCTCAGTGTCTATTTATTCAGTGCATGCATCGAGCTTAGAGAGAGCTCTGACTTTTGAGGAGTTCCATGCAGCTCCTGTTTTGACACTGTTCTTCCTCATCCTCTAAGTCAAACACACTTTTCCTTTTCTGCTCCATGCCCCAAAGCAGCATCCTTCCCCGCTGATTCATACCCCCCAGACCATCTCAGCTTTCTGTCACGTTCAACCCTCCCCACCACTCCCATAGACCATGTTGGACCTGCAGGGCAACCTGTGTCTTTGCTCTCCAGCTCCCTGATTCCCTGCTCTGAGAGTACTGCTGGCCACAGTGTCCCGCTTCTTTCCAAATTACGGGGTTTGATTTGCAAAGCAGCTAGGTCCCTTGCTTGCTGTTTGCAAGTTCTTCAATGCCCAAGATTGGCAGGGTTGTCCAGTGTTCCTCCAGGCTTGGCACTGGGGAGTACAGTGCAGGAACCGTGCTCTCCAGTTTACCTTTGCATTGATGCCTTGCAGACCTGCATCGCTGATCTCTAGGACAAGCCCCACAGCTTGTTGGAAGAGGTGTTTTGCTCATGATTGAAGTAATGAAGTCATTATAAATACTTACATCAGAGAGAACTGCTGCTGAACAACATGACATCCCTGCTTTTTACTTTAAAGGAGGCAGGCTGAAAACTTAGTTGTAAATAAGGAAATTATGCTAAGACTTCCTTCATCCACAGTGCTTTTCGTGTACCAATCTGGGCAAACAGGGAGGTTTATCGCTGTCACCAGTGGCGGGAGGCTGTAGTTGGAGCATCTCTTTCAGCTGTGACACATGGGAAAACCAGGTGATGCCTTGTCTCCCTCATGAGTCCTGCATGGATGAGGTGACCCTGACAGCCAGCACACTGGGGCAAGGGGGCTGCACAGACCCCTCCTGGAGCAGTAGCATTTAAACTGGTACTGAAATACCAGCTACAGCATGCCAAAGCACAAGGTCACCCTTCAACACCCACAAACAAGCAATGGTGAACAGTCGGGGGGGTCTGCACTCACTGTTTACAGGGAAGAACCTGCCCTCCAGCAGAAAAACATGCGATGCTTCCCTGGTTCCTCCCTGGCAGGTAAAGGCTTAGTGGCACGCCTGGATGAAAGGGCTGCTTGTTACAAGCACAAAAGTTTCATGTGGAAACGTGACTTTCAATCAAGGTCCTTTAATTACACTTCCCAAATGAAGAAAAGATCCCTTCTTCTAGGGATTTATTGGTGGGTAACAGAATAACGAAGAGTAGTGTGTGTGTCGTAGGGTAGGAAGGAGAAGTGCTTCATGAACTGGGAGCCGGGCTAAATAAGAGGCCCCTTCTTCTAGCCAAGGATCTTGAATTAGAGGGCAGAAAGCAGGTCTTCCTTTTCCCTAATTAATTTGCTTGTGCTTTTGTTTCTACCCTGCCTAGGTGACAGGCAGTGACTGGCAGATGCACATACTCCAGAGCATCCCATGAGAGCCTGCAGAGAGCGTGAGCTCCACCTCAGAGCCTTCGTACTGTAATGTTGTGATGTGTCTATTATGGGAGCTGCAAGCTTCTGTTTTGGATAAACAGGCTTAAAACCATGAGCACTGAACATGGCAGCAATGGGCTCAGGAGCAAGCACCCCCACCCATGGGGGCAACCATAAATACAGTTTCACAGGCTGGACCATGTGGTCCTTAGGGCACAAAGCAACATGCAGGGTCAAAAAAAATTACAGATAGGGCTGAGGATTTTTTATTTTTATCAGAAAAGCTGAAATTCATACAAATGAGACATCACCATTGTTCTGACACTATTGAGCTGGCATTAATGATAGACCTGGCAATGCATTGTATGTTCTTAAACAATGATAAATGCACTGTGGAAATTAACTGAAATACTGAAAGCAAAATAATAGCTGAAAAATATCTTGCTTTTCTGCTCTTAGTAGCAGAAAGCAAGAACTACACTGCTTATGCAAATCTGAAGTCAGTTGCAGGCTAAAAGAATTAATCAGAATGCTAAGTAGTGTAATTCTGTCCTAATTCTAGGAGGAAGTATCAAACACATGTTTAAATGTCATTCTCCAGCCATTAATTACCTCCACTTAGCGAACCCCTCACAATAAGCTGTATGATGAGGTGTCACTCACTCCCTCACCAAGACGCTGCCTTCCATGGGCCAGGAGCTGCAGGCAGGTACTGCCCACAGGGCTGGGCAGCTATTTAGTTTGGCAGCCCTGATTGCTGGAGCATCTGTGTCAAGGTCTTCATTAGATATGTGAATAACTATAAAGGAAAGAGAATTAAATGACAAAGTCTGCTCTAAGGTGTGAAGGGAAAGGCTTCAGTCTCTTCTCTGGCCCATCTCTGCGGTGCTGGTGGTGGCAGCTCCTGCCCTGAGGGTAACTCTGCAGTTTATCTCCATTTCTCCAGCCATGGCTGAGTGCAGGAAAGAGGAGACAAACTGCAGCTTGGACTCAATTGGGAAACCGAGCCTGCTTTTTGCTTGCAAAACCCAACAGTGTGGCAATGCTGGGGAATAAGCTAAGTTGGGTTGATCTCCAGGATTTCCAGATTCGCAGGGTGCTGCTGGTGTCTTGCATGTGGCATGTGGAAGGAAGTGGGGGGCAGAAGTGGCCCCAGCTGCAGCCAGCTCTAGGGGCTTGGCCAGAGCTACAATATCCCCCACCCTCCAACCTGTTTGAACAGTCCTTGGGAGGAGACTGAATTGTTGGCTGGGGCTTGGGAGGACTGAGAGTCTGTTGCAGAGCCAGTGGGGATGGCGAGGAGTCCATAAACACCCTGCTTATTTGAGAGTAAATTACCCTACAACAGGGAGATTGCCCGGAGTCACTTTCACGCTCTCCCGGCTGATTTACTATGCTTTAGGAGTGAAACACTCTTCAATCTTGAAACTGAGCTTTTGATAACTACCAAAAATCTGTGAAGCATTTGTTCAAGATCAGGTTAGCCTACCGAGCAGTGCCAAGCATGAATGCATTTGAAGAAGAATGGAAAGGATCAGATCACGCCTTGCCTCAAAAGCTATTTTTAAATGGCTATTTCAGCACAGTAAAGGGTTAGGGAACTTGTGTTCTCCACTGTCAAAAGGCACTGAATTTGCCAATATACGGGAGACAAAATTACTGGTGTTTGCTCTGGAATAGTAAGCGCCATCCCTAATAGTCACAGAAGTAATTTTTCTGCTTCCTAGTTAGCCAGGATTGACATTATCAAATACATCACATTTAGAGCATTTATAGATTCTCAGAATTACATTTTTAACTCAGCTATATTAGAGCCTTGTGTTGCATAAAAGAGATCTGACCCATATTGATTACAAAAAAGGAGGAAAGGTTTTATTAAAGAGATGAATGGGCTTTTTGTTAGTTTGCTTCACTCTGGCCAACAGAGCAATTAAATTATTCCTTTCCTATGGCACTTACCTGGCTCAGCAGGTGGATCTGTACTCCCCGATCAGTATGCTGAGAGGTTATTTGGCAGTTTAGCAGCGATACAAATGCTATAGATCAGATGTCTAAGTGGATGCAAATTGTCATTGTTGTGCTGAAATCTGGCTTCTCCTTCGCAGTCGAGGGAGCTGTAGCATTCATCCTTTGCTTTGCGTTCACTGGAGGTCATCCAAGCTTTCTTTTGGTGCTGGGGTGGTTTCATGACCCTTCTCAGAGGTCACATGGAGATGGTGGGACCAGTTCCTGGCTCTGCATTTCTGTCTGCTGGTGTTGGCTAGCGGCCTCATGCATGCAGGAGTGGGGACCATTTCCCTCCCTCCCCAAAACCCCAGTGGGTGAGATGGGGCTGTCACCCACCACAGTTCTTAACACTGAAATGGCCGTGGCTTTATGAAACACAGTGGCAGTACAGCCTGTCCCCAGGGAAGATCACATCC
This sequence comes from Haliaeetus leucocephalus, assembly GCF_000737465.1. Taxonomy (NCBI): domain Eukaryota; kingdom Metazoa; phylum Chordata; class Aves; order Accipitriformes; family Accipitridae; genus Haliaeetus; species Haliaeetus leucocephalus. The sequence goes on along the minus strand of NW_010972991.1, from coordinate 17,266,106 downwards.
ATAATGATGGGATTTTTATGACCTGCCTGGTGAGGGATGAAATCACCCGTTAAGTACAACACATGGTAGCAGTAAAGTACCTCACACTTAAATTGACCCAGCTCACCCCCCTGGCCACCCACACATGGAGAATCAGCCTGGAGGGATAAATAGAAGCAGAAGGACTCCAGGGTACCTGGGCCAGTTTCAAGGTTAGTATTACATATTTTCATTAATTCATTCACTCTTTGGGTGAAATAAATACAGAGTTCTGGGAGCAGGTTGTGACACCACTGGGTGCCGGTGGAAGAGCTTTTCACCCTTACATGGGGTCCTATACCTGAGGCTACAGGGATCACTGTGTATCTGGGGCGGTTCCCAGCAAAGATGGAGAGTTGCTGTCGCTGGTCCCAGCGAGCACCACCCCATGCTTCCTGGCACCCACATGGCTGCCCAGGCTCTTTGCAGCACAAGTTTCTCACTGGTTTAGGGTTTCCTTGTTATTAGGTAGGCAGAAGGGGGATAGTAGTAAGATGCACTGGGGATGATGGAGGAATGGTCTAGGGCAGAGAGGACACAAACAGCTTCGGCTGATTCTACCCATAACCTGGCACCTTGTGAAGCAGAGTGCTGGGTGTGTTTCTCATTTTTGTCTAGCTCATTTGGCATAACCTCGGATCCCTAAATTGTAGTTTCCATTGGGCATCTGTGATTCCTAAATGAATTAGAGCCTGGGTCATGACACTAAAGGCTTTACAACCCCATCTACTGTGTGAAAACTTGCTCAAAAGTCATCTGTAGTATAACACCACTCTGGAAGGTTTTCCAGCCCCATTCAAAACAAATACTCTGTAAATAAAGATGGTGTCGTGGTTTAACCCCAGCCAGCAACTAAGCACCACGCAGCCGCTCACTCACTCCCCCCCCACCCAGTGGGATGGGGGAGAAAATCAGGAAAAAAGAAGTAAAACTCCTGGGTTGAGATAAGAACAGTTTAATAGAACAGAAAAGAAGAAACTAATAATGATAATGATAACACTAATAAAATGACAACAGTAGTAATAAAAGGATTGAAATGTACAAATGATGCGCAGGGCAATTGCTCACCACCCGCCGACCGACACCCAGCCAGTCCCCGAGCGGCGAATCCCTGCCCCCCACTTCCCAGTTCCTAAACTAGATGGGACACCACATGTTATAGAATACACTGTTGGCCAGTTTGGGTCAGGTGCCCTGGTTGTGTCCTGTGCCAACTTCTTGTGCCCTGGCTGGGCATGAGAAGCTGAAAAATCCTTGACTCTAGTCTAAACACTGCTGAGCAACAACTGAAAACATCAGTGTTATCAACATTCTTCACATACTGAACTCAAAACATAGGACTGTACCAGCTACTAGGAAGACAGTTAACTCTATCCCAGCTGAAACCAGGACAGATGGAGATAAAAAACTTTTGGTATCCAAAGGTCTGAGCCTAACTTGGCCTTTTGTAGATATCCATAAGAGGGAGCTGAACCATGGTCACATCAGGACGGCTCCGAGCATGTCTCCGCAGTCCCCCTTCCCTTGCCAGGTCCAGAGGCAACTTCATACCTGCCATCGCAGCTGCAGTGAGGCTGGAGACACAGAAGAAGCAACCATCAGTTTGACACATCCGAACAGGAGCCAACAAATTAAACCGATTCTGCTACGCAGCGTATTTAACAGAATAATTACACAAGAGAAAGTTGACAGTTCCCCCAGGAAGGCTTTAACATGCACAAGGAAGTCCAAGGGAAAGGTCGTGTCTCTCCCAGCATTCAAAAAAAGGAAGAAAGCACAGACGTCTACAGCCTGCAGCAATGCCCCGGCTCTAGGGTAGGAGTGCAGCCCCTGCAGCATGGCGCAGCGCTGACCCCCACCACCTCCCTGGGCTCCCTGTGTGGGAGAGCAGGCGTCCCCGTGCCCACATCTGCCAGGGGGGTGCTGCCCCTGGGCTCTTCCCACCCAGGTCCACCAACGGACCCTTGGTGCAGCCTGTTCAAAGACAAGCTGGCCTTGTGTTGGGTATTGCCAGGGGCTCTTCCAAAACCTATGGTTTTTTGTCTGTGTACATAAAAGAGACAGAAAGGCAGAGAAAGAAGAATTTTTTAAAAGTGGCTGTGGTGCTTGGTTTGCGGAGAGATGTCTCGCGCTGCTCTGCGAGGAGCGCTGGAGAAAGTTTCCTAGGGCAAATCTCTGCAGCCCATGGACCACACGCCAGGGCTTTAAACCATCTCCCTGATCCTGCAGCCCTTAGTGCTGCTAGCATCGGCGCAGGTGCAGGAAGGACTGGACTGTCAGTCTAAGACAGGGGTCACAGAACACGCTCGGCAGAGAGAGCGGCCATGAGGCTCAAGAGAAGGCTTAGGTTAATGAAGATGTTGCTATTTAAAGTTAGCAGCGAAGACAATCCCTGGCAGAGGATTTATTTGAATAGGGTCAAGCCAAGATTGGGGCGAGGCACACCAGGTACTTTGCTTTTGCCTCTGCCAGCTGACGGGCATTTTCAGCATGGACCAGGGTGACATGTCCTCAGCCCCAGCCACCAGCATGCTGCCCGCTCCCATCCACCTACTGCCTCCTTCGCCTTCTTGCTCAAAGCCACACCTTGTGCTGAACAGCTGCTGCAATTGGGAATTCATGTCGTTAGAATAAAAGCGTCATCCTCCAGCTTGGTGCAGCTGCACGTATTAAGAGGAAAATACTTCTGCTGCCTTGAGGTCCCCCAGGAGAGATGTCAGGGACCTGCACTGTATGGGGTACAGGCAGCAAGGCGCCTCAGTCCCCTGCCCCGCAGAGGGCTCCCGCAGCAGGGGATGCCCATCCTGCCCTCCATCCAGGGTGAGTGGCACTGCCTGAAGTGCAAAGTCATTACCGGTCATAACACCTGGAGTGGAATGGAATGGAATGGAATAGAATAGAATAACCCTGTAATGAAACTTTAAAAAAAAATTATAAAAACTACAGAGCTATAGGGGTCAAGATCCAGGCTATACACAGATTTGAACCTGCAGCTAGGCTTTCCATACCAAGTGACAAACTGTTAATAGTGATTAGGAAAACTTATTTCCTGCTCAGAGGAGGCAGCCAGTCAGTAGCAGGGATCATTTTAAAATCTCTTAAGTCTTTGCTGTAACTCACCAGCAGCTAAATAAGCCTCTCTCTCCATGGGAGGATCACCTTGGAGGGAGGTTTAAGGAGAGGGCTGTCGAGATGCTGGGGGAAAGGACCTCTCCCCTGCCAACCCCTCAGCGGCAGCTTAACTGGAGGCTGATGCTCAGCAGGTATTTTTCCTCCCACTCCAAAGAGCTGAGTTGACACTACCTCCCACCTGCTAACAAAGCCCCAGAGCAGCCTGGACTTGGGTGGTAAAGAACTCTTTTTTCTTGACCAGACTTACCTTATAAAACCAAAATACTGTAAAATCTGTAAAATACTTAATAGATTATAAAAGTTCACTCACTAAGTCCAGGTGGGGTTGCTAAACCCTGCCCCAGGAACCAGGACAGCAGCAGAGGCACTGCAAGGAGAGCAGTTGCTAACCACATGTTGACCTTTGTGGGGGGAGATCCCCAAGACCACCTGCTTCTGGGTGAGACACTGCCACACACCTCCGGGAATGTGGCACATGGAGACGCATAATGACAAATGAGCAGCTCACTGCTAATTATTGGCATTTAAACAGGCTGCTGAGCAGGTTTAACACTAGGAACTGGGGAATGGAGGGACTTCTGCTGCCCCCACATCCTCTTGGTGCACAGCAGCCTGGGTGCAGCTCCTGAGCCCATGTCCTGGGGTGTTGTCTGGCTGCTCAGGGTGGGATCAGCCCCCTTTTCTCCACAGGTCAGAGCTGGAAATGCCTGTATTATCTCATGTCCCTGGATTGCCATCCCCCGTGTCCCAGAGATTTCCAGGAGATGAGTGGGATGTCACGGAACAAACCAGATGACAAGGCACGCAGGGGTGAGTTTTTAAGAAATACAAGTTCCCTTAGAGATACCTGCCTGCAACATTAGGGGCACCAACACCCTTACAAGGGGAGTTCAAGGAAAACTTAATTATGCTTTTCTTTTTTTTTAAATCTGTGTTACTAGGTCGCTGGGGAACCCTCACTAGACTTGATAGCCATGATGATCTCCCAGGCTTTCTGTATGGAGAGTTCCTGAAATACCTCCAATTTCTCACCTATTTCTAATTCCCCTGGCAGAATCCATCTATGATTTAACATTGCCAGGTAAGGTACAGCACCTATGCTAAGAACTCAAGAGGTGACTAAATCAATTTGCAAACAAAAAGAGCTATCCTGGATCTCAGCCCAAATGCTGAGGAATGCCTAGCCGTAAGTGCAAAGTTGAACAGAAGCTTAAACGTAGGAGAGGCAGAAAAGCAAAGCTAAGTGAGCTGAAATCAGAACAGGGGAAGAGACTGGGAGTTCAGCAGTGACTTTGCTGTGATGGGTGTCTAGCAAAGCAACCACTCCACTGACTTCCCTGGAGCCCTTCGGTCCTGGTCACAGGGAGCCCTTCCTCTTCATCATCCCACCAAGCCCGGGCACCAGCTGTGCCTTCCTCCCTGCTCCAGCAGTGTTTAATTTTACACTGAGGAGTCAGATACAGACTATGAGCTTCTGGCTGAGCATTTCCCCACCGAGCCAAGCCGAGCAGCTGGTTCAAAGTAGTAGGAAGCGGTATGGGTGGACGCCTGAGGTGCGGCTGTCATCGGGTGACATGGCTAATAATAAGAAAAGTCCTCCCTTCTGATTCCCCTGGTGGCTTTTGGTTTTCCAGGGCCTCCCACCTGCATCTGATGGAAAGGGCAGCCACCACTTGGCATGCCACACAGCACACCAGGCAGTGCTGCCTGCCTCCCCCAAGCCAGGACTAGGTACTGCAGTTTATGTGGTGCTGCTTTTTTGGCGAGCTGGTTGACGAGCCCACACAGCGCTCCCAACACGAAGAGGAGACAAAAACGAGCGAGAGAAGCAGTCTGTGATATTGCATGGCCAAACGGTTATGAGGCTGAAGGAAACTCAAGTTTGAGTCCCTGTGGTACCCCTACCAGAGCAAGCATTGAAGCCCAGGGTTGAGGTGAAGCTCTTGCTGACCATCCAGTGCAGTATCTCTGCTCGCCAGCAGCAGGGACACAGGCAGAGGTCTGACACCTCCCCAGGCAGAGCCTTCATTCCTGGCATAAAAAAAGCCAGCTGGATGGAAAAGCTGAAAGCTCATTTCCTGCAAAGGTGACCAGCACCGGTTTGTGGACAGGCAAGGCAGGAGAAATGCTCTCCAGTGCTCCTGTTGAAGCTGTGCCCTCTGGTGAAGAAACCCACGCAAGGGTTTCCCTCCCTCAAGGGAGGTCCTTCATCACTGCACTGTTGAAGCATCTTCTTCCTTGGGTCCTGAACACCTCCCGCTCCAGCCTGCTGACGGGCGACGGTTAGAGGTGCAGAGGGGTCCCTGTCCCAAGCGCGGCACCAGGGTGTCCCACCGTTGGGGCTGTGGGTGTGAGGGTGATGCATGAAAGTGGCTGCAGCTGCAGGGATGGGGGGTGAGACAAGCTGCCGTGCAGGCAAGGCATGAGAGAAAGCAGGATAACGTGCAAACGGCTGGTCTGTCCCAAGAAAGAGCAAAGGGTGCTACGATTGGAGCCAATGTCCAGGTCTGTCATTGCCTGTGAAGCTGTTCGGGCTGACCTTGTCCATCCCAGGCACCGCGGGAAGCAGGGTGGGACCTGCCGGGGCCCAGGCGGGAGCAGCATTACATCCCACTGCATCCCTGATTCACCGGCTTCTGTGCCAAAATACCACCACTGCCGTGCCACACGCTCCTCCTCCCATCCCTGCTGGCTTCTGCTCCAGTGGGTGTCGGATGAGAGCGCTGGGCCAAGCACAGCATGGGTGTAAAATGCAGGGCACGCATTGCTGCAGGCCAAGGTCCACTCCCTGTTTTCGGGAAGAAGAGGAGAGCATGGGAGTGGACGGACAGTGACCAGAGGAGCAGCCGGACAGGTGCCCAGCTCCCAGCAGCATCAATGCGGTGCAGTGGCAGGAAAGCCACGTGCACGTGCTTGTTTCTCTCTCCTCTTCTTGCATTTTGCTGCAGTCTATATTTGGAGATAACCGATGCAATGTTAAAAATAAAATATGCTTCAAAAGACAGCTTTAAGCTATATAAAGCAATCTGTACATTGGTATTAGACTATGCTCTCTCTCCTTTGTATGTCAGTTGCCAAAATACACAACATGACTGCAATTTATATAGCAATATATTCACAGAGTTCATGTGGCTGTTAGCACCGAGGCATGCCCCAAAATTCAGGACCAACTTCTACTAGTTTCAGACTGGAAGAGTGATTCAGTCTAGGAACAGATCTCCGTCACAAGATAAAACCTTTTACAACTTGCCCTGTGTCTGATTCCTTGGAGCCATAGAACATGTGTGGGCCAGCACAGCAACGGGGACTCCTCTGCCATAAGTGGGCTAAGTACCAACAAAATCTCTGTCTATGTATATAAAAAGTATAAAAATATTCCAACACAAACCACACATCCTGTCTTGTTTTATCAAGCTCCATTGTCTCCAGAAATATTCCTTTAAAAGAGACATTACTTATGATTTTAGAATGTCAAAGAAGAAATCCCTCCTGAAGTAATCTGACCCGTCTGCAGCATGAAAATGCGAGGGTGATTTAAGGCATGATTTTTTCAGGCAAAACCAAAGCCACACCCAGTAGTTAAATGATCAGATGTTGGATGCATTTTGTTATTTTAACATTACGTAAACAGAAATTGTTCTAAACTTTCCTGAATAAGGCAAAAGTACACAAAATATTTAAAAAATTAAAGATTTTTGTTAGTTTTATCTTTTAAGTTTGCATACCTGGGTTTTTTTTCTCCTGAATTTTGAAGAAGTTGTAGGAGATAGAAGGGCTGGACATCAAGGATACAGTCTCAAAGGCACTGAGATTTCACTAACATCAGCTTTTAAGCCAAATGCAACTTTGCAGTGTGTAAGAGCAACTCCACTGGGTCAGAGCAGAGGTCCCTCCAACTTAACCATCCAGTCTCCAGAGTAAGCAGAATCAGATGCTGAGAGTAAGACTGAAAAAACCAGATAATCAGCCAGCCCTGGATCCTCTGGGACAGCCCTCCAGCTCCCACAACCAGCAGGTCAGTTTTTCTGAGCCATGGATTACACCTGGTCGGCTGTGTCTTATGGCCATCTATGGACCTTTCCTGCATGCATTTCTCTGAACCCCTGCTAAAGGCAGTATCAGATGGTCTCTGGAAAACCCTGTGGCACTGGGATCTTTGGCTTAAATGTGGGTATGAAAGAAAAGTATTTTTGTTTGTTTGTTTTTAACCTGCTGCCCATTAAAATTTGACTCAAGTGTTCTAAGGATGATTGATCCCTTCCCATCCACTTTCTTCATGTGGTTCACCAGAGGATTGTGTAGCATCGTATGCCTCCCTGTCATCCTATTTCCAAGCTGATGAGCCCCGATCAGCTCAGTCCCTCCTCACAGAGATGTCTTTTCATGCCCCCAACACTATTACCTCTGACTCCATATACACCTGATACAAACTCCTTTGTGGAGCAGAGGGCTTGATGCATATTCGGTGTGAAGGTAAGCCCTTATACCCCATCCCCGCCATCTGATTCAGAGTTGCCTAGCTGCACTACCAGGCGCTGCAGTATAAGCAAGGTTGTGCTCGTAGTTGAGACTAATCAAGGTAATTAAGGCATTTACATGATTAGCATGCCTTTTGCTAACCATGATTTCTTCTCTTTCATGTGGAGCATCTAAGGAACACTGCAGAGTGCCATGGAGATATAATGTCTGAGCTGGGGTGCTCAGACCAGTACTGAAATCTCAGGACTGGGGCTCAGGAGGGCAGGGGTTTCGGTCACCGCTCATGACCGTGATGGCTCAGAGGAGTTGGGCTTGCTACTTTGATCCAAGAGTGTCACCTTCCCTGGCAGCACTGGAAGCAGGGACTGCTCAAACCCTGGGGAAAGAGGTGTTTTAGAACAGTTACTGTGAAAAATGGAGCAGAAAAAACTCCGCACAGCTCTGTCTAGGGGTTCACGTGGTCCTTCAGAGCAGTAGCACAGCGTGACAGTGGCTGGTGCTTTGAGTGGGCTTGTGATGGCCGAGAAATGACCCAGATGTAATAATATGCTATTGAGCTATGCAGACATAAACAAATGAAGTATTCTAAAAAGTTTTTGAAATGAAGGTTTGCAGTACCATGTTCTTAGAGGCACTTTATTCAAGCATCCAACACTTAGCCATTTATTAACAGATACTATTAGTATTAACAAACAGTAAGTCTTAGAAAGGTGAATTTTTAAAAGGAAAGGAGACTATTTTCTCCATCTCCATCTAGTCATGCTTTTTTTTTTTTATTTCCACAGTTAAGCTACTTTAGAGGTGTTTGCTTTGTAAAAAGCAAAGCTCTAATCAATTGTGAAAGCTGTAAGATGTGTGCTTTTAACAAGTCCCAGTAGTGTTATGGCCCCCATTATGCAAGGCTGGGGGAAGCCATAGATGAACCAGGGAGGTGGAAGAGGGCCAATCACAGAGCCTGTCTGGTTTTGGGGCTGCGGTGCCACTACCCCACTGTGTGACACAGGAGGACACACTACGGTCGGTGCTAACAGAAGAGGAGAGGGGCAGCTGGCTTGCAGCTTCCACACACACGCCTCTCCTTCCCAAAGCCCTCTACATCTATGCTGAGCTAATGCATTTGGAGCTGTAAGCGGCCAAAATCCTAACTGAAGGCTTTCTGAGCAGAGCAGGCGGCTGCAGGGAAGAGGTCAGCCTGCTGCTGAAGGCTGGAGGGAAGCAATGGGCAGTTCCCAAAATATATCAGGGAAGGGGTGCATTTGGATAGCTCTTTGCTGTCTTTGTTGGTATTAACACTGTATTTAGGAGAACTAACCACTGCTCTAAGTAACCTACTGCCACAAAAGCCCAGTTGATGTGCCTTAACATTTGGGCTTAAATATAAAAAAAGGTAGATATAGGGAAGCAACCCGAAAGTGTCGGTTGACACAACAAGGAGTGCTCTCTCCTCTCCACACCCCAGCCACTTTCCTGTACTAAGCTGTCCTAAGCTGGTTGCAGGTGTCAGAGTGAAAGAGGTTGCTCAGAAAGGTTTCAGGGATGAGAAAGAGGCATCTTGGATGCCTGTGAGGAGCTTCTTACAGCACAAGCAGCACATAAGTGCTTGTAACAAAACTGAACATATGAGCAATGGTGGGAGAGAGGGTGGGAGGCGATCCTGCTGGGGCAGGCACTGATGTTTTGACAGTAAATGAGAGATGATGCCCAGGAAAGGAATGGAATATCACCGTAAGAGAGGAGGGAAACTGATGGTGGGGTGGATAGAGAGAGCTGGCATGTTCAAAACAGTGAGCTAGGAAAACAAGCTTCATAGCAGGATCTAGGCGGGTATTGCAATAATAGAGACATTTGAAAATCTGGATAACAATTTTAGGAGGGAGAATAAACAGACAGAAATGTGGAAAAGTTGCACTGAAAGAATCTGCAAGACATGGGCATCGCCTGGATGTGAGGACCTGCAGAGACATCCAACCTGAGGATGATGCCCAGTCTGCAAGTGCAGGGATGAAAGTGTTTACCCAATACCTGAGGAAGAAGGGGAAGACCAAGATCAATGTTTTAGGCATCCTCAATTTGTGTTGATGGCTAGAGGAGAGATACTACTACTATTACAGCAAGCAGATTTGAAGCAGAAATGCAGGCTTGTATATATCAGCCAAGGAAAAACCTTCCCAGGGCCACATTCATACAAGAGGAGATTTCACTCAGCGCTGGTCCCTGGAGTCACTGTATCTCCACCAACCACACATGGAAAAGGCCACCTTCAAAACCAGACTCACCCTGGCAGACAACAACCAGACGCACCGGACCCTGAGTACCCATACGCACCATGCTGAGGGAAGGCAGTCTGCATCTGTCAGGAGCAAGGACACAACCATTTCCGTCATTTCCAGGGCGCCTCCTCTAAACAACACAGACAGAACTTGTGAATCTGGGGAGAGAAAAGCTCAAGGAGCCAAATTTGGGGATTGCATAACCATCAGCAGGAAGGAAGTTCCTTTTCCAAGGAAATGAGGGCTCTCTTCCACCTCCATAGAGAACAAAGGGGAACAGGAGTTGGATTAGACGGCACGGCCAACTCAGAAGATGCTGATGTAGGGAAAACCCGACAGCAGAATCAGAGAGAGTCAAAATGCTGAGACCCTGCAGAAAAATGTGTCTTTTCTGCACTGTCTTCACTTCGCATTGAGATGACAGATGGATTTGTCTCTAGACTAGGCTCTGGCCACATTTTTGATTCACAAAAGGTGATATAGATTGTGCATGCATTATTTCTTGGGGCTGCAGGAAGGTAATTGTCCCCATGCACCACAAACAAGAAAAGGAGGCATTTTTCGGAGGCATTTTTCGGAGGCATTTTTAGGCACCTTCCAACCACAATCCCAAATACGATCTCACTAGCTAATGAAACTAACCTTGGTAACACACTCTGATTTACCAATAACTGACTTACTGGGACTTATGGGCTGTCTTGGTCCTAACCACGCATCGTTAGTCGTTCTCCAGTAGTACCTGCAAGGCAAGACAACACCCTGCCCTCCTCAGTCTATCTGTAAGCTCCACACAGGCATGGTCTTCTCTCCAAGAGCAGGCGAAGGAGCACAGGAGATTCAGCGAATGAATCTCACCAATAGTTGCACAGGGAAAGGGTTTGGGGAGGGGGTAGAAGAAGGGTAAAATAGTCCAGAGCAGGGCAGAAATCCCTTCACAGGTGACACTTTCTCCCCTTCTGTCTTCCAAATTCAGATGGTGCAAGACATAGCCAGACAGACCCAATGGATGTAAGTCTGTCTGCAAAGGCAAAGCAGCGATACAGCCCTGGACTGATGGTGGTTTTACACAGAAACACTCAGTGGCACATCTGGTACTCGTAACAGGAACCACCTGCTTTCAAGCAGGCTGAAGAATTACTGCTTCGCTCTGTATTAGCTGTTCTCATATATACAAACATTCAAGTGGTTTCCTAGAAGATGAACAAGCCTTCCTCTCTTCCATGTAGCTTCAGGACTATTTTTGTTTCAAAGGAGCCAGATAAAATGTACTAAAACCAAAGAGCATAAGTACATTAGGAGCACAAACATCTTTTGTCACAGCTTCAATGGCTTATTTGTGTACTGACGTACATGGCCCCCAGCCCCTTGGGTTGTCATTTCCACACCAGCCGCAGACTGATGGGCAGACCCTGGAGAGCTGTGGCATTGCTCTTCTTCCCAGAGCCATTAAAATGAAAAACCTTGAATGTCTATTGTGGCAGGCACAAGTCATTCAGAGCAACAACTTAAACACTTCAGTCCCACTTGTGAAAAGCCAAATGCAGTCTACCCTATTCTCACAAAAGCTCCTCAGAAAAGCAGAGTAGCATATGATCCAAAATAATTAACCTAGTAAGCAGAAACTCTTAAACCTCACCTCAAAAGCTGGGTTGCAAGAGTTATCCTTCAAACCCAGGCAAACTGCAGTGTGTTTTCCTAGCTGCTGCTTGTCATCCTGATATACTACAACTTTTATTTACTGTGAGGTTTGCATGATCCAGAAAAATATCAATTTATAGCACAACATGCAAGGAATGATAAAAAATTTCATTACAAAGGGTCATTCAGCAGAGCTCAAACTGATAGGAATTTTGGCTGATGCATTTCAGCTGAGAATATTTCAGTATATTTGACCTTCCCATAGCATTGTTCATCAACATTTTCATCTATTCATCCCCCAGTTCTGCATTCTGGTAACTTAACAGGATACATAGAAATGTCTTTAAGACCTATATTAATACCAAATAGTGACAAACGTCTTCAGGAGAATTAAGTACTGCAGGACTGTTGCAACATATCTTTGGAGTGGTGCCGACTGTGATTGCTTCCTGGATACGCGCTACATTTCAAAAGAATTCTGCATTTCCAGACCCATTCTAGTCAAGCAGACCTGGCCACCGACTGGGAAGGGCGCAGTGACAAGGGATTCTCCTCTGCCCTACCATAGGGAGCATATATGAGTTGCAGAAATATAGCTGATTTTTAATTGCATCTTGTTCAAAACTTTTGTAATTGTTCCAGTTCCCCGGTCACATCCATTGCCCCTGCCACACCCATACACACACCTTGCCAGCTACCTCCATCCTATCCAATGATAAATGGTAAGGAAAATACTTTTCTTTACTGAAGTATTTTGTTTCTGGTCTAACATAGATACTTTTAAAGTGCTCCCACATACAGTCTGATATTTTATCAGCAGTGTTTTATCTGGCACAGGAAATTCAGTGAAATGTCTTGGAGGCATCATGGAGCCACTGTAACTGAAGTTGGAAGAAGAATGTTATTATTGAGTAGAAAACCGTCTCGTATCATTTCACGTGCCTAACTCAACTTGAACATTGACAAGCAACTTCCCTTTTCCAAGTAATCACACATTTTCCCAGTCTTCACCATGACTGTACAGTTTTCTACATTTTGAAGGATTAGCTGGGTGTCACAGCATATTTTCAACTATTTATACATATTCATAAGGCTCGTCCTGAAGGCCCACAATTAGGCTGGAGCTGTATTTTACTCTACAGCTGACATCTGATCTCTCTGACAAGTTGCCCAAGTACATTTCATACTGTTAACGCTGCTCAGAATTCTCCTTATGAGATGCCACAGTGAGATGTTCAGGACAATGGCAGGTCTTGTCCATTCAGGCTGCAGATTCCCATTCTGGCTGTTACAGGCTGACTATTTCTTTTATCTGGGGGGAAAATAAACCCAAACTGCTGTTGCTGTGTTGACAAAAACAAAACTGTGAAAAAACTGTTTTCCAATGTTAAAATTTCTAGTAATTTTTCCCGTAAGGCTCTCACCCCTCCTGCCCTTCTGGCTGGACATATGACCCATCTGACAGGCAGGAATCCTATCAAAATCTATTTCTGCTGACAAAGAATTGAAATAATCATATGAATATATAGTGCAAGAGGAGATACAGGAATAAAAGCTCCTGAAATATGACTCTGTCTTCTTTGCACCCAGGCGAGACTACTGCATTTTGCAGTTCATGTTGACCATAAAGATGACAATGGCAGCTTCTGTCGGTTGCTTCATCAGTGAGGAGAGACTGGGAAGGAGGAGGCAAAAAATTTGAGAATTACTTCTGAAAGTTAGGGACTAAAAAAAGTCTGATTGAGAGCAAGCAGAGCAACTCCGAGAGCATTTCTTTAATACAATACCACAAAAGGTGAGAAAAGAAGAGTAGTATTGTCTTTGGTCAGGAAGCAGGTGGAAGGTAAAGCAAGAGCTCCCGGTCTGAAGTTCTGGGATCTGCAGGCAGCACTGAGGAACTGGCCACGGCCATGGACTGTTTCTCTCCTGGTCTCTTGTGGTGGAAGGTCAAAATATGTCCCAGCCTAATGGCAGAGACAATGCTGCCTGCTAGCACCTGGAAGAAGTCAAGAGAAGAGGTCAAAAGCATCAGGAAATTCAACCCTCAAAGTCCACAAGTGCTTCGGAGAAGCAGGTTTTAACTCCGTGTCCTTGAGAATCTCCTTGGATGGCAATAATTGTGATGGTCCTTCTGCTCAGGACCACAGCAAAGGCACACATGCCCAGGGCATATTCTGGGCTGTAGGTCTGACTGGTCTATACCCTTTACCTGCAGACTTCCATCATGTACCAGAAAGACTAGTTTCTGAGAAGAGAAAACTAAGTGTTTTCTCACACTAGAGAGAAAACAAACCGCTGGCTTTTCCTTGTGCTGGTAAAGAGAAATTTCCCCTGCCAGGCACAAGTGAGGAGGGCACTCATTACGCTGACCCACAACTCCTCATCTGCCTTGCCAACACAGAAGGAGAAGATACTGTTTGAGATAAGAAGAAAAGGAGTATTGTAAACATAACTGCAGATGTACTGAGCCAAAGTTAATGGAGGGAGGGTGATGGGAGGGTTGCAAATGCCTTGATGCAGGTGGGAGGTCTGAGCTAGCAGCCAGCCGGGCAGAGCTCCGCACCAGCCCGATGCTGCCTGCTCCCCACAGGAGATCTCCCACTGATTCAGGCCTTCAGCTGTAGGCAGGATTCAAACCTGGACTCACATAGCACACCTGCGGGTGCCCCCAGTGCGAAAGAAGCTCCTGCCAAATCTAGCCCTTTCCTGGTCGCCAAAGTCAAGTGGTCACAAGGCCCAAGCCCCCCAAAACCCAGGCCTAAATAGCTCAGGTGTCAGTGGAGGTGTCTGGGCTAACACAGACTTCACCACATGCAGCGTGTAGTGCATGGGAAAGCTGGACAGCTGTACACGTTGATGGAAACCATGCTCCCCATTATTTTTACCCTTGAGACCTGCTTCTTTCCACAATGCCAGTTCAAAACTGAGCGTTAGAAGTTTCAAAATGAAGAAGTCACAATGCTTGTTTTTTAAAAGTGCTTTCTGAGAACCCGATGCAATTCCTTCATGCTTGACATATCGACACTCAGCTACGGTTTGTTCAGCTGTATTTGATTGTTGAAATAGAGTTTTTTGATAAAGTAATACGAACATCTGGCTCAAGTTAACTCCTTCCCAAGCTTGTGTTTTCTGCTGATGAGAGGTAGTATTACTTCCTCCGAGATATCTCAGGTCTGATTTTGTTTCCTAGTCCCCCCACATTCCTCTGAATGATCTCCATGCCTTGCAGGTCCACTTGATGCAGTGTTGTGTGTCCAGTTTGTCACTGGGCTGTTTGCTTCCTTTCCCACCAGCTTGTTCACCAAGACATTTATAAAATGGCAGAACTCCTTTCATGATGCCTCTCCCTCAGTCACTCGCTATCCCTCATCTTTGCTGGCAGTTTAAAGCCTGTTTACATTTCCCATATACTAAATAATTTCCCAGGGGTTACAGCTTTCTTTAAGCAATGGTAGGAAAAATCTTATTAATCATGTCAGTGGCAATCAAAATTCCGGCCAGGGAAAGTGAAATGTCATTACTCATTTTCATCAGGCAAGCTGCTGCCCTGCATCTGAGTTTATTAACCAGCCGGCATATCTGATCTGGGGATGGAAACGAAATGCTACCAGATGTCAAAGAGGAGAAAGAGAAAATGTGCCCAGCTGGCCCACAACTTCTAAAACCCTTCCCTGTCTCTGCTCAGCCTTTCACAACTAATTTAACACACACTGTCCTGAAGGGCAGTGTGAGATGCAGGCTGCTTGTGCAGCAGGACAAATATTTTTAACTATTAAACACCTCTTTTCTGGCCTCAGAAGTGGCTGGCAGTGCTGTGCTGTTTGCCAGGGTGCCCTTGGCAAGGTCGAGCCCCTCGGTGCAGGCAGAGCAGAGGGGATGGCAGGACCCTGACCTGTGATACCACAGGGCACTTTGAAAACCAGGCATGCAGTCCTGCATTTAGCATCCTCCTTATCCGTTGTGGTTTGGGAATTAAAAAGAAACATGAGGCAAAAAAGTCAGGGTATACAACTGGTCATTTAGGTTGGTATTTTAACTCAGGTACACGGTTAGCCCCCCTTTTTTTTTCCTTTTTAAAAGAGCTAAATCTGGCCTCTAATAAATATTCATATTTTCTTCACTACTAGAAATGTTCCTGAGGTTCAAACTGTGCATTTTATTAGCTGAAGCCTTAGTGTGGTTATAACCATAACTGGGCTAATGGAGCATGTAGCTAAAATAGTTATCGCTCTCTCTTGGAACTGAAAGGGCCATTTCAGAAGTTTAAATGGCTTTGGATTTATCAGGAAAGGCTTCTCAGAGCCTTTTCACTTGCCAGGATAATGGCAGGAGCTGGCTGCAGAAGGAGGACTTTGACCACATGTGCAAAGGTATCTTGATGTTAGAATCCAGACTAGTGAAAGGGAACAAACACAAAAATTGACTGGTAAATATCTTTAAGATGACTGGCACACTTTTATGAACTTAAGGGAAAAAAAATCAGAATATTTAAAATAAATAATCAGCCAGAACTCAAGGACTCCTTAGCAAGACAGAGGCCCTCTGGGAGGCTCGGATGGTCAGCCACGCAGCCGCTACCTCATCTGAATGACAGTGAGGATATCTGGATTTCTTTATTTTATTTTGTTAGTGCTATTATGATTTAATGACCTAGTGAAATTCACTTATCTGAGGCCTTTGGTTATCATGGATTCACAGAGCAATTTTCTTCATTAGGACTGAAAGCTATCGACCAGTCAAACAATAGCAGAGACAAAGAGTGTATATGACCAAAAAATGAAGGACAGAAGAAAGTCAGTAGCAAAAGCTTTCCTACCTGATGTTATCAAAACCGGGGTGCTAATATTTTGTTTAGTAGCACAATGGACTAATTACATATGGCTTTGGTAATGCATACATTATTCACATTATCTGGCCCAGAATGAGAATTAAAAAAACACCGCTAAATGAATTTCCTTCCCAAGATGAAATGAGCAGTTGCTCAGGAGACCAGGTGATGCAGAGAATTACCAGAGCTTTGAGAAAAGGAGAAAACAGTGCTGTAGCAGAGATGCAGAAAAATCAAACAGGTTAAAGTATTCATCAGCTACCTTAATTTAAGTATGAAGACAAAAAGCCATGACAGCACACACACAAAGTATGCCACAGGCCTCTTGAACATCTGTTTAACACCAGGAGAGCAGTCCCTGGTAGGGAAGGGTTCCTCTGGGCAGAGCCTGTTTTGGTCCATCATGTACGTCTCACTAGGGCCAGGGCTGGTGCTGGTGTTGAAGAGATGGGAAGGGGAGATGAAGAGGCAGTAGCTGCAGAACCTGTGTTTGTTTAAAGCCGCACCCTTCCCTATATTCCCTAGTGCTAGCACTCATAGCAAGCCAAGCAGAGCGGATCGCCTCCATCCCTCACAATATGTCCCATCCTACCAGGCTGATGCTTGTCCTGCAGAATGCTCCCAGGGTGGGTGAACCTCACTGCTGGAAGACCAGCCTGATTAATCAGAGGCAGTGTCTCTTACCAGACCCATGAGAGTCAAATGCATTGGTTTTTAAGCCCATGGTAGCAAGGCAAGAAAAGTCCTTGTTCTTTCCCACCTTGTATCCAGCCACAGGGTTTGCACCAGGGAAGAGTAACATCTCCTTGTGCTTATGGGATCTCTCAAGGGAGCTGGCTTTTCTTTGGACAGGGGAAGCCATTCACTTCAGATTCAAAATGAGAAGCAAACTTCAGCCTTGACCATGCAGAGCGGCCCTTTGCCAACACACGTCCTTGAAGTCAGAATATACCTGAGAACAAAGCTGTGGTCCCTCACAAGCACAAGTATGTCCTTAGTCTGTGTGCTCCTCCAGGAGTCTCTGTGTCACCTCTTGCCCTCTTTTTGACCACAAATGGTTTGGAGACAAGAGCATTGTTTAATCTTATGCCCAGGCAGCTCCTGGTGGTATCAAACACAACCACAGAGAGGTTAGGGAACCTCCGCCCCCAAGCCAAGGAGCCCACGGTTTCCTTTCACACACACAGTGGCTATGTTATTTATATTCTGTATTTTGCATTATTCCTTGATGTTGCTGGGCAGGTAATGCACATGCCCTCAGGGGAATTTGAAATCCTGTTTGACCCTCAACATGGGACAGGTTCCCAGCCACTGCGTGTGCTCTCTCGGGTACCCCAGATGGGAATCCCATTTCCAGAGCACTCCTGCTCAGCGCCTGCCCAGAGGCAAAGCCCACAAGAAGTTGGCTCAGTGGGAGTGCCAGAGCCTTCTGGGGGAGCAGGACCTGCTCTTTTGTCTGTCAAGCAAACTGAGAACAAAGGAGGTGAAGGATGAGGCCAACATTTGCAATTAGAAAATGGGAGGAAGGAAAGGATCGGCTTTCCCATCGTATTGATTTCCCAAGGGCATCACAAGCTGGACTAACTTTCTCCTAGATTTTTGGCTTCTCTGTCCCACTCTGCTGCTTTCAGTCTGCAGCCTAGGCTCTGCACTTCACATAAATAGGAGGAAACAAGCCACAAGCGAGGGACCGGAGGGAACGGTATTAAAAAATTGCACATTTGCCCAACTTGAAGGCACTCCTAAGCATTTCTGCATGAGTATCCCCACCTCAACATTTTTCTGTCCCCTGCCTCCCTCCTCTTCTCCCAGGCATTTATTTCTGTAGAGAAGGCTAACAGCTTTTAAAGGAAGAGCTAATTGGCTCAGACACAAGTGGATGCTGCATGAGGAAGGGCACTCATCTCTGCTGTATCAGATCAAAACACTTCTGCTGTCTGTTGCATAATACACAAAATTGGCCATAGAAAAAACACGAGATCACGAACAGCTCAAGAGCTTGCCACAGTCACAAAGGCTAAATATTTAATTGATTTGCTGCTTATGCAAGAGGTGAGCACAAGCCCCAGCCCCACTCACCTGAGAAGCAATGCACCGAGGTGCACCGCTGATACCAGATGACGAGTGGCACTGAGACCTGCCCAGCTGCTACCCGTGGCTCGGGGTAACCCAGCTTCCACCCCAGCCTGGAAGCAAATGAGGGATCTACTTTTAGAAGGAAAAAATCAAAAGGCTTTGTATGTTACTGAAATATATTTTTGAACACTACCCACATAGCCTTCTTAAAATAAGAGCCACACCAAACAAAAGTTTAACAAACTGAGTTTAAATTTTCTGAAGCCTCTTCACTCATGTCCTGCAGTATTGTGGGCACTTTACTGAGGTGTATTTGCTTCAAAATGTGCTTCAGTTGTTTCTTAAGGGAGTAAGAGCCATCCCTCAAATGTACCTCTGAACTCCACAACAAACTGCAGTTTTCCATCAAAAAACATCCTCAGCTGTTGTAGCTGGAGAGTTAGGGTGAGAAAAACCAGGGTTGGTCACAGCTGGCCTTTGGCTTAAGCCTGCAGCCCTGCGCCTAACCCTCCGCTGCTCTGCAGACACAGGGGGGTTCCATTCACTGCCCCTGTAACGGCACTGAAGTCAGATAAATTGGCTCAGCTTCTTCTACAAAGAGCATAACACCATTTTTCAAGTTTGTAATTCTAAGAGAAAGAAAAGAAAAAAATGTATCGGGCTGCAGACACCACACACAACGGACTTTCACTTTGTCTGGAAACAATACAAAATTCACATGCAAAGCATAGGGAGGACACAAAGGGCCCTGTCAAGCCCCATGCACTTGCAACAGAGAGGTCCCCTCCGAGCCTATATAAACACCATATGCACTACTGGGTTTGAGAAATCCTGGGGACAGCTACGGCTGGATAAGAACCACCGGGCCAGAAGATAATCCAAGAGAGAGCGAGACAAGCCAGCGTGTTAGACAAAGGCCAGCACAGTCCTTGCAACAATCTACCACATGGCACAGCGCGCGCTGCGAGGAGCTTTGCTCGGCCGCTGAAGGCAAAACGTGGACAAAAGATTAATTGAGCCCTAAATAATAGCTCTTGGTGGAGAGCCGAATCTCTGTGCCTTGAAGAGCAATGCACTCGAGCCTGTCAGATCCCTGACAAATGCCAGTGATGCCCAAAGATGCAGGAGGCGAGCAGGATTTGCTAACCTTTTGGAGAAAAAAATAGGTATTTAAACACCGCATTTTAAAAGGTAGACACTCAAAAAAGAGAGGGTATCTGAGATGAGCACGGAGTATATGAGTATGCATTGTACTCATCTGACAACAGCAGAGCCAAAAACCAAAGCAAGCTACCCCGAGCCTCTGAAGTGGTCCCTGTCAGGTTTAGGTTTGCCAAGACACTGTGAGAGATCTGGAGAAGGCTGCATAATAGCCTCTCCCTACCAAAAGCATGCCCTGTGCTTAACATACTGTAACTTGCAGGCTGCAAGGTTAGAAGTAATAGTTTTTTACTACTGCAGAAACATTATTTCAGACCTCTCCGTGGGTCTGGCACTTTGTCTTGAAGAGCTACACAGCACAGACTCCAAGTCTGTGATCTAATTCTGAATGTATTAAGAGAAGGACTAGACTGCGGCATGGGCAAACAGGAGGGAAACCTCTAAGGAAAGGCTGGATTAAAACCCTGCTGCTGTTCAGAGTCAAAAAAGTCATTGCTAATTGCTCGTACTCCATGAGTCCAGGGCTGCCTGGGGGAATGTCATCCACAGGGCAGGGTGGCCATGCTCAGTTTTGGTTGCTGACCACTCTTTGTCATCCCAAGTCACTGGGAAAGTACATGTTCAAACTGGAGGCCTCAACAGCACAGGTATTTCTCAAGTGCCTCAACTTACCAGCTGAGATACATATATATTGCCTGTCACCTTGTCTCTACATGGCTTCTTACCTTGTCTGCTCCACACACCTTAGTTCTCATGGACAAGCAGTTGGAAGCATCATACACAGGGGCCAAGGGCTGCACTATGTCCCACAACTTGGACTGCACCTATGTGGTACAGCCATGCCCTAACTCTCAAGGCTACCAGATGAGATTGAAATCCCAGTGATGGTGGGGACTACTGCTCAGAGACTAGCTGTGGGTGACTAGCTGTGTTGTGGAGGGCACTGGTCCTGAGACACTAGAGGTGGACTGCTGGAAGAGATCAGTTCTGTAAATGAGACACCGTTAGAGGAGTAGAATACCCTTTGGATGAAAAACTCTGCTCTCCTTAATACCTACAGCAAACCAAACCCTGAGCTGTAGAGTCCAGTGTGTAGATCTGGAGAGGACAGTTGCAACAGCTTGGGAGCTTTGCAGGTTGTGGAGGCCAGCAGTCCACAGGTTGGAGACAGGCCCAGATGCTGCTGCCTCCCAAGAGCTATATTTTTTGTTACAGAAAAGGCTCTAAATCCCTGGGACTTTTGAGCGTAGTGATGGCTTCATATGAGTGGGCTTTCCCCATCCACATGAAGATGATGCACATTCTCACTCCTTGTCTTCCACATGGTTACCTAGTGTTCTGAGGAGGACAGAGGTCAACCAGAGCAATTCAGGGATCACAGGATCATAAGAAACTCACACTAATCAATGCAGACTCATCTTGGAAGTTACAAGAGCCTTGAGAACTATTCCTACCTTCACTTATAGCATGGCAAGGTCTGAATAAGATTTTCTCACTGCAAGAAGTTTCCCAAAGGATCTTCTGAACCAGCTGAAGGATCACAGTTGAAAGTATCTTTGGACAACTGAAGGCCAAATTGCTTATAGTTCTGGGCTTCAGAACTCAGAAGGTGGCTTTAAAATGGTAAAAGACATGGAAAACATGGTAAAGGGATGGAGACAAGATCTCTCTAAGTTCAAAACTACTTGTAATTCAATTACTGACAGGGCACTGGTCCTCCAGTCCTTCAAAGTTAAGCCATGCTCAGAGCTGCAGAAAGGAGAAGGACACACTGAGTTTTTGCCACTGAGGCCCTGGAGGATGGAGTGTTCAATCATGGTGAATCAGTAGGCATCAAAACTTCTGGATCCATCTATGGTGTTTGCCTGCCATGGGAAAAAAACAAGGTTAAACTCTGAGATCCTTGATGATGTGGCTCCTGTCCCCCACAAGCCAGCAACATGACAAAACCTATTACTTGTCGCAGCATTAAAGATTCAACCTACTCTAAACTCATCTCAGTCCTGGGATCCTCTGGACACATAAACCTTCAACAACTCCATGTGAGACATTGCTCTCCATGCTACACCTGTGTCCTGGTTTTGGCTGGGATAGAGTTAATTTTCTTCCTAGTAGCTGGTACAGTGTGTTTTGGATTTAGTGTGAGAATAATGTTGATCACACCCTGATGTTTTAGTTGTTGCTAAGTAGCACTTATCCCAAGTTAAGGATTTTTCAGTTTCTCGTGCTCTGCCAGCAAGCAGGTGCACAAGAAGCTGGGAGGGAGCATGGCCAGGACGGCTGACCTGACCTAGCCAAAGGGATATTCCATACCATAGAACATCATGCTCAGTGTATAAACTGGGGGGAGCTGGCCGGGAGGGGTGGATCGCTGCTCATGCATTGCTCAGCAGGTGGTGAGCAACTGCATTGTGCATTACTTTTCTTGGGTTGGGTTGGGTTTTTTTTAAATATTTTATTATATTCCTTTTCATGACTATTATTGTTATTATTATATTTTATTATTATTAATGTTAGTATTACATTTTATTTTACTTTAGTTATTAAATCATTCTTATCTCCACCCACAAGTTTTACTTTTTTTCCGAATCTCCTCCCCATCCCACTGGGAGGGGGGGAGTGAGGGAGTGGCTGCGTGGGGCCTAGTTTCTGGCTGAGGGTAAACCACAACAACTTGGAATAATTTTCTGTAGCATCTCCTACCCAAATCCTACATCTGTGTTATGGGACACAGAGAGTGAGTATGGGGGTAACCTGCCAAATTAACTCATTCTTATCCTGCCTTTCCAGATGTATTAGCCATTTACTTCACCTGCAGTTGCAATCTTTGCCAACAGCGTTTCCCAGCCTGTGTGGTCAGTGGAGCCGTTGTGGGTCATAGACCCTCACTCCCCCAGACCCTTTCACTCCAGCTAGTGCTGTCAGAAGCACAAGATTTACATTTTGCTAGGGACCCACTGTGTTTACACTTTCCAAGTGGCTTATGGGTTTATGGCAGGTTACTGGGAACCTCAAGTGTAGGACAGATTGAAGAGCTAAAGGTCACCGGCAGTGGAGAGCACTTCAAAGTCAATCCATGCTGACCGATGCCTTCACTCTGAAGATGATTGATACACTGGCTTTTGGTGTGGGTCTAATGTGAAGTACTGGACTGCCAACCTTACAAACTCAGAATTTTGAAACTCCTAAACTACTTCTTCTACAAACTTAGTTTGCTTTTTAACTCAGACTGAGATCAACAAGGTAAAGCTTTTGAATCTTGCATCAGCAGTTTTATTGCTAAAAAAACCTCCCCAAATGCATAGTTTTCTCAGCTGTAGAGTTCTCAGATGATTTTGATGAAATTTACTAAGTTATACAGCACAACTTCAACACCAAAAAAAAAAAAAAAAAGCGCAATAAAAGGTATGGATTTCCAGCACATAGCCTTGTTGTTTTAAAAATTTCTGCTGTGACCAGAGAATGAAAATCCATAATCTTAAGATGTGCTTTGGTCAAACTATCCAGAGATAGTAGTGGCAGAATTTCCTGAATTTGGGGATTTTTTTCCAAGATTATACTGAGAAAACACAAGGCTGAGAGTAGACCTACAAATGAGGAGGATACAGCCATGCTAAAATGAGAGCCCAGAGACTTTGCAGTGCCTTTTCCATAAATCTGAGTCACAATGAGCAAACTCTGACAGTGCCTGCTTTGAAGTACTGTTTTACTAAAACAAAAATGAAAATCCATGTGCCTCTTCCTATGATGAATTATTCAGCTCCTCCAGAAAAAAGGGGAAAAAAGTGAAAAGAAGAAAAAAGCCAGGAAGCGCACAGATGTTGCTCACAAAATACAAGAATAAATCTAATAACTTTTGCAATTTCTATGGAAATAAATTTTGAAGTAGTTTTCAACACAGGAAGTGTGGCCTCCGTTTGCATGAAATGAATGTGCACAAAAAGGATACTAAAGGTACCCCTGCAGCTGCAGTGCAGTGAGCTGCAGCCATCCATCGTGCAGTGGCTGGCCAGGGGGAACTGCCCTTTTATCTAATTGTGTGCAGGTTGTTCAGCTGTCACGTGCAGCTCTAATAAGTCGTTTCTGCAGTTATGACCACATTTTGTGTATGTACTTCTGTAAGTGGACCTCTAGTCTTCATTCCTCTAATCTGCTCTCTCTGAACAAAATATAGTGTATCTGCAAGAGGGGAACTGTGATCTCAAAACAAAAACAGGCGCGGTTCATCTTGTGCACTATCAGAGGGAAAAAAATTCTAAAGTGATATTAAATCCCCTGAAATTGAACACCTTTCATTTTCAGCAGTTAATAAACAAGACAGAGACATTTATATTTTACTGTGCTAATACGGATGGCTTGGATGCTTTTCTCCTCAACTAGAATGTCCCAAATAGTTATTTCCAATGATTATCACTTTAAAGTACAGTATTATACACCTCCCTTGGTACAAATGGTTTTTATGGAGAAGTTGATGCTTTCTCCACTGTTATGACCACATTTAATTCAAATGTATTTAGAACACAGCAGGAAAATGTACTACTTCAAAATTCAACTCTGCAGAAGAACAAGATAAGAAATTCAGCTTATCTTTCGATTAAAGCAGATCAGAAAGAGCAGTCAGTGTATGAGCATTAATATGTATGAACCTCAATAGCATTTCTTTAGATGAAAGCTGTGTTCTCTTCATGGGGTGCTGCTGGATGGGAGAGTTTTTGAAGTGGTATAAGCAAACCCCTTGTGGCTGGGTGGTGGTGGGGACACACTTGGTCCTGCGTCTTCCACCAGTGCTGCTCTGGAGCAGCCACCCTGAGAAGAGGAATGGGTTTGATGGTGGGCTAAGATCACGCCTACCCCAGTTACTGACCTGCCCTTTCCTCCTGTGTGCCCTGCACAGGCAGCGTCCCTCTCCTCACATCCATCAGGTTGTGAGCTCCCAAGGGCAGAGGGCTTCTGCCCTTCTGGGCTGTACAGCACCATCGTGTGCCTGCCACCTTCAACCTATCCCTTAATTTCCAGCTTAAAAAAGTTAAATCTGCTCAGACCTGAAAATTAACTTTTAGTGGCTTCAGAAACAATATTTTTTCCAGTTTGTCAGAGTTGCTTGGCCCTGAGTAAATCCAGTAAAATCCACCCCATCCCCCAACGAGTCTTGGAGTGATGCAGCAGGAGTTAAGATGGAGGAGTCTCCCAGGTCTTGGCAAAAGCTGGCCTGACCTCTGAAACTCTGGACTGAAAACACAGAAAGAGGCCAAAAGATATTTCGTGAAAATATGTAAGTCCTCAGGAGATGAGATTAATAACCTTTTATAATAGATTCAGAAACACAGCTTCCCTGAAGAAATGGTGAAGAGGGTCCTCATTCTGGACAGTGGGGTATAAAAGATAACTTCTTGGAGGTCCGTTTCAGTCACATCAATGAGAGCAAGCTAAATATAGCTTCAGAGATGACTGCTGTACTCCAGCCCATCAGATTGGCTGTGGAAACCCTGCGTGGCCTCCCTTCCATCCTCTCAGAGCTGATGTTTACAATGAATAAAATACATAATTAGGCAAGCAGTTGGCAAAAGCCATGATTTATCATATTAAGCAATTAAGCAGCGCTGGACTGATTTGGCTGCAGCTCTGAAAAAGCTGCATAATGAAACAGTGCCACTTGACATTAAAGATGAACTTTCCTCAGGTCTAATTTCAGCCGCCATTCATGGAGAGACAGAATTTCTTGGACCGATCGAGCCGTGAACTTGGGCCGCTCAGACGCAGACCATTGCTGTCTGCCTCCGCGAGCTGGCATGGCTGCGGCAGCGCAGTGCCAGCCCGGAGCGAGCACCGGGGCACTGGCAAGCTCTGCGAGCAGGGGCAAAGCAGCTCATTCCCGTGCTGTGTTTGGCGAGCTGTACCACCGGCACAGCTCGATGGTTTTGGGGGACCTGGGGAGGTCCCTGTGCACTCACGGATTCCCTGCTATGCGGGATGTCCCCTACCAGGATCCCTGCCTGCAGGCGTGCCTCCTCACCGTGCTCCTCAGCACACACGGTGCCGGGGCAGGTACTTGCGTGGGTTTGGGGCAGTGCAGGGGAGAGAGGAGGGTAGACCCATGGGCTCTGCTGGCCCAGGGGATCTGGCATGGTGGATTAGCTCTGGCTCAGGAACAGCCACCCCAAACCTGCACAGCTGCTCTCTATCTCTGCGTCCCGGTACACAGCCATCATGTTTTCATCTACAGAGGCAGGACTGATCCTACCTTAAACTGGGCCTGAAACCATCTTCCCCTAGTTCAGGGAAAGAGGAATACACTAGCTAAGATGATGAAGCAGCCAAGGCATCACAGTAATGCATTTATTGTTTGCTTTTTATCTTTGTTCCATTAGTGAACACCAGCATTTAACTCTAATGGAATCATTTTACCTCTCTCCATGATCCTTTATGATTTCAGAGCAGAGCAGAAAGAAATCAAAGCAAAACTACAAAGTTGCATGCCCATCATGCACACACTTACGAGTGCTGCCAACAATTTCTCTTTTAAAAGATTCCAGCTTTGATGTCTAACATCCTCTAGTTAAAAAATGATACATTAAATGTAACTTTCTTCTCATTTATGCTGTTTAATTCCAGCCAGTTTAGATATCTGAGCTATTTTTGTTAGTTTTGCTCTTTGCCTCCCCACGCTAACACAACAGTGCTTTGTTTGTAGTCTCCAGCGTTGCAAGCAAAATGTTCCGATAAACTGTTCATGCCTGAAATTGTTAAATGTTTGAGAAGCCTGCTGTACACAAGAGAGCTTGAAAACCTTTATAAAAACAAAAAGTATCATTGTTTTAATGAATAACTAGCTGGTAATGGCAGGAATTTTTAAAAGTTAGTGTTTATTTCAAGGGTCTGACTTGAGATGCTGTAATGGCCGTTGAATTACAGGAACTGTATCATCATTTTGGCAAGGGGCTTTCATGGGAACGCTTTGTATTAGGTTCAACTCCACAATCACTCTTCACGTTCCCTGGTCATTACTCCTCAGATGAAACGCTGAGGAGACAGAGGATCCCCTGTGTTTTGCCTGCAGCAGGTACACACTGTCAATACTGCTATTATCCCTACCTACACAGCCAGAAAGGATTTTTTGTGCTGTCAGCGATCTGCACATCAAAACATGCTCAGTGTAGAACGAGAGTTAATGAGCTGCCTCCTTTGTGCAAATTTATCAGAGATCAACAGACCTGGGTGTATGAAAGGCCTCTACGTAACTAAAGGCAGCAATGGAAAATTTTGGATTATGTGAAATATCATGAAAGGAATTGTTTTTTTAAGCAACACTTGTGCTATACGGGTCTTTCACTTCCAGCCCTTTCAGGGTTCTGAGGCAACACAACAAGGATCTTGCTCTTAGCCAATGTAAAAATCTCTATTTTTATTTCCATTTTTCCCTTTGTTCCCCTAAAAAAAGAATAAGATGAAGGCCACTCCAGAAACACCACAGCCAGCAGTTATCATATTTGCCTTCAAACTCCTTCTCAAAGCTCACCTTGCTGCAATGCTTCCAAAACATGCCATGCCTAGTCACTGATACACCCAAAGTAAACTTGCTATTTGTCCTTCCTACTCTTTTTGACCTGTTATCACCACTATTGCCAGGTTAGCTCTGCTGCCCCATGTGCCAGATGCCTGATCAACAGACTGGTTCTTAAGGCAGAAGTGTCATTGGATATGGAAATACAGGGTGTGCTAACCACCTGGGACTGCCTAACCCATGTCTTCCAATTACATCTTGCACTATTTTGCTTCTCTATTCACCTGGGTATGCTTTCCACATGTTCCTTTCCTTGGGTGCTCAAGGACAAGGAGAGGAGGGACAGATGGTGGGGGGATGCTCTGGGGGTTCTTGTTCACCTAAGGATGCTGGGTGCTTGGCAGCATTCATGGGAGCAAGCAGACCCCAAGGTTGTGTTCATGCTCCCCCTACAGTTACCAAGCTATTGGGGGAAGGTGGAGAAAGCCATGAAAGGGAGAAATATGTCCCGCTGGAGACTCAAACTTTGAACTGATTTTGATGCAGTAGAAGTTTAAAAGTGCCTTTTTAAAATAAGAAAAACAAAATAATGATTCTGCAATATTTGTACAGCTCTGAGACAGCTCAAAAGCTCTTCTCAAAACAAAGCTAATGGTGTGCTGATGAAAATGCTGATTTATAGCCTAAAAGGTGACGTCATCAAGTTCGGAGCACTTGGACCTCCATGCGTGCACTTTTTCCAGGAAATAGGAGCCAAGGCTCAACCTGAGAAGAAACAGTCACGTCTCAGTACTACTTGATCATACAAGACTCAGAAATCATCTCTTCTTTGGAAGGATGTGACCTAATTTTGTTCCTTCTGCCTTACAGATCGACTCCTCCTTAGAGCAGGTCTGGAAGCTGTTCGATGAACACCATTTTCTTGTAACTACGAGAAACCCTTTCCTCCACATGTCTCACTGCAGTAGGCAAATCTGCGGCCTGAGATGCAAGACTAAATAAAAGCTCCAGGCTGGTGCCGCTGGAAGGATGAGCAGTTTACTGCACAGGTCTTTTGCTGCCGTGGCTTTCCAAGCCAGCTTCTGGGGTGTAAGATGCAGCAAAAGGAGGAATTTTTCAGCTGGCAGAGTTGCCCAAAGGGGACGCACAAAGCCTTCGGACACCCTGACACCTTGCCTGCATCTAGTCTATATGGCTATATATATACACATATATGTCATCCCCTGAGCAGATGTAACTCTGCAAGCAAAACAGCAGCATGCATCTGGCCAAAGGATGAGATTATTGTCTGCAAACCCATGTTCAAGAGCATGCTGCAAGAGCTCTTGTCTCTCAGAGACACCCAGACAAACGCCTACTGCTTGCAAGTTAATTTTCCTTGTGACCATCTCTGCTAACTCAACCCTGAAATAAAAAACAACTTCTCCTCCTACAACAAAATGCCTCCAAGGCCCAAACAGGTCTTTCACACGCACACCGGTGTGACTCCACGGATTTAGGTAGGATAAACCATAGATGTGAATCAACTCTCTTCCCCCCCAGCAAACTCTCACTCCTATTAGGACTAAGCTACCCTCCACTGCACACACAGCTTATGTTTCTGCTCCTCTATGCTGCGAAGTCTCCACTTACTGGAATTTATCAAAGCCCTGAGATTACAAAACCCTGCAGCTCCATGGTGCTGTACCAGGACCCCCTCTGGCCTGGCCTCCATGATCTCCCCCTCTCTGTACACCGGTTCCAACCCCTTTTTTTACCTCGGCATAACCCTTGCTCCTAGTTTACTCCTTCTTGAGGGATCGCAATCCTTTCCATTGAGGCCAAGCAGGTTTTCTGCCCTAACCAACCTGCACGTCACTGCTTTCTTCCCTCCCACACCAGTGTATGCTCGGGTTGTATTTTAGGGAAATTCTTTGGGAAAACACTCACCTGAATCTGTGCAAGAATCCCACACTCATGGGAGTCCCCTTTCATCCTCATGCATCACGGTCATGAAGAGTTAATTGTGATTGCTGTATATCTAAAAGGTGGAAACCTCAGAGCACCATCTTTTTCTTGCAGAATAATGGTGTGTGTGTCCCTTGTTTCAGTTCCCTGCCATGCTCCTTGTCCGTTTGCAATTTTTTTGGCTTTGTGTTTCCCATATGTTAGTGATTAGCTCTGCTGTTACACCCAAGTTAACAATTTTGCTGTTAAGGCTGAGATCTTGTGGGTTCGAGTGGTGAACCAGGATGCACTAGTAACTGTATTTGTTAAACAAGCCTTCTTAGCAATTTGTTTAAAAACAGAAAATCAGACATGTTATGAAGTAGTTAATTAACATTTTAAACATATTGTTACCTCCATCTGGCCTGAGGATTAGCCAATACGTCGGGTCTTGCCAGGTTGTTTCCACTACAGTAGAATGGATGATAAAAGTCAAGCAGTTCCTTGGTGCAGCGATGTTTATTTATCATACAAAACGTACACAGAGTCTTGTTTCCCTGAACACAGAGAGCAAACAAACAGGAGCAGGTTCCTTGCTCAGCAGCCCAAGTCTGCCTTTCCAGGGAGCACCGTGCCCAGAAGCAGCTCTGTCTCTTGGCTTGCTCCCAGTGGCTGCTCACTCCTGGGTCTCTTACTACAGCCTTTCAGTGACTCCATAACAAATACATTCCTCTGGAAAGCTGGAGAGTTATTTTTAAACCCCCTCACACACAGCTGTAATCAATCCATCGCCCAACCTCGTGTTCGCCAGGGCCTCTGGGGAAACCCTCCACGGTTTGGCTTCTGCTCAAGCCTCATAGGCATGGCCAGGTGCTGTGCTGTAATTACACAGAGGTACGTTAATTGTGGCTGCCACTTAGCCAACATGAATGCTGAGCTACCATTTGCCGGGGCTTCCAGCAGAGCAAGAGATGAAGGGGGCGCGTTATGGTGACGCTGAACACCTTGCAGCATGAGGTGCAGACCGGACACCAGCCGTGACTCCTTCAAGTGGACCTGTCCTTCTGCAAGGAGCGTGTAAGGACAGCTCAGGCTTTCTCAGCTGATCTCCTCCCAGAGTATATATTCATATTCAGCTCCATTGCACCCGGGCCACCCCACTGGTGGCCCAGCCAGGCCACCTCCTGATGTACTTACACCTGCCTCGGTCCTTAGCCCTACGCTTGCTCACTTGTGCCGCTCTGCAGGCCCATTGCATCGACCCCCAGGGCTATGAAAGCTGGACAGCCTGGACCACAACTCAGTAGATCCAGATGAGCCCTTACGTGGTTTTATTTCCTGCAAGTCACACTTAGGAAACGCAACGATGAGAGAGTCAACTGGAGCCTTTTCTTTGCTATTTTCACTGTTTAACAGTCAGAGCAAATTAATACTTTGAAACAAATTCATAATCGAGAGTCCTGAAGGTCCCCTAGAAGACAGAGTGTTCAAGAAGATAAGGAAGACTTTGGTGCCAGGACAAATCAGCAAGGAAACACCAAGAGACCACTGTAGCCCTGCCCAGGAAAACTGCGGGTCTCTCTTGCAGTGGGAGGGGAAGGCGTGCAGGGGCTGAAGCACTTTTTCAGCAGCATCCCAGAGGAAAGCATTAAAGGCACTGACCTTTCCACTCACTACAACTTTAATATCTGAATGTAAACATTTATGGAAAGAAATCAGTCGGCAGGAAAGGAGGAGCTGTGGTCATTCGGGGCTGGGCCGCAGTTACAAAAGACAATTCAGCCCAGAAAAGGCAACACCAAGGTTGCTGAAGGTACTCCTGCATAGTCCATTAAACCAGGAGTCCAAAACTCCTATTTTAAGCTCTCCTTCAGAGGGAAATCCTTGTGTCTTCAGCAGAGAGGCTCAAAAAATGGGCACCATCCCTGCTGTAAGGCAGATGCCAGCTTCTTCCCCAGCAGGCATTTCCCCCCTCCTGCCCCATCAGGTCCAATTTCTGCCCCGCCGTGGCAGCAGGTAGCAGGCAGCTTGCTGGTGCAGGGCTGGCCCTGTTCACAGCCCAGTCCAGAGCCAACCTGGGCAGACTCGTGGGGGCTTGCGGGGCTGCAGCAGCAGAGAAGGAGAGAGGGAACCTAGCTGGGGGCCAGGAGCTGGCTCTGCTACTTTAATAAGCACTTTGTGGCTGTCCAGGTGCAGCACGGGCACAACCAGCAACACCGGAGGCTCAGCTATGGCCAAATAAAAAAAAAGGCAAATTCTGTTCCTTTAAACCCCAGGAGGACTGAAAGCATACTGTCTCTCTGCCAGCCTTCCCAGGGGAGCTCCTGCTCCCCTCCTGGCAGCCCTGCTGGTCCCCCATCCCTGCAGTGGGAGCCGCAGAGGGGCTGCTTGTACCCACTCCTGGAGATGCTCTACCTCCCTTTCTAAGCAGAAATCCCACTGACAGGCAGAGGATCGTCTGCTCGCTGGATTACTCATCAAGTGAGTGTTTCCAACCCCAAAATACACACGGTGCCCTTAGAGAGTGAGAGGAGGGCAGTGGGCTCCCCACTGCCCGGCAATGGGGCAGGCTGCGCTTCCCTCTGCTCTCCTCAGCACCAACTGCATTTGGGCAGGCTATTAATGCATTTTATAGGCCTTTAAAAATGGTTATGCAGCAGAAAATGGTTTTCAGGGGAAAGCAAACACACCCTGTGCTTTCTCACCAGTTAAAGCTGATGAGCCACGGCGGCTCAGCCAAGATATAACAATACAATGAAAACAAGGCAAAATGTTTCAAAGTGCAAGTGGTCGGACCAACAAAAAAGTGTTTTCCCACATAACAGAAGAAAAATAATTAAACAAAACGCTGCTCTTCAGAGCTATAGAAGGAAATCAATGTCTAAAGATGAAGGGGAAGTGGCAGTGCTAAAATATAAATCCACAAGCAACCGCTTTGCAACAGAACATCCAGGTCTAAGAGCGGACACGTCGCCTACGCAGTCAACAGTCAGACAACTGATCCCTTCTCTGCAGCAAAGACCATTACAAGGCAATTGCCAAAAATAGCCAAACTCCATATTTTAATACTAAACAGGTACGCTCAGTGCCAATGGGAATATGTCTAGTGTGAAAAGCAGCGTCCATACACACAAGAACAATCATTAACTGCAGTAACAGGCAGCTTCATGAAGGATTTTATAAGTAAAACTGTGCAAAACTAAAGTCAGAGGAAAACATCAGTGAAAATATCCCAGCACAAGAAATCCCAGACTATGCAACTTCATGATGAGTGCAAGAGAGGAGTCAAATTATATAACTGAGCAACTCAAAGTAAAAAATACCCCTAAAGACAGGTCCCACGGGCAGTGTGATGTGTGATGATCTTGCTGGGTCTCAGACAGGAACCGAAATATCAGCAGAGATAAGGCTGGGCTGTGCAATGTCCAGCACTGGAATAACCCAAGATTTCCATCCAAAGTCGCTGAAGCCCCAGAGAGGAAGACACTTCCACCGCTGTGTGCTGGGGTGTTTCACAGTCCTCTCTCTGTTTTTGCACAGGTGGAAACTGGAGTGATGCAGCAGTGGGAGTGGACAGAGCATCTCCACCATCTCCACCAGCCAGCATTGCTGCTCTTACCAGTGTTCAGTTTCTTCCAATGCAGAATGAAAAGGAAATCTTTCTAATTCAGGATCCAGCAAGGATTAAAAAGTGTAGATGGTCAGAGCTGAGGATTGAAATCAGCCCCTAAAAATGCAAACATTGACACGATCCTGTTTTGGGCAGCCACCTGGGAAAAATCAGAGTCGGCTGCAGAGCAACCCTGCACACTTTGAGGCCCAAACGCCCCGAACATGCAGGAGGGAAGGGAGCAATGCCTCTGAGATGGCTGCAGCCATTGCAGGCTCAGCACGGCAGCTGACATCCAGCGCGGTGCGCGGTGTCTTCTACAGCCACAGGAAGAAGGCGATGGCAAGGCTGCTTTTGGAAGGAAGGAATCAGCATGTTATAAATACCGGGTTTCACAGCAGAACAGATTCCTTAGTGCTGGTGCCTCACCTCACCAGCCTTGGGCTGCTGATTTGGAAAATCAGAGTGAGCAGGAGCTGCAGCTCTCTGTGAGGAACATCTGGAGATTAAAGGCCAGCCGTGAGGAAATGCAATCCCAGACAGACTCTCTGCAGGGAAAACTTAAGAATATTAACTTTAATATTGATTTTTTATTGTGCAGTGTTCCTAGAAATGTGACTCTCATCCTGGCCCAGCAATTTAAAGAGATTATTGTCAGGTGATTCAGCCACCAAACCCACTTAGGCTCTAATGCAGATTATGTTTTTAAACATTCAGACTTCAGTTTCTCGCCAATATTTACACCAATAATAGAATAAGGAAAACACAGTGTTATCTCTCTGTAGCTCCTGTGTCTTCCTCTGCCAGAGCAGACAAACAAGCCCTGTTCTTCCAGCCATGCAGGTGATGAGAGGAAGGCAGGTGAGGATGAGGAGCAGTCAGACGCCACACTGAACATCAGCAGTGCAAGTCCTAGGAGTGCTGCATGGGTTTGCAAGCGACTGATTCAGCCTAGCTGCCTGCAGCACTGCCTTCGGACACCACTTCAGGTGCAAGCAGGGCTGCAGCACCAAGCTCTTTACCCATCCACTCCAGTGCCTGCGAGGATGTTGTCAGGGGTGGGTCACAAGTACCTGGTAGGCAAAGACACAAGCAATTGATTTCAAGTGACTGTGTGTGAATAGTCTTGGAGAGCCAACAGACCATGCCTACAGCTCCAGCACATAACAGTGCCAAAGAAAAAAATCAATTTTTTCAATTACACTCCCCCCCCCCAGTATCGATCACTGCATGGATCCCCCTAGATCTCCATTACTCAGTGTTAACGCTTAGAAAATAATGAGTACAACCCAAGAGGCTGTTTGTCCTCTTCCTTTTCCATTTTATGTGTCATTCCTCCATTCTATTCTCCACCAGCTTTTTTTTTAGGTGTATTGAATCATTTTACAGTTCTGAAGTCGTTTCAGTACAGATGCTCTGCCTCCTGCTGCTGTGAGGCCATCGCACAGCTCTGTGACCACAGCCACCACAAGGAAATAAACCTCAGCAACGCCTCAGCAGAGGAGCATTTGGAAGCTTTTAAGGAGCAGCAGTGCCTGCGGCAGAGCAGCCCTTCCCACTGCCGTTGACAGATGGAGGTGGAACAGGCTTTCTTAGTCTCTTTTTAGAGAACAGATGCGATGGCAGCAACAATCCGCAGACCAAATCCCAAGTGTCTCGCCCAGTTTCTGCCCCAGCTCCCATCAGGCAAACTCCTCCTGAAGGAAGATCCCAGTCCAGTCCCAGCTACCCTCGTGCCAGTGCCCTACCGAGACCCATTTGCTGCCCTCTTTAACATCTGGCTCATTTCCCATACTGGTCCAGTCACTCCTTCATGTTATCTTATCCCGGCACTGGTCCTGGCCAGCCCATTTCCCAAGGCAGCTTTATGGCAGTTGTGGGGATGGCACTTCATCCCTGCCAACATCCCCCCTGGGCTGTCAGCTCTTACCCATCTGAAAGGCTTCTCACTCTTCTGTTGTGTGGAAGTCTTGAAAACAAAGACCAGAGAAGGGACTGTGCCAGCGTGGCACAAGCAAGGCCACATACAAAGAAAAGTGACTTTTTTCTTCTCCTTTTCAATCAAAGTTGGAGTTACTGTCGACAGTAACAGAAGATATTTCAGGTGGAAACAGGATTTGTTAAAATCTACTAACATCTCTGCATGTGTCCTTTCATACACACTGATGGCTCACCCTTCTTGCAACCTTACTGTACTCTTGATCTTTGCTGTATCTGCAGGCCAATTCTCTGCTGGTTGAGTAAAACGCCTTTGTCAGCTACGAATCTACAAACTTTTAGTTTCCCAGAATATTTTCTTGTATTCTGATACAAGATGAACAGCAGCTTTTTTACGTAGATATAGTATATATATAATTATTATTTTTTATGTTTATTATATTTTATTTGAGATATATATACATATAAATGTAAGATTTTTTGTATAATGTTTTTCTTACTGCTCCCCTTTGTAAAAGAAAAGCTTAACAGTCCCCTTGGGTTCAGTGCTACCTATCATTTATTTGCATCATTTTCAAGAAGGGCAGAGCAGACTTGAGAACCGCCAGGTAGCTGTAGCACACTTCCAAGGTGAGTGCCCACATTCCTCCTCCGCTTTTCTTTCTGCAAACATGCTGGTTGCCTTTTGGATTGCTGCTGCAGCAGCAAAACAAAGCCTGTCCTGAGCCACATAGAGGCATGGCCAGAGATTTCTCCTCTCCAGCACGCCTCTCCCCAGCAGCACCTATAATTTAGACTCTAGAAATGGATGTAAGTATTTCACTTTTATTCCCTAAATAGGGCAAGCAGGGATTGTCCGTCCTTTCTTCAACTCAGCAGTAAGCCACTTTAGTACATTTACTGACAGCTAAAAATAGACCACCCATGCCTCGGCTTCGTCTACTGAGTCACCAGCAGTTTTCTGACCAATCCACAGTTGTACAGCAGATGGTTGGGCTCCAGTTCAGAAGGTGTGGGGAATTTAACTCCAAGCACTGGCACGCTTTCAGACCTCGTCCATCGCCTTACAAGGGTGCACTCCTTGGAAAATGATG
This sequence comes from Haliaeetus leucocephalus, assembly GCF_000737465.1. Classification (NCBI taxonomy): domain Eukaryota; kingdom Metazoa; phylum Chordata; class Aves; order Accipitriformes; family Accipitridae; genus Haliaeetus; species Haliaeetus leucocephalus. The sequence goes on along the minus strand of NW_010972991.1, from coordinate 17,230,435 downwards.
GGCAATAGTCTTACTAATGGGGACACTGGGCATTAGGGGGACACCAACATGGGCTTTGCATTACCTGCAGGGCAGGTAAAAGCAATGCTTCTGGCCCTCAGGGTGTCTTCACTGAAGCAGAGCCTAAACTGGAAGAAAGTCTGCAGTCCCGAGGAAGAGGGGGAATTTCCTGGGCGGCAAAGAGGGCACGTCTCAGGCTCAGCTCAGGGACTCCTGCTGGAGTGCAGCCAGCTTTTGCACAAGGCAGCTATAAGCAAACACAGCCAGTGTTCTCTAAAAGGCTAAGCAAACAGAGAGACCTCCAGTACTGCGCAGGACTTTGTCCTGGTGCTGTTGAGAAGACAAGATGAGCCAGAAATGTACCTATAATCCCCTGACCCGAGCTTCTGGCTCTCCCGCAGCCAGCAGCCCTACCGAGGGGAAGGGTGTCTCCGGGGATGGGCGCTCCAGAAATAATGCAGTGCCTTGGCCAAATCTCTAACCCAGCAACCCTCAGCTGCCCTTAGCCAGGTTGACTTGGTGACGTGGCTGTGTTTGGCAAAACGAGGTGCTGGTGCGGGTCAGTGACGCGGCGGCAGCTCCCGCGGCATCGCACAGCCCTGCAGCAGCACCAGCGATCTCCACAGCATGTGTAAAGCCCAGGGGAGGGCCAAAGCAGCACTCTGCTTTCTTTCAAACAGCTAACAAACCAAAACAATGTCCCCACCCTGCCGAATGCTGCGCCACGGGCTGCCTTCCCAGCACCTCCTCTGGGAGGCAGAGCCTGGGACCTGTCCTCGGGGCCAGGGGCATCCTGGACCAGCAGCAGGCTGCCCTGGTGCCATGCTCACATAACGTGTCTAGCAACCCCCTTTAAACAAAAAGCTGATTAGATTTCTCTGATGAGACAACATGTTTTACTGGCTGGAACAGGAGACAAGTCTTCTGGCTTCCCTTTGAGGATCACCCAAAATGAGTCATTTTCCCAGCTTTCTTTCAGCTTGAGAATGATTATTTATGCATTTGTTTATTTAAAGTCTGTTCAGATTTGTTTTTTTTTAAATTAAAAGAGAATAAGTATAATTTCCCTGAAAAAAAATCCCATTTTAAATATTCCAGGGTGGTGTCAGCTTGACAGCAAGAAGGTGGGTGTGGGTATGTCAGAAAAATTATTTATATTGGGTAACTTTGGTGCTAGCTGTTTCTGCTCGGCTGTTCAATAAATTAGTTACCCACAGGCTGCTATTTTTGGATGGCGTTACCCTATTTAAAGAACGTCTGAGTTCAGAAAATTGAAACCTGGGTTGGCACCCGCTGCAGCTTTGCTGGGTTTGGAGCAGGTCTCTTCAGAGCCAGCACTCATGGACCAACATCTCTGTCCATAGGCAGGCATTACAGGAGGGAGGCACCCGGTGTAGGGATGCTTTTCACGACAGGCATTGGGACAGCAGTCAGGATAAGTGGACAGGATTAAAAGCCACCTAGGACCCTTTCTTTCTTTACAGGGTGTTTAGGCAGCCAGCGCCCTGTTGAAATACCAACCCAGTGACCCGGAAGGCTGGCACCCCAACAGACAGCCCAGGCTCAGTTTTCAGCCGGGACCACCACAAGCACAGGGAGAGGAGACGCGGCTGGGGCTTCATCCTGGGCCTGTAGCTCTGATGGAGCAAAGCTTCATGGCCAGGGTTGCAAAAGCACAGCCCTCGCAGCAGGTGGCCGTAGGAAAGCAGTTGTGTAGCAATCGCCTTGCAAGGCAGAGGTTTCGGTGCTGCACCGAAGTGCAGGAAAGTAACGTTGTGCTACGGAAACCAAGGGCTGACCTGTTCGGGCCGTGGTGATGGCCCTGCTGGCTCAGCACTAGGAGGGCACGGTGGCATGAAAACGCCTGCCACACACTGCATTTGGGGGCCGGAGCAGCGCACCCCACGCCCTGCACACCAGGCACTCGCAGGGGTGGCAGGCGGGTCCTGCGATGCACCGTGAGGCTGCAGGGCTGCAGGGACCTCCCAGGAGCCCTCCTCCCACCCCGACCCCTCCATCCGCTGGAAAACTCATCTGCCCCATGGCACCCAGGGGGTAAAACACCCCTCAGGGTCACTGGCATGGAAGAAGGGAGGAAACCCACAGTGGGTCCAACACGTTACTGCAGGCTGGAGCAGGGATGCTGCACCCAAGTGACCAGGCTGTGTTCCAAGACATGTTGGGAGATGCTGGCCCTGCACTGATCGCCCACCCCTAGCTTCCCAGAAAGCTTCCCAGAAAGCTCCCCAGTTTCATCATAGTACAAATGGGTCATTTGTCAGGGCCTCAGCATGAGGGGAGCACGGGGAAAGTCCTGTCCTCGGGGCAGAAAGCATATGAGGTAATTACTTGCCTCACATGCCGCTGTAAAATCCGGGATAAGACGTTACCCAAAAGACTTTCTTCCAGAGGCTGGAGCAGCGGGGTCAGAACCCCAGCCTTCCTCCAGCCTGTGCAAAAGATCTGATCCCCCAGCCACTCATTTTGATTTTTCCACCACCTGCAGCCTGGCAGAGAGAAGCAGATGTTGAGAATACATAGGATTCCAGTAGGAAATCTGATTTCCCTTGAGTTTACTGCTTCTCCCGCCTGGCTCTGCTTGTCTTTTCAGCAGCCAGCAGCAGTTACCATATGCACAGTACACTCCCCTCATTTCCTAGCTATACCGGGAACAGTCGTAGTAGGAGGTTCAAATAATTGTTTTTACAAGAGCCACTTTCCTCAGAGCCTTTTGAAGGTCGTGCTGATTATTTCCTCCAGAGCAAGCAAAGCACCATGTAATTATTGCAAATGTCACCTGGTGAAAAATCACTTCTAGTCAATCATCTCATCCTAGAGATAACTGCTGCAGCTCTTTGCTACAGCAACAAGTCAAACAGAAGTGATGAGGGGTCTCGCACCTCTCCCATCAAGACTCATATATCCCTCCAAACACAATACATTGGTTAAGTAACGCTCACAAGAGGCCAGTCCATAGACACCCTGCTCAGCGGGATCTGCGTGCTGGTGGATCACAGAGAAGCCTGCTCCTGCTATGGGTGTTCATACAAGGCAGAGCAGGTCGTGGCTTTTTAATTCAAAGTGCAAATAGATCCTGCAGACCTACGGCCTCTCAGCCGCTGCAGAGCAGGCGACTCAGTGACAGGACACAAATTCAGCTCTGCCAGGAGGGTCGGACACGGGAACGTGACTGGCCTCAGCCAGGCAGCCCCAGCAGCGCACAACTTCTCTGTGTTATTAGAGCCCTGAGCCAAAAGCAGGTAGTATATGGCTTGAATGGTATGCATGGTGCTTAAGAGTTTTTGTTGTAGAACTCTGGTTCTATTTGATCCTAATTTGTGATGCTCACCCTTTGGGGCAAAATGTTTCACAGTTAGTTAATGCTTGAAGAAGATATGTTTGCTCTTTTTAAAAGGCAAACAAAGCTTAAGAGCAAAGATGATTCAATGACATCAACTGCAATTAATGTATTTAATAAAATGGGGGAACCCAATCGTATAACAAAAAAAATCATTTTAAAAAATCTGGTTATCTTTTCCAAGCATTGTAACATAAACAATCAAAGTTGTGATATTAAAATAAATTTTATTGAAAATGAGCACTTAGCATACCATAATGTTGAGCACTGATATAAACATCTCAACAGGAAAACATCCTGGTTCCAACACCAACTGTTTGGATGGGACTGAGACACGGTGCCAGCCTCATATTTATCACAGGACCCAGGAGACCATACTCGCATACACGTGCAACTGTAAAGCATCTATCAGGGCTGAAAAGCTTAGCAGAAATACATGAAACAAATTTACCTGCTTACATATGTGTCTCATCAGTAATATTGGCAGAAGTAAAAAGGACACACTTCACTAGAGAAAAAAATATTAGTGGCATCTTAATTTACCAAAAGGTTGAAGAAAAAACCTTTGAGGCTTCACAGGGATGAAATAGAGGAAAGAGCACCGGTGCTGTACTGTGCCATTCAACTAAGGGCATGCACCCCACAATGGGTTGCTGCCATAACTCATATGCAACAAGTTAGCAAATACAACAGGTATTTATCCTTTTTTTTTTTTTTATTTCAGCGTTAGCAGCTGCCATCTAAGGAACAATAATGAAGTTCCTTCTTGTCAGCGCTTTGAGTGAAGCTGACACATGGAGGAAGGATCCTTCTGCAGCAGTGCTGGAGGAAATTTACTTCATACAGATTTCCTCTCCCTAAGTCTATGTAATGTTCTGGTCCACTTACTGAAGATGTCAAGGAAAACAACATTCACAGATGTTGGAAAATACAGTCCCAAGCACCAGTCTCACACGGTAGGATAGCATCAGAAATAAATGCCCTGGCACCCACATGCTGACTCATAGCCAAGCTGGTGTTCTTTGCAAATTGCTTTAATGCAAACTTCCATCATTGTCAACAATTTTAACAGTGGTCTGAGAACAAAATCAGATGTGTCAAAAAAAAAAACATCCACAGGATGACTCGATGGCCATGGAAATCTCCTTGTCAGAGCATATAGTGGAAATCGAGTCAGGTATTTTACCTACAGGAAAAAAATGCAGGGCTTGCAGACCAGCTGCTGTGAGGTTACAGGTTCTGTGACCTGGTTTATTACTGGGACAAATGGATCTGTCACCAAACATATAATAACCAAAAAAATCATTAAGGGAGGTCTCTGATATTTTCTAGCCTGCAAAGATAAATCAATGGAACAAGGTTTCAGCATAAAGTTAAATCCAGCCTAGCTCAGAAGCTGTCTTCCTCACAAATCAATATGTACATTACTTGGCAAATGCCGCAGGTTTCACATGCTGGGTTCCTAATGGCATGGAGCTGAAATGCAGTAGGAGACCTTGCTCTGACTCCAGGCATTCGTGAAAAGTATTTCTTACGTCCTGTGTTACCTTCCACTTGTTCCTATTCCCCGTGGCCCAGAAGAGGACAGAAGAAGGTCTGTGGGGCCTGCTGCCAGTGGTTGCACAGCCTGACTGGGACCTGGGCGCTCCCACAGGGGATGCTCCGGGACCCTCCTGGTGAGAAGGCTCACGCTCAGCCCTATCTATTCACATCAGAAAATAGTTTCAGAAGTCTTTCTATATCCCTGTTCCAACCCTAGGCCTTTTTGGGGAAGTGACTGTTTGTGACACACAGCTGGGATCTGGCAATACCACAAAAAGCACCTTCTGACACTAACTTCTGATGCGACCCAAACCCGGTGCTGGATTTCTCCATGGAGGAAAGAAGAGCTGAGCTGCAAGCTGGTGTTGCCTGCTTGCTAGGCAGGAAGAGGGGTCTCGTCTCCCCCAGCGCTGCTGTGTATCTTCCCCCTCCCAGCAAGAACTGCTGCGGGGAGATGCAGCAGCGCTGCGATGGGTGCCGGAGGCCCCAGCCAGGCTATTTTTAGATCAAAGGAAGCCAGAGATCTGATGCTTATCAGATTGAAGGCACCTTCAACTCTGCAATATGCAATTTCAGTGTTTGAAATTATGAGAGTTTAACAGGGCCCTTGAGGATTTCAACATTCATCTGAAAAGTATGTGGCAAGTCTTGAACCAACAACATAATTCTCTCAATGTACGCCAAAGCTCTGATGAGATACATCTTTAGCCCAAATTCCTTATTTTTAGAGCAGCGTCCAGCACTTGGTCACATTAACCTTTACTATATTTGCAACTTCTGCTTAAAAATGAAGACTACTGCTTCACCTGACCTGTTTTCCAAAATGAGCTCCTGATACTGATCTTCCTGCTGAATCAGGAACTGTGCTGTGCACACTAAATCGCCCAAAACAAAATAGTCCCTAACTGATAAATGACATGTTTTCAGATAAATCTCTCAACAATAGCTAAGCTAGTTTAAAGTGTTTGCTTTCGACTGGGTAGCATTTTGTCTCTATTAACAATTTGATGACTGTGTAACTAAAGAAATATTCCACTAAAGGCCACAGACATGTAAAGCCTCAGTAGAGGATCCATTGTACATTACTCTGGCAGATGTAATAAATCTCATTTAAGAGCTTCAGGCCTCAACAATACTTTAAAATGGCCAGGAGAGAGCTACCATTTGCTATTGCACTCATTAGTCTCTTGTCTCCTGAAAAAGCTAGAAGCCTAAAGATGTCATGAAACATGAAATCTGATTTTCATCCCAGCCTTTATCTGGCCTCCTTATATACATTCTTGCTTCAGATTAGGTTTTTTGCAAGTGTCATTTTTGGTCTGTGGGATTTAATTCCTACAGCTGCAAATTCTCACTGTCAACCACAAATCAGACCATCATCTAAATTATTGTCAACTCCATGTTATAAGAAAAGTGGTTCCTAAAAGAATATATGGGTTTTGAGAATATAATTTGTCCCAGAGCATTTCAGGTTTAATTTTTTAAGCTGAGTTATTTCTTCTGAGGTGACAGGCATAAAGACTTCACCTAGCTAGCAACCAGCTCTTTGACTATATGCTTTCAATTTCTTTTCAGATAGAAGTGAGCAGTCTGTAAGATGGAAATGAAAGGTACTTGCTGCAGGCAGCTGGAAGAACAACAAAAACAAAAGGTCATCTTCCCCTTTGCCTGCTCGTTTACATCACACCACAGGTTACACTTCCTCTATACTGCAAACAAGCAGATTCTCCATCTCCCCACTTTGTCCCTCGGTCACCCCAAGGGTGACTCTGCAAATACGAGTGCTGGGCTGCACTGAGTAAGAGATCTTACAAAGGATCACTGGAAAATATCACCAGGACTTCTCCCTTACACCTTTTTAAGATCTGGAGATCTCACCTAGCCAACCCTTGTCTTTAACGTGTTTCCAGAAAGACTTACAGTCCTACTAGTGGCAGAAATCACTGAGTACCTATTCCAGCTCCCTGGCCATAAACTTTGACCAACTCAGTGTCAAACTTCCCAAGCCACGAGACTTGTAAAATGTCTCTGGGGTCAAAAGAGAGCAGTGTAAAAAATCTGCGACCTGAGTGGGGAAGGCAGCAGAGCCCCAGACATCTTAGCTCTTCCAGTCATCAGCTACTAACAGAAAAGGTCCCGAGGAAAACATGCTAGAGGAGCTGGATTTTGTCAATCCCAATAAAGCAGTGCTGCGATGGGCACAGAGGGAACAGGTCTCTGTGGACAGTTTCAGAGGAGCTTTGTTCACACCTCGGCCCCGAGCTGCAGCCTCTGCAGCAGCCCAGCAGCATGCCCAGCACAGGGGATGCGGGGTTACCTCCGGAGAAGGCACCTGGGGAAGAGCAGGGCACCTCGGCTGCAGGGTTTGGCCACCACAGGAGAGGTGGTGAAGAGCAAGGCAGAGGCAGAAGGACAGAAGAAAGCCCCAGGGTTTATTACTTTGCACCTCCTCAGCCTTTTTTTGTCCTTATGCGAACCTGGTGGTGATCAAAACCTCCCCCAGCCCCAGGCAGGCACTGTTAATAGCACAGCTGGGCTGAGAACTGGGCCCTTAAACCCCAAAGTGAAATAATTTAGAAACTGATAAAAAGCAAAGGTTGCTACAATTGCTTCAATTCCAGAGTCAGCGCTGCATGACACTCCACCAGTCTGCCAACAGCATGGCTGATACGCAGCAGCTAAATTGTGTTTGGAAAGTGATTTCAGTTCTGTTGATCAGCACTGCTACTAAAGAGCAGGCAAGGAATTGATGAGCTGCTTTATTTTTTACCATCCCCTAAGAGCTTTTGGACCCAAAGCTGAGGATCACAATGATGCAAAGAGCAAGTGAGAGGGAGCACTGAGGCAGGTGGGTGTTACAGTGGGACGTGGGGGGCAAAGCCTCAGCTCTGAAGTGCAGTCAGCACTAGAAGAAATGGCAGGATTGTACCAGGAAGTCTCCAGGACATCTCTGAAAAGGATGAATTGATAAGGAAAATCATCTATGCCAGGGAGTCACTCTACAAAAGTAGGAACAAGTTAGAAAGTGTGAGCAACTCAGCCAAAAAAAAGGAAAAAAAAAATATTATGAACAAGTTTTAATTAATACAACTTATTTCCCCCCAGTCTTTAAAGCAGGAACCCCTTCCTACCTGCTCTCACCTACACAGCATATTCTGTAATTTACCATACAGCTTTACAGAATGTTGCAAACAATCTACATTCTCCATGGAACAGTGCTTGTTACCTTTTTTTCCTTTTGCTAGCCACAGATACACACACACACACACATACTCTCCTCTGGCATTTGCTCTTAGCAGCAGGTAGAATAGAGGCTATTGCACTTCCTCACTGCTGGTAATACAATAATTGGATAAACTAGGAACGCATGAATGAGCAAGGCTGGACTGAGAGCACAACCTCAGAAGCTGACAAGCAATCAAAAAGAAACAGAGAGGAAGGCGAGAACATGCACTGCCTTGAGAACAAGTCCTTGGGTACTCCAATAATCCCTTCTTCTGGGGAAAAATGGCCTGGTTTTAACCCAGCTGGGTTTAATGCAGTATTCAGCACCCTTACATGCAGTAGAAGGAATCAGTAGCACATTGAGGGCTGCGTGTGTCTATGCAGAGAAAGAAGACATCAGTTTTCAGGGCTGCATCTTCTCAGTATCCTCTGACACAGAGTGCATCTTTGCCACTTTCTGATGGTGGGCATTTGGGTTGACCCCTTGGTGACAGCCCAAGACTGCCACGGCCATATCTGCATTTGTTTCGGGCTGGATGCATTACTGAAGTTTTCCAAAATCCACCACACAGGATTGCAGCCAGGATGTGGTAGCAGAGAAACAGGAAAGAAAACAAGAAACAACAAAAAAAAGCTTATTGCTAAACTACTCTCTATGCTGGCAGACTTTCCAGTCTGATTTGATAATGGTATTTTTAATCTATATTAGGAAATACATCCCTCTTGCTCTCCTCCACACCCCTAGCACTGCTCTGGGTAATTGCCCATTGTCAAGCAAAGTTACTGCAGATCGGGTGCACGGGCAAGGGGCAGGTGATCGCCTGTTCACAACATGGGTGCACAGAAGGAGGCATGAAGGTGGCTGGGTGCTACCTGTGGTGCTCCCTAGCATCTGAAGGCTCAAAGCTGCCACCTTTCTGTCACCTGAATGCAGTTATCTACCTCCCCCAGTATACAGGGAAGTGGGAAGGCAGGGACTGAAGCAGAGAGTTAAGCAGGACATGGGCTCGATGCTGCTGGTGGGGCAGAACCAGAGAGCAGCCACTCGGGTCAGTGTCTGCACCTTCTGTTTTCTCCTTTGAAGCGTGCAGCACATGCTGCCCTGGGTGGGAAGGACAGGATGAGGAGCAGTAGTGTTTTTTCTGGCAGTCCTGGAAGCAAAATCAGTGCGCTGCTCTGACCCCCTGCTTGCTGTCTCCTGTACCTCCTCCAGGATCAATGCCTTCCTTCTGGCACTGCAGCGTAGCTGTGAAGGGAAGGGAAGGGAAAAGCAGCTTCTCCTCCTTCATTTCAGGGTGCTGCAGGTGTCGAGGGTAGCACATACTTGATCACTGTCCAGCCTCAGAGTTAGGCAGGTGTCCACCATGCTTGGGAAATCTCGGCTGCTTCAGCTGCTGGAACGGGATTGTGTGCGTGGACTTGCCCTCATTTGAGTCCTTGTCCTGGGGCAGGCATAAAGTTGCTCCCTGACACATGGTGGGATGGCAGAGATGGAGACCCTGCTCCCAGACCCAGGACCCCAGGACCCACTCAGAGAAAACCCTTCCAGGGTTTCTTGGATGGGCAACTCACCTGAATGCTCCTGTTACCTCATCGCTGCAAATGAACACATCCTCTTGGCTGAAATTTTCCAGATTTTCTCAGCCTCAGGCAGACACCTGGTATACAAAATTTTGGCCCTAACAGTTGAAAATTGGCAAAGTCAAAGGAAAGAGAAACTGATGTTTTAAAGGAAAGTGTTAGACATTTTTAAGACCACAGAGTAGTCCCAGCTGTGCCGCTCTCTGGTTTGGGTTGTGAACCCACAGGTCAAGCCAGCGTTTAGGCATGTTTCTAAACAGCCGCAGAGATGATTGATATGAAGTTGTCAGTTTTGCCCTAGGACTGGGGTAGGTTACTCTTGTTTTGCAGTATATGTGTGGCTGGATCTACAAGGAGGAATGCAATTACAGAGATCTTATCCTGCTTACCTACTGGCAAGGCTTTTTGTCTTACTAAGACTTCTGAATGCAAAACCCAGCTTTCTGTTCCCTGGGTCATTGGTCTACCCATTGAACACACTGGCAAAAGACAGATGTGTTTAACTTCATCTGGTTTTCTCCAGCGGGCTTAACCAGAGCTCAGCTGCCACTTACCCAAAGAAGAGCAACAAACCTCAGGTGGGAGAGGTACCCATCTCCCCAGCATGGGCACTCCTGGATCAGCATGGACATCTTCAGGTGCACACCCCGAGGACCCAAGTATGCCACAGGGAAGTGTTTGCAGACGGACGCAGACTGGAAGAGCGGGAGGTCAGGTCACTGCAGCTGAGGTGCCAAGTCTCAGCCACACCAGGATTTAAGCCATCTGTATCCTATCCACAAGCATCCGAAGTGCCAAGTGCTTGGCCTTCTCGGCTGATCTCGGACCTTTCTGGTGGATACAGCAGTGTAAGCCCTCATTTGATGCAAGCGGGTACCAGTTCTGCAGCAGTCACACAGATTTAGGTCAGATATAAGGCCTGACTGATTTTATTGACACACACTGGAGACTGAAGCGAATGCTGCTAAGTCAGCTTAAAAAATCAGACCTAAGCTTCTGTCAGTCATCCCCGCAGCCTGCAGCAAGTTCCCAGCAGCACAGACTCTGCTGGGCTCCAGCAGCCTCACTGCACAGCAGGCAGGGGCAAGCCACAGCCCCCAATGCCTGGCACAGACGCCAGGTTTTAGTGTGCACTTTACAACGCTCATCTACCATGAAACAGTCGGTGAAGAAACCTGCTCTGGGCTTTCAGAGCCCACTGCTGGGTACTGAGCTCTTCCTCAAGCCCACAGAGACAGTGAGAAGTGAGGGCACTTGGTATGGTGAAAGAAGAGTCCCAAAGCAGGGCTCATTTGAAAAATAAAATCAGATTGTGAGTGGGGATGACGCACCCAAGAATGAATGCTCCTACCCATGGGATGTCCTTCATCGGGGACCTCTTTCCATAGTAAAGCTCCTCAGAAGCAGTGTGCCTTGTGCTCACTCACGTGCTGCTGGATGTTTCACAGGTGCCGGGGGGTGGGGGGAGAAGTACAGCTCTGGCTTCTGCAAATATGCATTGCAAAGAAGAAAAATACATTGCTAGATCATGTGGGGCTTGTAAGCCTGAGTTTGCATTCCTAAAATACTTCAGTTTTAATAACCCTTTGGAGTACAATTGAATTTAACTCCCTGTGGCTAAGACAGACCAACTATCACCTTGGGGTTTCGTATTTGTGAAGCCCTATCCTTGTGAAGCCCTTTTGAATTAGATTACTACCAAAAAAAGGTCAAGAATCCTCTGAGCAGATTGTTTCACAAGAGAAAATGTAAACAAATTCTGCAATCCAATATGAAGTAATACTAGTGTCCAGGCACTGCCAATATTTCACTCCCTATGTAAAAAGTAGTAGGCTGATATTATCTGAAAAGGAAGTCAAATGAGCTGATACAAATTAAGGTTTTTTAAAGTAACAGTAAGCCTACCATCATATCTACACTTACAGTCTAGACTAAGCCTGATCTTTGAACCATTTAGGATCCTGGCAATAAATACCAGGAGAATTGCAAGTTGGTATATAAACAAACAAATGACAGCAGTTCTAATACAGTGAAATAATGCTCTCATGACCAAGAACATCCAGATATTAAAAACAAACCCAGCTTCTCTATTGACTTTTCATTGCATATCAGGCTAGAGATTTTCTTTACATCATATGCATATTCCGGACCCCAGATAAGTGCAGGGACTGTGTCTGCTCAACTGTTAGAAAGAAAGTTTGAGTCAGGGAAGAGAGCACTAGGTTGGGACACAAGAGAGGGAGATATAATTCCCAAAACATTTGTGTGACATTGAATAAAAACACTTATTTTCTCCTCTTTTTGGCCAGGCTGTCTTTAACCTGCAGGGAATGGCCTGGCTCTTACCAGGGCAGTTGTACAGCAGACGGCATGGTCCAGTTCTGATGCAATCAGTCATTCAGTATTAAATGAAATAGTTACCAAATAATTATTAAATCAATTATTCAGATAAAACAAACTATCTTGCAATATTCTGAGCATCTTAGGCTCAGCTTCAGAAGAAATGAGAGCTCAGCACCCTGTACTGTTGCATCCTGGAAAGAGGAAACCCTCTCATGATAATGTCCTGTCTCACACAAATACCACCAAACACTGTGACTGTCACCTTCACGTGCCATCTGACGCACATGGCACAGATGACTTTGCAGAGTAAGAGCAAGGCAAAGTACTCAAAGCCCGCGGCCAGGCTGCAGCAACACCTGGTTGTGGCACAGCGTGATGTGGGACACTCGCAGTCCACAAATCCTGCAGAGCACCGAGCTCCATGGCAGAGGCATTGATTAGCCACGTACAGGAAATCCCAAAGCTGCTGTGCTGGGTTGTATCTAACTTTTCTATCTTACTGTAATTATACACAATAAAAACTGCATAAAGCATGAGTTTAAGAAAGCATTCAAAGGATGGGCCATGGACTCCAGATCTGACACCTGCCCGGACGTTACTGGCATGTGGAGCTGCCGCTTTACTGCAGGGCTGAAAGGGCTGCGGGCTCTTTGCTAGCTCAGCTTGGGGCAATACACACCTCAGCCTGCTTGCCATCATGTGATATGGCAGCATCCCCGTCAGCAGGGTGCTTCATCTTCATATTCTGGCTGTGTTTGGCTCTCACGTGTTAAGGGTCCTAATACACCTGCTGCTAATGAAAGAGGCAGCACTCTGCTGAAGCAATCTCTGTCCATGAACTGGCCTGAAAAAGGTCAGAAGAGGAGCACACGCTTCTCCAACTTGAGGTAAATGTGTATCTATCTGCAATGCAGATCCTCCATCCAAAATGCAGTCCCCCGCTGCACCTTCTGTAGTTCTCCCAACTAGCCCCAGTGCCCAGAGCTCAGGGCACCATTGGCCTGGCCACGTGGCAGGGAAATGAAGGTCAAGCATGTTGGTACGGCACATCAAACACTCATGTGAACAGGATCACAAGCAACATTCCCTGAAACACCAGGACACTGATGGTAAGGGAGCCTGGGACCCCCAGGAGTGCAAAGGGGATGCCCCCACAATGAGGATGCTGCTGAGTGCAGAATCCTTCACGCAGCACCATTGCCCTTCCCAGTGCAGCATCCCCCATCCCCAGCAGAGCCAGTGGGAGACCACGGGGTGAGAGGTGCTGAGCCAGTCACCACGCAGGGGGTGAGGGCATTCATGTGGGGACCCCGAGGGAATCTCCGTGGCAGCTTGTGCAAGTCCCAGAGGAGGCAGTGGTGGGAGATGTCATGTCCTTTGAGCCACCTACCCTGGATCAAGAGCAAGGGGTTCCTGAGACAGCTCAGAGCTGCAGGGAAGGCAGCGCTGGCAGCGAGGGCAGGCAGCTCCCCTGGGACCTGGCAGCAGCCACAAGCAGGTCTTGCTTAACGAAATGTGGCAACTGGAGGGAACACCTACAGGCTAGCCTTGCAAAACTTAAAAACATTGCCCCAGGGAACAGCTTCTGGAAAGTTTAACAGTTGGATTTTAGAGGGTGGATAGTGCTTAGCCAGGGCATGCCATTTTAAAATGATAAACCTGGAGTTCACCAAAGCATGTCCCTCTGCAACCTCACTCCTTAACATTGCCCTTAAACGAGGAGGTCAGCCATGGCAGGCTTTCAAGGAAGGCTCAGATGGAGCTGTTTAGCTGCCTTATAAATATAAGCACGCACCAGCCTTCTCCTGGCACACTAGTCATTCAAAGACGCCTCAGCTGCCCACTGCACAGGCTCCACAGGAAGAATTCAGCTTACTACTGTGCTGGCACATCCACCTCTGGAAACTGCGTCCCCGGCCAGCAGCACGTTGTCCCTCCCAGAAGTGATGCCCTGGCCCCAGCAGACAGGACTGGCCCTCGGCAAAGGGCAGGAGCAGAAGGTTTTGTGTGTGGCTGTGGGCTGCACAGGGCGGGCGGGCTTGAGCTCCTCGCCGCACTCGGCTGTCCCCCCCTGTCCCCGGGGCGCGCAGGAGGGAGCGAGCACGCTGGCAGGGTGCATGGCCATCGGGGCTCCCCCCACGGCAGCCCCGGTGCTGTGGTGTGGCACTGCCCGGGCAGCGGGCACGGCCTCCGCAGGGCAAGCTGGCCTCCGGACGGACGCACGAGTGCTCGAATGCCAACGTGACAGGCTGCCAGGAGTGGGGTCCCACCGGCCACTCGCCCAGCGGGAAGGCCCAGCACGCCCTTCCCTGCAGCATCCTCCACCCCTGGGGAACATAGGAAATGGGCCAACAACCTCAAACTGATGGTTTTCTGGGCAAAGAGTTGCTCGGTGATGTACAGATTTTTCTTGCCCGGAAATGTTTCAGCATTTCAGGCTCTGGCAGTGACTTCAATGGTACCTAAAAATTCATGTTGTACCTCTTCTAATCACTCTTGACAAATTAAATATCAGTATTTAATACTGCTTAGCTCAAGGTCTGCTGCCCCAGGCAGCTGCAGACACAGGTAACCATCGTGGCTGTGGTGCAAAACAATCTGGAGAAATTCTGTGAGCAACATCTCCACAAGGGATCAGAGGTTGGGCAAGTCATAATTTCAGCAACAGATAATTGTAGCCTCTTAATGTTCAGCCAGTGCGTTTTATTTCCGTAAACAAAACATATCTTCCCCACCAAACAAACAAAACTGGACCGCAGAGATGCTCCTTCAGCAGCCTGAGCTTTCTGCACATTCCTCTCACTCGGATTTGTCACCAGAAATACATCTAAACCACAGCTCTGGCTCCGACGAGCCACAGACATTTCCATCCTTCCTCATTTATTGAGGTGAGGGTAGGGGGCTTGACATCTGCGGCCACGCTGGAGTTTTGCACCTCGGCCTCGTCCCCACTGGCTGCCATGCCGTATGTGCCACTCGGCCAGGCTGCTGCACCCGCGCCTGCACCCTCCGCTCCAGCAGCAGCAGGTTTTATTTCCCCTAACTCATCATTTCAGGGAGCAGTTTCAAAGCTGGCACTCAAGACACCTGATGAGGAGTGCTGAGGCTCATAATGATAACAATATTGTTCGTGGACTTTTGGAAAGTGGTTGGCCCTATGTAGTCTCAGGCCATGTGGAAGGAACTGCAAATAGTTTTGGTCTGGGAAGCTATAGGTTTGTTTTCTCCATTGCTCTCATTTCTCCTTTCCCCTCGCTCCCCATTTTACTGAAGCCAGTGCACCTTTGTGTGACAGCATCCTTCATAAGCAAAGTCAAAATGTGTGTCAGAACATTTAAACACAGTTGCATAGATGTAATAATATTATTCTGCCACCACGCTTTAGTCAAACTGGAGGAATGTGTACATTAGACAAACCCTTGATTTCAAATGTGATTTGAAGGATGAGCAAGAAAAGCTTTTTTTGAACCATAAAGACTTTTATTAACTTATGCCACTCCTATAAAAGTATTAGAATTCAGCGCACATCACTGAGCTAAGAAAATAATATTGCATCTCTATGGCAACCTGCAATGAACAGCATATTGACCATCTCTGAAGACACAGGGAATTGCATTATTCTTGCATTGTGATAGTTTCTACTTAGAGCATGCCTTGTGCTTACATTTCTTTAGGATTAAAAAAAAATAGCTTTGTGAATCACCAACCTTCCAGCCAAATGTTTGATGCAGGAAGCATTAATTTTATCTCCTGTAGCTCCTGCTTTGCACAGAAGAACTGTAACTTCATTCATGCTGTCAACATTTCTCTACACAATTCCCGGGGAAAATACAAAGTCAAAGATGCTATATACATTCTTGATGAAAGCATGAAAATACGGCCAACTTCTCTTCTCCTTTCATCTTTGATCATTTCATCAGGTTCACGTCTCCTGAGCTGTTACAACACTGTACCATCACATCAGATGTTCCTTTATTCCTCGGGGTTTAGTTCAATGAAAGGGAGAAAGTATGCATTTCAAAAAAGAGATGGGTCTGGTATAAACTAGAAAAAACACAGAGGGCACTGTAAAGAAAAAAGGTTGCGGAGCGCGAGTGAGGCACAAAGATGAGATGTGGAGAAATGCGCCTGCTTTGCCTAGAGAAGGGCAGCAAGCAGAAAGGAGAGCAGGCAGAACGCAACATGCTGGGAAAGACAGACACCAATCACACAGCAGAGGAAATCCATCGCCAAAGTCCATTAAATGCTTTTCAGAAGCTTCGCAGCAGGCTTACAGTGGAGAAGTGCTCACTGAGTCATTAATAATAACATCTTTCAATATTATTGAGACTCTTTGGCCAGACACAATGACATTGTGCTCACTCTGCCTGGTTGTAAAATTGAAGCCCCTTCAAAGGCAGCAAAATTTTCTTCAGCTCTTTGCACATGCACCTCAATAAAGCTTCAAGCTTTAGGGCTTAAGTCCCTGCCAAGTAATGGCAGCTAGAAAGACTCATTCTTGGTGTACAGATTATTCCGTTTCTGATTATCTGATGGGTTTTCTCCATTTCTCAGGAGCGTATCAACCCAGGATAGATGGTGCCAGAATAGAAGGACTGCAATTTGTGTTTATGGCATATTGCCTCCCCTTTCCTGTCCCTGTTTCTTCATAGGAAAATTCAGTGGCTTCTGGCCACATTTAAAAGAAGTTATACTACAGAATGCTTCCCAGCAAATTTAAGAGGCAAAAAGCAGCAAAAGGTATTTAAAAAAAACACATTTGGCAAAGCTGAAAACCAGTAACATGCAGTATAATTATGTGCCTTCAAATCCAGATCAGTGATACAGTCCTTGCCGCCGCGTCCAGTCAGCAGATTAGAGAAGAAGCCACTGGAGCTGCCTGCAGCAGGCAGAGCCGCAGGCAGCTCAGGCCTGCCAGCACTCACAGCAGCACTGCGAGACAAGTGAAGAGAAAAGCGTTTTGTATTAAAATTCAGGGAAACTTCTGTTTTGTATCAGTTTGATTTGATAGTTAATTTAACTTTCTTATTTGTGCTCATCCAGCACTCGGTGGCTGAATTTTCTATTTCATGTTCTCAGACAGTAGATGACCTACTTTTCTTGCATTATTATTCCTGGTTTAGGCAGCCTGCCTCCCCGGGGGCGGAGTAGGAGTGCTGGTGGTATGTTTGTGGAGGATATACAGCTGGGACTTGGTTGGTGGCTGATTCGGAGAGGAAAGGGGTAGAGCTTTCAGTATGGTTTCATAGGAGGTGAAAATGTATTCAGCCTGCGATGCTGCACCCTGCAATGGGAAAGTCTGTTTACAGAGGGGTTTAAAACAAAAATGAGTAATTACTGAACAGCAGAAGAGTAAGTAAACTGCCCAGCAGAGATGGGGTGGAGGAGAAGGTGTGAAGGGTGGGAGGAGTGGGGCGGTGGGCGACGGGTGGGGAGAGCAGTTTGAGAGCAGGTGGGCAAGAAGAAGGTGAACAGGCTGGGCGAGAGCTTCGAGAGCCCCTGGTTGCTTACGAGGAGTGGCTGCGCAGTGAGTCTTTGGAGAAAGGATGGAGGGAAGGATGTTCAGAAAATGTGTTAGGTGCATGTGGGAGAGGAGGGAATAAGAAACAAAAGGACAATATGCCTAAAAAACTGTATTTTTGCCAGCATAGGCGGGTGGGTAGCTCAAATTCACCTCCTACACAAATGAGCAATCCCTCCTGCTTTCAGGTAAACACGACTCTAAATGAGACCTGTACTTGCGGGCCTGTTACGGCTGAGAACTTGTTGCATAAGACCAAGCCTTCGTCCTGGCTGAATGCAAGATGTAGTCAAAATCATCTTGTGGGGTCCAATAACCAAAGCAAGGAATCTCCACGTAAACACAGGTCACACACAGGCAGGTGAGAAATGCCTTAAGTAAAGGGAGAATTTCTGCAGTCAGAGAGCAGTATCAGGAGGTCAGGCAGAAGAAGGAGAAGACCTAGGAACATACCACAGAGAGAAAACAAAGTAAAGAAGTTTTCAGGCTGAAGAGCTTTCTGGGGCAGGAGTAAGAACTGGGAGTGGGAGCAATAAACCTGGCCTCTATTCCTACTCCAGTTGGAAAAAAACAACCCATCTGTACATTCTTTGTAAGTAACAAAGTTTACAACAAACACTTAAATCCATCGTTTTAATTGCCTGACAGAGAACAGCCCAAATAACCGCTAACTTCACCTGCCAAAGCGAACAATAAGTTATTCCTCTTTCTTAATGCATCTGCACAACCTTCCTCTGCAGCCCTTCGGGCAGTCTAGGGTAAGGCTTTTGCTGCTGCTGTAACTGAAGCAAGGTGCTTGCAAGCAACTTCAGAGTCAAGCAGTCATAAATGCGAAGGAAGGAAGGAATGGTCTTGCCTTGCAGCTGGAAAAGCCCATGACTTGCAGGGAGCTGTGTGGTCCCTGATGGCCACTGGCTCCTTTCGTGCATTTTGCATATTTGCCCATTGAAATGAATTGGCATTAATGAGATTTGGTGAAAATCATTCTATTTAATACAATGTCTGAAAGTAGTAAACCACCTCCCTGTAAAGGTCTGGTTTGAAACTCCAGCTTTACCTTTTTTGATACAGCTAGAGAAAGGGACTTAAAAATTATGAGAGAAATAATAATTGAAAGCTTCTTAGTCTAATCCTTTCTTCCAATGCCAGCCTCTCAGGCCGCAGGCAGGTCAGTAGGCCCTGACACAAGACAGTACTTAAATATGTCACGTATTATCTCACATTTTGTGTACAGCTTCTTGAGCAGTATGAGAGCTGATTACAGCTATTAGAAAAATACACAATGATGATGCACTTAGTAATGGCAAAACCATGTTTGAACGTTTCCCCTTCACTTGGAAATGGCTTTTCTAGTTCTTAGAGCAAGAAATCAAATTACATTATTGCTGGAGAGCAGGGAGAGATGGAACGCCTATGGCAAGAAAAAGGGTAAATGGCCATTTGTTTCCATGTCATCTGCTGAGCAGGTGGAAAACCCAAAATATCCTACTACTGAAGTGGAAAGGCAAGAGATGTGGTGTGTGTCTACATTATAACTTACATTATTTCACACTAATCAGCCCCAGATGACCAACAGTGAAGATATTTCATGAGTGAATTGATCATTTATGACCCTTCAACACCAGGGAGGCATCAGCACTGCTTGCTGGAAAGCTCACCACAAGCTGCAGTCTCTGGAGACCAATAAACACTTCGGCAAATTTTAAGATAAGAAGACATTTCACATAATTAACAGGCAGAGAAAATGTCACCAGCTTCTCACCTACCCAGAAAGTTGTCACGAACAGTCAGTTTCATGTCTTGATTTACTGACGAGAGGTCCAAAATCTATTGAGGGATCCCATATTTCTGCCCACTACAGGAAAACTACCCCATAAGAAACCAAAGGATGGCATCTTTAAGCTAACCACAATTGCAAAGAAGCCGTTTGACTTAGGTTTCGCACAGGAGCGAGTGTGACTGCTTGCTACTTATCATCCTGCAAGGAACTGATGTCTGTTGCCCTGAGCTACAATAAAAGGCCGATGAGAATTATATCAACATCAAAAGAAGCAAAGCCAAGCCATATAAGCCTTCATCAAAGGAGTAAAGCAGACGTGTAATTGTGTGCTCAGAATGAGTTAGGTTTCTGCTCGCTCACCGCAACCCTACAGTGGCTGGATTGGGCACTTTCTGCTCATGTGCTTAGCCCAGAATTGGCCAGCACAGGGAGTTTCCTGCCTAGACCCCTTCTCATTTCCATATTTCTCCCAAAAAAGAAGCAACACAACCCTTGCAGCATCTGCACTGTCATTTGCCTCTTGCCTTCCTCATGGGACAACCCCATGTCTCCTAGCACAAAACAGAAGCTCATTAGCTTGCATGAATTCCCTGTAAAATGTGGACACATATACAGCATATGGCCTTGTTATGTTTTCCTCCTCAAACAGACAGCAAAAAAAGTATATTTTTGTTGATCATTTTCTAGTATAAATTTGATTGGGAGTAGGAACTTTTTTTTTAATGAACTGTGTATTCTGCATCTGTGTTTCATGTGTTAAAGAGAAAATTCAATCATTTCAGTGTAATTGTTTTATTTACACCAGTTTAACCAGAAAATAAATGGCTACAACAATCTTCTTCTGAGTAAGAAATTATGCAGTTCACACCATGAGGGTAATCAGCAGTGAAAAAAGTAATATTTTCCTGACAAAGCTGGAAATTCATGAATGCTTCTGTGATGGGAAAGAAACCAAACATTAAAATTACCTCAAGCCACTTCACATGACAAAATAACAATGTTTTATTCATGCTCCCCTTTGTCTTTTCTCTTCAAACAAGTGCAGGCCAGGTGATTGACTCACACTCAAAAGCCTGGTCCTAGAAACAGAAGATCCTTCCTTCCGACTCAGCTCAGCACTTAGAGATCTCGGGGAGGCATGTCCATTCTCTCATAGGGTTTGAAGCAGCAAAATCACTGAAGGGGCTTGATGAGCGGGAACATGAATGTCAGTTGTATCTCCTATAAATGGAATTTGATAAGAGAAGGGTGATCCTTAGACCAGCATATGGTTCTGCAGGAACGGAGGAGAAGGTCAGAAACCTGCAGCTGCCCCTGGGAATAGACGAAAGAGCAAAAAAGGGACACCGTGACCTCCTGTGGCACCCACGCCAAATGTCCTGCACTGCAAGAGGACACTTCTTCAAAAGCAGCAACTGTCCG
Organism: Haliaeetus leucocephalus; assembly: GCF_000737465.1. Taxonomy (NCBI): domain Eukaryota; kingdom Metazoa; phylum Chordata; class Aves; order Accipitriformes; family Accipitridae; genus Haliaeetus; species Haliaeetus leucocephalus. The sequence goes on along the minus strand of NW_010972991.1, from coordinate 17,209,663 downwards.
AGTGCCACTGCTGAGGCTCCAGCAGGAGGTGAGCATCGTCCCACCAACGGGAAGATGCAATGGCCAGGCTAGCACAGAGGCATCAAAACAAGGTGGGCATGTACATGATTCCTGAGCACTAGTGTTTTCCAGTGCCTTTCTCAAGGAAGTCTGATGGCTTTGCTTTATTTTCAGCTTTCAGATGACAGCTCCTAACCAGAAGCAACAGAAATCAATGCAAGTTGCTCAATGGTACCTCTGGAGTAGCTGTAAAACTAATTCAGCAATATTATGACCTTGATAATCCACCTTCTCTGAAGTGGGATGGGTTATATCCAACACTTCAGTGACTTCGGACATTTCCTTAGTACCACAAAGAGCAGTACCGCAGACCAGAGCTAGCTGAGGGGTGTGTATACTGCCAGTGCCTCAACAGCTATAAAAAGGTTTCCATCTGCTTTGTTAAAATGAGGTTGCTTACTCAAAATGCCTTTGAAGTAGAGATAAGGAGTAGTACAAATTGCACTGGAAAAGGAGCATCGCTATAATAAATCTGGACAGAAATAAAGATGATGATAAATGCTGGTGATTACCCTGGAACCATGCAGACAGGTGGGACTGTGATGGTTTTGATGTCCCTGCAAAGAGCAGCTTTCAGGCCAGAATTTGCTTTTGCCCACAGTGCCAGCACAGACTTCAGTGTCCATCCCACCCAGCAGGGCCTTGCTTATTTGAAGATACATTTCGTGTCTTGTGGGGAATAAAGATACTTACCGTAAGTAAAAATAACAAACTGGCCAGCTGCCGAAGATCACAGCTGGAGGAGCTCTCCAGTAAAAGCCTCTGGTTTCAACACTGAAGACCCTGGACCCAAAGCTGGCTGTAATGCAGCTCGGGGGCTTTTCAAAATCCCATCCTCAGCAGAGAGCCTGCTCCTAGGAGCGTGGCAGATGGGGCACAGAATACACTGGCCTATCACATAGGGTTGTTACTCCTGTAGCTATGGGAGACCGACAAGTTTTGCCTTTGCAGGGACCTGCATTTGAAAGATGGGATGCTGTGATCAAGTGTATCACGGGCAAAGCATGCAACTTCAGTTTCACAAAGGCTTCCCACAGAGAGCTTCACTCCCCCAGCAATACCTGCATCATCATCATCAAACCCAACTTCAGGGTGTGCCCAGCACAGTGCAGCACCCCCAGCAGGCGCCCAGCACTGCCCCAGTACATCCCCAGCACAGTCCTGGCACCCCCCAGCACACAACAGCACAGCCCCAGCCCATCCTCAGGACAGCCCCAGCACTCCCCAGCACATCCCCAGCATATGCTGCCACTCTGCACCAGCGGCACAACATCTGAATGATACTCAGAAATGTTGTGGCTGCCCAGAGCAGTTCAAAGGACAGATGTGTAAAAGAGGCCCAGAAAGGCAACCACAGACCCTGGAATAACCTAAAGACTTTTTTTTATTTTTATTATTCAATGATAGGACATTGAAATGGTGCCCTAGACAAGACCTGGAAGGAGGGCAGAGAGTGGCTGTGGGAACTAAGGGTGCACACAGACACCTTATCTGTAGGGACAGCCTAAGGACAAATGCAGTGCTGAGAAGTCCCACAGATGCAGACTGCCATCCCTAAACAATCAGTCTGCATTTTCAAGGCTATCTTTGCAATGACAGTGGGTAAACATTGATTTTTTTTAAGATGAAAGATCCCAAATCAGAGAAGCCCTGCAAAGCTTGAAGTCTGTCCCCTGAAGAAGTCCTGGCAAAGGACTAGGTTGGGTCAACAAGTGAAGGGTCACTTAGGTGGCCCAAGCAGTCAAAACGTGCAGTATCAAAGAGAATGAGCTCGTGAGAGTGGCCGTGCAGCAGCTCTGCTCCTCACCGCCTGGGCTGAGCATGGAAAACAAGGGCTAACAGCTAGAGATTTGGGTATGCACTCAGTGAACTTCTCAAAAGCACCTCTGCACCCTAGGCCCCACCTGCATGAGATGTGTAGGAACTTACGGGGTTTTCATATCCATACAACTAGAGACCAAAATGTGTTTTTAAAACTGGCCCATGGCCATGCTGCAATTAATACCCTTATTAGTGATATGGCAAAGCAATGCATACAGATGGAGTCGCAGCAGCTCTGCACAGCTCTCAGAGAGGAGGTAGCACTGCAGCACGTATTATAAAGTGCAAGATGACCACATTTGCAAAGCCAGCATCCTGCCCTTGGCAAAAGGCCTTTAAGCAGAATCCAGGAAAGTATCTGAGATTAAAAAAGCTTAAAAAATGTTCTGAAGTGTCTTTGCTGTTTCACTCCTACATTTGCCATGCTGCATATTCAACTTGTTTTATGCTTAGGCGAAATAAATTAATCAGTAGGGCTGCAAAGAAAACATTGCTAATTGAAAGATAAATACACTCCAGAGAAACCTCCTCCAGGAAAGAGCTGACAAAATAGGAAATAGCAGGATAGGAGTAACACATCACTTGAAGAATAAAAATAATGGAAACATCAACAGTGTTGTAATAAAAACAAATATATCCAAACATTAAGTGAATGACACAACCATTCAGAAGTCATCATTTTTTCATTTATTTAGGAAAAAATATGTGTAAGTACTCAATACCTACCTGCAGGGAAGCAAACTCAATTCTAACATAATTTTAGCAAATAAGCATGATACATATCACTTTTCAGATCTGCAGCAGTTAAATCAATGAAAAACTGAATTAGTGGCAATTACAAAAAGTGAGGGATTCACTGCAAGGTTATTTCTTTAACCTCCTCTCTCCCCTGTTCTCCTCCAAACAGGAACGTACCAGCTTAGCTTCATTTTTTCCAGACACTGAAACTTTCATTTTTAAGCTTTAAATCCTGTTAGTGTGTTTTTGTACACAGCTCATTAGTTAACAGACCTATTCGCACAGATGAAAGATATTGTTAAATATTTTGTTGACTTAGGATTATTATCTAGGGTCAATGGGGCAAAGCACCCGGCTTCACCTCCCTCCATGCTTTCTGTGGCAGCAGACAAGAACATCATGGCCTTCTTGGGGCAGTAATTGCTCAGAAGCAGCCAGGACACCTTCAGACCTGGGGTGCTTTCTTTGCACAGTGCTGATGCGGTACAAGAGGAGTTGTGATTCCCCGCAAGGCTCTCACCAGCACACCAGTGGGCAAGGATCCTTGATAGACAGTAATTGGAGAGGGGAGTTCAGCACCTATTCAAGAAGTGTCGTTTTAAACTGTATCTTAAATAACATAAGACAAACATCCAACACACAGCATTTTTCACCAGTCAGCTAGAAAGGAGATGAGCTAGAATAGGGTTCTCTGCCAATTTTTGAGTTTCCAGCACCTGCTACAGAAACAGAAGGATTGTTCATAAAACATGTGTGAGAGAAAACTCAACTTGGAGTCAGAGGAGTCTTCTTCCCTTGCCAGCACTTCTATAACTATGGCTATGGGAGGTACTCGCACTTCAGAAGGAGCATCCACTCCTGTGACAGGAGTAAATGTGCAAAAAAAATAAAAATTAATTTTAAAAAGATTGGATGAGGAAACGAGAGTGACCCATTAGACTAATGACTGATTACAGCATCTAAAGCTCACAGAGGCTGACAGATGTAAAACCACAGTACTCAGCAGCGCTTGCCAGTGTGCGCTGTTTAAAAGTCATGCAGGATGTGGTCACCTTTCCTTGTTCTCGGCTACAGAGTGTTACAAAAAATAAGAATTTATTACTGTTAAAGGAAAGACACTCAACGAAGCAGATACAGAGTTAAAATTGTGTGCTGTTAATTATAAACATGTAAACATTTTCATTTGCAGTACCCTTCATTTCTCCTCCTCTCTTCACGGAGAGATGCATATATCCATCCACACATTTACATATAGGGGGTGGGCAAGTGATGCAGTCACATACTGTATGGTAGTACATGCAAATATATATGCATAATTAGTGTGTAGCTATGTGAATTACTTGAAATTTAGAAACATAAACCGTATGACTGAAAGGGACTGAGTCAGCAAGTCTAATTCCTTGCATTGCAGCTAAGATCATTACGGGATCTTTGCAAAAAACCTTGTTGCATCTTTGAACAGTTTAGGCTGCTTGCTCTGATACTTACCAACAGCCTTCTAAACAGCAGTCTATTTACAGCAGCTCATACTCAGATGCTCTCGGGCCAGCCTTGTCCCTTCCCAAGTAACTGTTGTTCACTGTCCTCCCTGACCTGTTTATGGACAGTGTCAGCATCCCTGTCACCTCCTGGCCTCGGTGTGGCTGAGCATTCGACCAGGTCCCCTCCACCCTCACTCTTCTTTCAGTTCTTGCTTGAGCTATGGGATTGAAACACCCTGGTATTTCAGACCAGCTTCAAAGGGCTCAACACACCGGCATTAATCTGTCCCTGTTTCTACTGAGGATATCAGAGAGGCTCACTTTTGCTATCTAGTGGTTACTTCACCCTGTTGCTCATCTCAGTCTGGGGCCAGCCAGAACATCCGAGTCTTCATCATCTGGATGCTCATCCATCTGCTCTGGATGTGCACACAGGGCGTGCACGTACCTCCCACGCAGTACGGAAGCAGCTTTGCATTGCGTTTTGTGCAGGATCACTGTGTAGCTGAGCCAACTTTTACCTTTCACACAGCAGTTTAAGAGCAGGGGGTGTGCATGGGCTCTGCCCACCTCCATCGCATCCCACACGTGGGTTTCCTCTGGCTGCACGCGCTTCGTGAAAAAGGCATCCCCACACCCCTGCTTTCATCGAGCACCGTTGTGGCGAGTCGGCAGCAGGTCGGCTCCCACTTCACTGGTTTCACACAGGAGCCCAATGCTTCTGGCAAGACAAAGCCCCTAGTGAGGAGTGGGTAGGTTACATTCCCAAACCTAAGCACTCAGCCTCATTTTAAATTAAACTTTAAACTGCAGTACTGAGTGTGACAAATTCAGCATGGAGATCAGTAACAAAAATGGGATCTTTCCCTCTGCATCCCTTAAGCCCTCGCACAGCTCAGTGCCCAGGAACAAGGATCCCTCCTGTGTCGCACACCACCACCACATGTTTCCACCACAAGAGAAATTTCAGCATTCGTTTGTGTGTTTTCTCCTTCTCTCAACTTTAGAAAAGCAGCTAGAAGTTTTAAAATTCTCACAGAGGACATGAATCCAAAACGACTATTTAGTTGCTTGGTTTTCTTGTTCCTGAGATAGAAAACCAATTCCTCTGCAGACAACTGAGGATTAAGGGTGAGCTTTACCGCTGCTACCAAGCAGTGCCCGTGGCCTCGTACCCTCATGCTGCCCTGCGGGCTGGGATCTCTGGCCAGATTGCACCTCCCACCCATCTGAGCGGGACCACGCAGATGTCAAAGGATATCTCCCTCCAGGCTGAGAACAGAAATAGCATTTATTTTTCATAATTATTATAAAGAAGGTCCTAACTAAAGAGATCTTCCATCTAACTTCACAAATAAGAATATTGTTTTAAATGCTGTTAACAACATCACCTAGTAGCCATATTGCAGAGCTACTTGTACATTGAGGGTGCAGACAGCAAAGAGTTTTGGCTAACATTTATGCTGAAACATTAAATTCTTATAATAAAATGATCCTCCTTCTGCCTGTTTGTACATTGGTTAACTAATAAATACCCTCTTTGTTTCCTTCTGTCTGTTATATGCTGATAGTTTTGTTAGCTTCCTTCATCTTTTTGTTTATAAAATGAATAAAAAGAAATTAGCCAATTTAGGAGTGAGGGAAAGTCCTGCTTTGAGAAAAGAATTACTTGAACTTGACTTTGTGGAAAACAGCTAAAGACGAGATGTTGTGAGGAAGCTGGATGGGGTTCTACCAAAGGCTACTTTGATGCTTCTGAAAATTACTGCAAAAAAAGAAAAATGAGATTCCCAGGTTTTATAAGTGCTTTCAGAATTCAGTTTTTGATATCAAGAATACTTCTCAAAACTAAAGCAGATGATGTGCAGTTCCTCGGCAGCACTGGGGTGGAAGTGATTTCCACCCGCTGCAGCCACCTACAGCACCTCTGCCTGCCGCTGGGCTGCAACCCACCTTCCCTCGCTCCCTCGCCCTGGCTGCTGCCTGCGTGCGGGCTGGTGCATCGGGAAGCGTGTGTTTCTCTGTCATCACTGTCTGAGGTGGAGACCCAGCCCATAGGTACCCAAGGTGGGGCGAGAGCGAGCCTGCCGTGGAGCCTGCATCACTCCCCAAAGCACACTGGGAGGCCAATCTCACTGCCAGCCGAGCGAGAAGGAGCTCCATAACCCAACAGAAGATGCACTCACTGCGGTCAGTGAAACCCTTCTGAGACTTTGTTCTCGTGCTGAGAAGAGGCACAATTTTTGTCTAACAGATCTACTTTATCCTGCTGTTTTCTCTCTGGGCTTGGCCCAGCTTCCAGTGAGATCAGCGGTAAGATATGCTCTTATCCATAGGAGCAGGGTGCTCTGCAGTGCTGCACAAACCATTTGGCTACACGGGGACTGTGCTGTTCAAAAGCTATTTGCAGAGACAGAAAAGATAAGACAAATGTACAGAGGGCTACAAACATAGGTCTAGTTTATAAAAAGCTACAAACCCCAAACTGCTGTTCTTTTCTGTTGGGTGCTGCTCACTATAAAAAAAAACAGATGCCACTTCTTCAGGCATGAGTAAGAAAAGGTGAAAATTCAGGCTTGCAGGTCTTTTCATCAGCAGGTCTCCAACACACCCTTAGGGGTGACCACATGCTGTCACTTGCTTTTAAAACACTACATGTAAGAGCTTCTCTTTTCCCCATCACCAACTCCTGGCAAGAGATTTCCCCTGCTTTCCGTCTTCTGATTTACAGTATGGTCTCAGAGAAATACGCTTTCATTGGCCTAATTTGACAAGACAAATTTGTCGTTCCTGCAGTCATTCTGCACTGCTGCAGATCAGCTGGCAAATCTTTGGATAGATGGCACCCAGGGTAAGAAACTGGGCAGGAATTGTGGGGCTGTGGGCCTTTGTGCTGAAACGCTGCAGTCTTCATAATCCTCCTGCAGCTGCAACAACTGAACTGCAAACACCAGAGCCAGAGCTCAGCCTCGTGCTTTGTGCTCTGTCCCTCTCTCTGCTTTCTGTGCATTCATCTCCAATTGTCCTCCTCTTGAGAAACAAGGTCAAAATCAACACAACAACTTCAGAGCTACCAGCAGAACCAAGAGCAGTTTTTCCCTACCCTCACCCCTTATCCACTTTATGCCTCTTCTCAAATGGCACTTGATGATTTTATTTTACTAATTATCAGGCTGTTTTCTTTAGAAAAGGTTCTCTATAAATAAAAATTCAAGATAGTAAAAAAGGGTTACAGCTTTGTGTTGTTAAAGCAAATTTTATGTTCTCAACTTTAAATCTCCCAGGTATCTTCTTTCTGACTTGGCTCAGCCAGTAGGTACAAAAGAGGTTTCTGTTTGACTTAGGAACTTGTTTTTACTTGTAGAATAGGAGTCCAGTCCCAAACTGGTAATGGGACTGAGGTAGTGAGTAGGTCTTAAATAAAAGAGAGTGACAAAAATTATGAATTCTACAAATCAAAAAAATCTCGCCCAGTTTTCTATATCACATACCAGTAGCAGTTTAAGCTTGCCTGAACTGATCAATTGGTCCACTCCATTAATTTAGAGAAAGTTAAGCAGTGATGTAAAAAAGGACATTCTAGAATTTACCAGTCACAAGGACTGGTAAAAATGATATTCCCATAAAGCCATCATTAACTGCTCTTTCTACTATTACGTTTCACCCTTTGTGTGTAAAATGTGTTGTAAAATGCAGAAGAGGAAAGAGGATACATTTCTGATATATACATACATATACAGCATTTTGTGTACAAGCGGAGAAATCTTTGCCTAGCAGAATAAATTACAGTTATGTTTCATCGCTATAAAAATCAAATAACATAAAGCAATAATTGTGTACAGCCACCCAGGAAGCACAGATACAGAGCAAAGTAAAACTGCTTGAAAACGTTCAGGAGCTGTTGGTGTCACAGTGTACAAAATGCCATTTCACTTGGTATGCTACAGTCTACAGCATTAATTACTGAGCTCTGCTTGGGAAAAGCCTTGCAAGAATATAAATTGCATTTTTTTTGCCTACCACAAGAAACAAATAACCCTTATCAAAGATCATTCATTCCCTGTTCACATGGCTGCAGTGACTGCTAATAAAAAATAGCAACAAAAATCAAACAATGGAAACCAAGACAGAATGAATTAGGAGATGTCATGAGCCTTTCCAAAGGAGCTTTTAGCGAAGTCTGAGATCACTCCTATTATGTGTGCTAGGTCAAGAGCATCTAAGCTTGACGATATTTCAGCAAAGGCATCTGCGGATGTTCTCTGCCATGGGCACGCCAGGGTCCCTGGTCGGTCCCCATCCCACGGCAGAGCTATGGCCGGGCCAGGCAGGCGGCACACGGGCAGCAGGGAGCCAGCACTGGGGCTGCCCACGCAGGCAGGGGGTCGGGGGAGGGATGAGAAAAGCCCTGTCTGGGGACCTGAAGCACCACAACTGCATTTCTGAAATACTCCAAGCCACATACTGCATTTTAATAAAAATCACTTGTTTCCTTAAACAAAAGCAAGCACAGCAATCTGCTACACCATTAATACCAACACTTTCCTCCTGACTTCAGGAGATGCATGCTGGCGTAAACTCAGACTTTTTTCTATTAAACTGCAGATATTTAATCTCAAAATAAAAGAGTTATGCAACTGCATTTTGTACCCTTTTCAGGACCAACTACTAGACTGACTCCTGTATTACACAGGAGCAAGATGTTCTGTCAAAACTATTAATACCAAATCTTTCAGGAAAAGGTGGACTATTTTGGCAGCAAATACGCATTTCCAGTGGAGAATAGTCCAAAAGGAAGTCAAAGATCTGGACTCTGAAGGCAAAACAAGGAGCACTTGTAAACAGTTGAGACATATTTCCATGCTATGGAGGGTTGCATTTTTTAAGCTTTTTCTTCATTCGTGTATAATCTTATAAACAGCAGCCAATCAAAAGCTTAAAACAAACAACATAAGTCTTTTTGAAAAATGTTCCTTACTTAACAATAGCCAAGAGCTGGGTGTTTCATAAGCAAAGGGAGCTGCGTTACAGCAATCCGCAGGCACTGAGGCTGCTCCTGCTTTTCGTGGGGAGCTGGGACCCTCCTGCCGCCCCATGGCCAAGGACTGGGCACCTGGCTCTGCCATGCCAGCAAACCCACGCTTGTGGCACATCTGTACCGACTGTCCGCACCAGCCTCTGTGCTCCAAATCAGCAGTTTCTCAGCAGCTGAGATGGAGCTGGAGGTTGGGGATAAAGTTATATTGGAAAAAGGGACATTGGCTGAGGTAACACCACCTCAGAGAATTTTCTGAGCAGTTTACAACTCTGCCATGCTTTGGTCATGTAGCCTGCGGGGTGAATCGAAGTGGCTCTTTCAGCTCTGGCACCAGCATCCACCTCAGCTATGTCAGGTCATTTCTCCTGGGCTGGGAGAAGTATGGTGCCCCTCTTGATGAAAGGGAGTTCAAGCTGATGAAGTCTCCATAGCCAACACCTAGACTTTGCTTTCTACTTTTTCAAGGGGAGAGGGCAGTAGGGTGTCATTGTATTTGAACACAACATCAGACTCAAACAGAGCTCTGTTTGGGGTATGAGCTGTGAGAGAGCTCGGCCAGGCCCCCCTACAGCCAGCCCCCGGCCGTGTCCCCGGTCCCCAGCAGGTGCTCATCTCTCCATGGGGTCTCGCAGCCCATAAGCACATCAAAGCCGGCACAGGGGTTGCAAAATGGTGAGATATTCTGAACACAAAGGAAGGAAGAGAATTTCTGTTGATTTCCTTGCTCTCCAGCATCGCTAAAGGCTAACAAATCCTTAGCACGAAGGAAAATAAGCCTAGGGAAAATAGCTTGTTTTCTGCTTGAAACATCTGTCCATTATCAGGGTATGTCCACCCAGTTGAAGGAACCAGCAAGTGCACGTTGCAGGTAACCACTGCTCATGCAGACACAAAAAGTGGTTGATGCTGGCTGCTGGCTCGGACAGGTTCTTAAAGACAAAATAAACACAAGGATTCTCAGTTCTGCATACTACATCATCAAGTCCCCATGCAAGAAAACCCATGTGAGTTAGTTCTGGAGACTTTTCAATGAACAGAAGTTTTTATGAACTAAACTGAGCAGGATTCACATAAAGCAACCAGAAGCACTCAGCAGAGGGTAAATACAAGTGACCGTGCCCATATCTTACCATTGGATTTGCAGTTCAGCATATTCTATCCCAGCAGCCCCATGTGAAGACCTAAACCAAATTCTTGTGAATGACACCAAAAAATCCAACGAAGCCATTACTAAGGCAACACGAACATCCTTACTAACCCTAAATCATCACTTACGTATCACAACAGCCAAGCACCCTTAACCGCAACAACGTATTTTCCTTCATTTCCACTGTATGGCCGCCCATCAGAAACACAGCTAACTCAATAGCTCTGAAGAGCACAAGGTCACAAAATAGCTCACTGAAGTCATTCTATAGTTTATATTGTCTTACTTCAAATTTGCACTACTGCCTTTAAAAACAGGAAATTTTCTACTGGTTAAAAATCTCTCTCTCTCTTGTAATTTCAGTCAGGCTTTGACCTTCCTTGCAGATAAACTGAAGAAGGTTTTTTTGGCTTTTTCTTTTAATTTAATAAAAAAAATTCAACTGGAACAAATGCTTTTTATTTTAACAAGTTAAGACACTGAAAATGTAGCATCGTCTCATGTTGTCCCTGTTACACATTTTGATTTCCTCATCAAATTATCGATGTAATATGACCATCCGGAGTCCATGAAACACGTAGACATGTGAATTCCCATGCAGATTTACAGTGCACGCTGCAGCCCTGCCGGGCAGTACAGGCATGTCTGCTGCCCCACAGTCCTGCTGGGAGGGACAGCGCTACAGGGCCCCACTAGAACTAATGTACCAGCGGCTGATGGTACCACTCTAGTTTTGTTTTATTTCTAGACAGTACAATGGAGCTGTGTTTTTACCAGGTCCTGGATGCTTTGGTAATGTCAGCAATATTAATATAACATAAGCTGCAGTGATAGGAAAGGGAAAAGGGGAAAGAAAGGATGCAAGAAGGCAACTTACGAAACTTAAGGAACTTTATCCGTGAAAGCATAACGTCACAGGGAAATGCAGTCACAACCCCCCTGATGCTACCATGCCTTATGCAGCCGATTTCATGGAGAAGAATGTTCTTACAGACAATAAAGAAACGTACAAGGTTATGAAACAAATTTGACACAGTAAAAAAACAGTCTTTCACATCACTTCTTCCTTGCTTATGGGGCAACCAGCAGCCTCTTCCTGTATCTCTGAGGCCTCACCGCCTCCCACAAGCCTCCCGTAAGAGACAGGCACAGCACAGCCCTCTCCTGCCCCTATCTGGTGCAGATTACGGACTCCAGCTTGGGGCAGAGGCTCAGCAGAAGAGAAATTCAGAGGGGAGAAAGTCGGTACTTCTCCTTTCCCAGGAAAAAAGTCACAGCCCAGACCCACAGATTTCCAGGTCTGCTGGATTTGTTATTCAGATCAGGAGCAGTTTGGCTTTTTTCTTGACAAAGCAAGTCCCATTAGTCAACTTTTCAGCGGAACAGGTAAATGGGAAATGCGTGACAAGAAGGCCTGCATGGGAAAACAGGGTTGGGACCGTATACAGTTATTTTCTACCTGATGATATTCTCATATAATCTAGTGCATACTACAGGTATAAATTGAATTCTGACTTTACAAACAATGCAAAGAACCTGCTTGCTAGACCTGATTTGAGTGCAGCACTTTTTTAGCATTCCCATTTCCAGCTGATACCCTGCACAGTGCTTTTTCCGCAGTGCTGTGCCTAGCGCATTGCCAGGACTCTGCAGGGAGATTGGCCGCAAATATATATGCTCCACCAGCAGCACATCTCAGCATCCTTCCACCAGTGGGAAACCTTACATATTCATTAGACCTGAAAACCATTAATTCCAGTGCATGAGTACCACAGGTTTTGAAAAAACGAATCTTCTCAAGTCTCACTATTTAGCAAATGTTTCTCACTAGTTGGCTATCTCTTCATCAAATAAAAGCTCTATTCATGCTGTTGACAATCATAATATTTAGAGAAACAGAAGAAAGAGACTTGTAACTAATCAAGTCTTGTTCCGTGGGTGGGTGTAAAAGCAATTTGTTTAATTAATTTTGGAGGTCACACAACCACAACATTAAAGTTCATTTTACAACGTTTATATAATTGTGTTGTGTGAAAACCCCTTGTCCTTTTAATTTATCAAGATTTGATTTAGCTGTTTACACTCCTGACCGGTGTGCTGCTGCGGGACCGTGGCAGCAGTGCCTGCGTGGCAGCAGCATGCCAGGGCCGGGCAGAGCGGTGCATTGCCAAGCACACTCCAGCGCCTCTGTGGAGGCTGCCCAGGGGTGCACAAGGAGGTCCTGGTCCCTGAACCCCTCCAGGGCCACTGAGGAGGGTCTCTCAACACAGCAAAAGGGAAAACACATGCCAAGGAGCTTGCAGGGACAGTGTCCATCTCCATCTGCTCTTTTTCCCAGCAGTGGCCAAGGTGGCACCTCCCAGACTTGGGGCATACGGACCAAACATCACTTTGGTACTTAGGAAACTTTTTCATTTCTGTCTCCTTAGCATTAAGGTGCCTGTCCCATCCCCCAGCCTTGCCTCACCAGCAGTCAAAGCCCACACCAGCTCCCCTCTCCTAACCTTGCTGGCTTTCTGACTTAGCTGCATCCATCCATCTCTCCGTCTCCCTGTCCCACTCTTCGCCCTGCTCCCCATCCTCTTCTTCTTTACCTCTCCCAGCTCCTCATCTCGTTTGCTGGTTTTCTGTGGCCAGTGTCATTCTCCAGCTCCCTGAGCATCCCTGCAATGTCTGTCTTTTCAACACTTTCATGGTCTGGTGTCTCCACTCCACTGATGCAGGACAGAAATCAGGGTGACAGCTGTGGCTGGGGACAGATTCAGCAAGTGAGAGCAGGAGAGTGGGAGAGGAGAGGGCAGGGATGAGGTTTGGGAATAAGATATCTGGAATCAGCAGCAGCCACAGAAGTTGCCGCTGAAGAGGGAGCTACCAACCTCCCGAGCTTACACCTTCTGCTGTTATGTTGAGATAAACCCTAAAGGACCATGGCCAAATCCTGCACTCACCAATGAAACCTTATTGCAAGGCAGGTGCAAGGCATGCAGATGGTGACACCGATGTGCCTCCTACATGTTTTGAATCAGGAAATGTCTTCTCTTGCATCGCCTGTTACACTTCCCTCCTTTGCCAACAGCAGTCAGCACCTAAAACCTCGTCCCAGGGGCTGGACAAGCGCCGGCACTTCACATCATGCCTTACGCTGCTGCATGGGCAGTGTTCGCACACGTCTGTGGATTTCCATTCATTGTAAAGACAAGGAAAGCCAGAGGTGGACTTCACACTGCGGAGGGGGAAGAAAAGGAGAGGCAGATAATAGGTGTGTGAAGCATGTGCGGCAGTGCCGCGTCAAGTCATAAGCCTGGTACCAGATGTCTAGAGAAAATGCAGGCACTGAAATCACGAAGCAGTGTGGCTTGGAGGACAAGCTTCCACCCACTCCCAGCAGCCAGTGTTAGGAATGAGCACTTGGATTTCTGCCACCTGTACCCTTTACTTTCCATTTTAATTTTGACTTTCGCAAGTTATTCTTCAAATAAGTTCATTCGGGATTGTGCAATGGGATGTCACAGTTTACCTGCGGCTAGAGACAGGCAGTCTGCATGGCAGAAGATGTGCCGAGAAATGCCGGCTCACCCACCAAGCAGTGTAATTCTGCTGCAGCCCTCATTTGTGCAGCACACGGGTTTTTCTCCTCCAGTCCAAGCTGTCTTCTCCGAGGCTGGGGAAATCTAGCCACCCAAAGGGCATTGGTATCGCAGCTGTCAGCTTCCATGCAACACACCCAGCAAATACAAAGCGGCACTGCATTACCACTTACTAGACCTTTTCACTGTGCTGTGGACATAACACACAGAAAATCAGGAAAAGCGGTGATGCACTGGAACGCAGCCTGTGACCACGCAGGGCTTTAAAACTGAATGTACCTGGACTTATACACACACACAGTTTCTCATTCAACACCCAGCCTTCTACGGTCGTGCCTTTGTGCCTCCTACATTGTGCCTTTGGCACAATGAGTTTGTGCAGAGCCCACACTGAAGCCTGGCCCATCTCCACCACCTATGATTTGGGGTTGGAAAGGCAGGGAATTACGGCGCGGCGCAGCGCAGCAAGTGACACGTTGCAGTTTGTTTCTTTGGCTGCTAGCAGGAGAGGAAACATGCACCAAGCACTCTCTCCCTTCCACTCTAGCCAGGGAACTGGGACTAGCTCCCGCCCCTGAGCATGCAGATAAAGCCAATGGTCGAAGAGAAGCTTTTAGTCTTTCTGCAGAAACCAACCCTTTTGCTGTCACTCCTGACTCCCAGAATCACTGATGCTGCCGGGCACCTCTGGAGGTCTCAACTCCATCCCCCTGCTCAAGCAGGGTCAACCAGAGCAGGTTGCCCAGGACCATGTCCAGCTGGGTTTTGGGTTTTCCAAGGATGGAGACTCCTCGACCTCGTGTGCAGCCTGTGCCAGTGCTTGAGCACCCTCACAATCAAAATAACCCACTAGCTTGTCTGCATCTCCCAAGTGTGAGGGGTTCAAAACCACACGGTTGTTCCTCTGGGATCCCACTGGTGGAGTGGCTTATCCAATTTATAAAATGTCCATTTTTTAATCAGAGCTAAAACTTCCACATTTCCTTCAAATCAGGAATTCTGAGAGAGCCCTCACAAGCTATCTGGGAGCCAGGCAGCGCAGCAAGCAGCTGTGCTGTGACAGCCTGAGCAGAGGAGCTGCCCGAGACACGCAGGTGTTGGAAGCATACCCTAGCATGTTCAGTCTCAAAGCCAAAACCCACGCCGGGAAGCCCGAAAGCCCTGCAAGACAGGCTTAGCAACTCTGTCAGGTTTAGGACACCACCCGAAGAGGCAGAGGCTGTGCCTCGCTGGAGGCAGCACTCCAGGTTTCCTCTCCCACAGCTGCAGACCACAGGAGCAGTGATGTTTATCAACTCGGGGCAGGCTATATGCTCTAGTGCCTCAGGAACCTGCTTGAGGACGGCCAGACCTCATTGCAGGGAACTCAGGAGCTCTGGGAGGAGCGTGTGGGGGTGAGTGCGTGCCCATTATTCTGGTCCCTAGGCGTGGAGCTTGGAAACACGGCTGACTGCCAGGGCAGGTGGACCAGAAAGGATGCGCTGGCTTCCCAAGCTGCTTTTCGTGATTTAGGCAAAGGTCTCCCAGACCTTGTCTGAATTTTGTCTGATGCTTATCAAACCAAATGTATTGTGAGTGAAATAATTCACATTCAGCTAGCCAGCAGTTTCCAAGGTCTGATACCTGAGGTAGGGTCCATTTACCTGTGCTTGCACAAAAGGCCTGTCACAGCCCTGCAGAGAAAGTGTACTTGTTTCCATATGAGACATGCGTGTGTATATATATATATGTATTAGTCCAAAATCACATTGGATTTTTGTCAGTGTTAGTTTGCAGACTACTGTTGCCCCTGCAAAGAGGTGTTTGGTGGATGACTCATTTCTAAGTTTCCTCCCTCTCCCAGAATAAGCATTTCAAATTGCTTTCCCCAGGTGCCAGTTTACTGTTTTCAGATGTGAATCCTATTTAATTTTTGGCCCACCTTTTCATGGTTTTATTATTCCATTAGTAGGGGAATGCAATGCCTACTGATTATCGTGTGGAAATTAGACTTTATAATCCTTTAAATGTTTGGTTTTAATTATGATTAAAGATGCAGAAGAAGATGAAACTCCAGTCCCTTTGGCCATTCCTTGTGGCTTGATTCATTGCTGTTAATCACTACACACTGTTTACAATTTCTCAGCCAATTTTCAATCAACAAGAAACTGCAAACTGCTCATATAAAAGCCAGTCTGAATTACTTCTGCAAGCGAGATTTCCTCAGATGCCCAGCCAAGCTCAGTCTTACATAACCCAGCTGAGGCTGGTGGATTTATCCTAAGAATGAATTTGAACAAGTGAGTCAAATTCCAGACACTCTGACAAATCCCCACAATCCAGCATTGCTGGGCACGGGATGGGCTGCCGAGCCTTGGCAGCGTTCACACACGTGCGGGCAGCTGCCTGTGCTGTCTGTGGCTAGTTAGCAGGGCCACCATTGCTGCTTGCTGTGCCAGACTCAGCACTTTTTCTTCTTTCAGTCTCTCTGCATCCACTTCTGATGCTGCAACTGGCACTGCTGGTGCTGCTGCCCTGTGCCCTTGCAGAGCCCACAAACGGTTGCGCGGCTGACAGCACGGGACAGGAGGGCAACGCGTGCTTCCCCATGTGCCCAGCGTGCCGGCCATCTTCACCACTCTGCCAAAAAAACCCAACCCCAAAACCAGATGCTTGTCTCTGGTAGAATCGATGATAAAACGAGTCTGGGCTCTGTTGCTGCTCACAACTTTTCTCCCTACGCTTCCCATTGCCTATCCCAATGTTTGATTTGCAATGGAGAGTAGAGCTACGATATCAACATGACTTTTCAAGATCATTCTTCTTCATCTTGGAAGATGAATCATGGAAGATCCAACATTGCTCATTGGGCTGTCATTTATAACACAGTTGTCCCCATGGGGTGAATGTTACCAGACATATTTTCAGGGCCTTCTTTTCGAGGACTGGTTTTTTTCTGGCTAGTTTTACAGAGTCTTTGTTCTACGCTTATCTCCTTCCCCCTCTCAGATAAAGGCACACACCCACTCCGAGCCCACATTTACAAACCTGCCCATGAAGAGGCCAGCTGGTTCATACCACCCTGCCCACTCTGAAGCAGTCTTCAGGCGAAGTGTACAAGTCCTTGAGGCTTGCACTATTCTTTTTTTCCTGGGGTCCTTGTGCAGCAATTTTCTTTTCCAAAAGTCTTAGAAGACTGTTTGCCTTCTGTTGGTCTCATCCTTCTCCATCACCATTTCTGGCTCTCCTTCACCCAAATATGTTTGGGAAGATCTCAGTAGCATGATGGTTTACATCTGGTAGGTATCTAAATGTTTCTCTGCCTCTGCCACATCTGCTTTTCCCATTGCAGCATGTTTACTAGTATTTTGTATTGATTCCACATTTGCTTTTTGTAGATGTGATAAATTTACCACAATGAATTCATGTCATTTCTGGTCACCATTATCCTAGCTCACATCTTCAGGCTTTTTCTAAAATTATTTTAGAGGTGGGAAGTAGATAACAACTTCATAATGCATGTAACACTATCTAGGAGCCATTCATGAATGAAGACTAATGATTTCAAGTGCCCAGCTCAATCTTCCCTAGAAACTAAGATCTCTAAGTCCATAGTTTGGCAGAGCTGATCATAACATCTCTTCCTCAATAGTCTCAAATCTATTTACAAAATGGTTAATCCAATTCTAGAGCATTTCTTCAAAGCAGGTAAATATTATCTCTATCAGAGAGATTATAAAGTTTTAATGAAATCTCTCTTGAGTACAAAGGACATATATGGGGGACAGAGAGATTAAGTAATTAACCTGAGATCATGAAACTCATGGAACTTTTTATTCAACTATAAAACCATCCTTTCCTGTTAATAAATGACGAAGTCTACTTTGGATGGATTACTAATTTTGTTAATGAAAAATATCTCCTAGCAAGTCCTAGAATCTTTCATCATCTTTCTTCCTGTCTTGGGGTATTTTATTTCTTTTTTCTGTTTTTGTGTACAGTGCCAAAGTACTATGGCACTATCCTACTGTCAAATTCTCTCTTCTTTTACTTGGAAAATAATTGCTATGGTTCTCCACTGCTGCTTGATGGACTTTTACATTAATACCATCACCTTCACCTGATTTTTTGTCTCCTCTGTTAAAGACAGAAAGACCAAAGCACAATTTTAAAAGCTCAAATTTTAATATCATTTAAGCAATGTAAATACAGAGTAACTACACAGTATGGTCATAAGCAAGAACCAAATTTGCCCAATTTTAAGAAATCCAGCTGTTTTGTCCTGTGTAGTCAGTAACAAATGAGAAACAAAAATGCCTTTGTCACATGATATCAATAATATTCCACCATTTGAGCATTCAAAAGACCAATCTATTACAGTCCAGTTAGAGCATGTAGAAAGATTTCAATAAGTAAAACTGTAAAGGGAATTAAGGGTAGGAGAGAAAAAACCCAAGAGCCAGTCACCCCAAAAGGTTGAGTTTTTTCATTTAATTTGCATTTCATTACAGCATTTCTAGGATGTAATGTCTCATTTTATTAATTACAAAGCCAACCTATTAATCACAAAGACAACCTAAGTTGGTTCAAAATGGCAATTTCCACTTAGGTATTTACTTCTAAATTATTGTAAGGGAGTAAGTTATTTAAAGTGGAAGCACTTTATTTTGGATTGAGCAATGTAGTTCATATTAGCCCAAAGTGATCTCTTTCATTTGCTGAAAAATAGGGAAAGGAAAAAAAAACTCTTTAAATTGGAAAGGAATTACATTTTCCAGGTGGTGGGGTTTTTGTTTTTCCTTGGGGTGGGAGGGAAGGCAGCAGCTCTGAAACAATAAATCCATTATTCACCAAAATGCTCTAGTCCTGAAACACTTTGTGTCTCTTTCTTTTGTTTCCGGGAAGCCCTTCATGCTGCCTGAAGACAGACTTTATTTCTCTCTTACCCTTTTGCAAAGACTGATCGTCTCAGCCCAGCTACAGCAACAACCGCAGGTGCAGCAGCAATACCTCCAGACAGCACAACCACCCAACGGGCAGCCCAGCATGCCCACCAAACGCGTGGTTCATCTCCTCCAAAAGCATGTCCGTAGGGTCCGACCGCCAAGACTGTAGGGTCTTGGATCCAACCACAGATCACTCACTGCTTCTGCCTGAGAAGTACACAGGTGGGGACAGACCAGACCACCTGGATCTGCCCCCCCCAGCGCCGTCCCTCACCACTTTAATGGTCTGTGGGCTTCAGGCAAATCCTCCAAGGAGTCACTGCCTTCTTCCGTGACAGTCAGTTTATTTCCACTTTCCTGCCCATGGCTTTTCCTCCTTTCCTTCTCCCTCTTAATCCAGATCTTTCCCTCCTAGGAAATCCAGCCACCTCCAGACCCATCCCTGATCCCTTCCTTCCAACAGGGCACCCACCAGCTGACCCTCCCCAAAGCTCAAATTTTATTTTAGGGGTTTTTTTTTTTCAGTTTGCCTATAGTAATAGACAACTCTTTTCCTAGAGAGGAGAGAGGGAAGGAAAGGATGGCCAGCTTTCACCTGAGCAGAGCATGAGGGGTTTTTTAAATGCGTGCAAGAGTGTCTGCTGAAACCGCATGTGGGTTTCAGCTCTTGCATAAGCAAAACCAGCAATGTGTCAGGGCTCTGCAGCCATGTCCACTCCCCAAATGGGGTTTGGCTGCCTGTGCTCACAGGCAGCTCTGATGTGGGGCAGCTGTAACCTGGGATCAGCCTTGGGGAAAGAGCTGTGTGAGAAGGGACTGCAATGACCCCTCTTGGGACCTCCAGCCCCTCACCTGGGAGCTGCTTGGGTCCCTGCCTGAGCCATGCCACTGCCTGTCTGTCCAACTCCCTTGGTTTGGAGATTCAGCATACCGTCTGCTTTAACCCCAGCCAAGCCCTTAGCCCTGCCTGCGCCCAGACAAGCCTCTATAAAATCCTAAAATTCCTACACCAGTCAAGCCAAATTAGGACTCATAGACAAGTCTCCATGGTAACTGTATAAAAAACAATTAGAATCATAGAATCATTTAGGTTGGAAAAGACCTTTAAGATCATCGAGTCCAACCATAAACCTAACACAGCCAAGTCCACCACTAAACCATGTCCCTAAGTGCCACAACTACTCATCTTTTAAATACCTCCAGGGATGGTGACTCAACCACTTCCCTGAGCAGCCTGTTCCAGTACTTGACAACCCTTTCGGTGAAGAAATTTTTCCCAATAGCCAAGCCAAACCTCCCCTGGTGCAACTTGAAGCCAATTCCTCTCCTCCTATCACTAGTTACTTGATAGAAGAGACCAGTACCCACCTGGCTACCACCCCCTTTCAGGTAGCTGTAGAGAGCGATAAGGTTTCCCCTCAGCCTCCTTTTCTCCAGGCTAAACAGCCCCAGCTCCCTCAGCTGTTCCTCATAAGACTGGTTCTCTAGACCCTTCACCAACTCGGTTGCCCTTCTCTGGACACGCTCCAGCACCTCCATGTCTTTCCTGTGGTGAGGGGCCCAAAACTGAACACAGCACTCGAGGTGTGGCCTCACCAGTGGGGGACCAGTATAGGGGAACAATCACCTCCCTGCTCCTACTGGCCACACTATTTCTGATACAAGCCAGGATGCCGTTGGCCTTCTTGGCCACCTGGGCACACTGCTGGCTCATATTCAGCCGGCTGTCAACCAGCACCCCCAGGTCCTTCTCCACCTGGCAGTTTTCCAGTCACTCTTCCCCAAGCCTGTAGCGTTGCATGGGGTAATTATTAGAGATACCTCTAGCTATGCTTCTATATCTAGAAGCAGCAGCTTGCTTCACTCAGGTTTGTTTAATCCAATCACTAGCATATTAATAATAAGCAAAAGAAATAAAAAATTCACTGGCAAGGTGGTAGATGCAAACATCCTTCAGGAAAAAATAGCAGGTGGGGAGGAATCACAGCACCGGTGTGTGTTTATTTATAAAAATATAAAAGCTTGGAGCAAGTCTTAGCCCCATGTATTTTTTGAAAAGATGCACTCATTACATATCATTACACAACTCACAATTAGAAGAAAAGTGCTTCAAATAATTCCTTCCTTGCATAAGTGACCTATTTCAATCAGTTTATTTACTTGTTGAAAAAGTACCTGTCATCTTAGCACACTTCCTATTGCCCTCTTCTTATAGGAAGCTAAGAATCATGCATGTTTTTCTAAATTAACATGTGGTAATCTGCTATCTTTTAAAAAAATTCATATACTACATTAGGCCTTATTAGATAAGAAATCTGTCTTCCTCCCACCATGTTCATTCTGCCAATGAACATCAAGGGACTGCAGCTTTCCTGACACTTGGTGATAAATCAGGGTTAGACATAAGGAAAGCGATATTCCACTGAAACTGCACCAGGAAGTTTAGCCCAGGAGTATAGCATTACTCAGATCAGACACAGCCCAGGAAACTGGGATATAATGTCCTGGTTAAAGACAATTTGGGACCTCGGTACCAATTTCCATTTAATGGTATCCAATAACAAGACCCATGAGAAAAAGACTTCATGTAACAAGAAATAAATAATCTTCCTGTAGGCTAAAGCAATTCATTTGAGTTGGTAATTAAATTATTTTCTATGTATTGTTTGGCAGAATGTTTTGGGATACTTGAAATGAACAGCAGAAAACTCCATTGTTACATCTCTCATTGTTTACAATGCACTTTCTCTCCTAAGTATTGGGAAGCAGCAAACAAAAATTAACAAATAATACCCCAACAGAAACCCAAAGCAGGTTGTGGTACTCGGGAGGAGGCTGAAGCACAGAGGGAAGTTAAGATTATTTCTGGTGGGTTTGGTGTTTTGGTGTGTTTTTTTTAATTAAATGGCTGTAATTCTAGGAATCAACATTAAAAGATTGATATTAACCTCCAAGGCTGTGAAACCCATCCACAACCACTGGCTTCAGCTGGATTTCAGTTCAACGGTCACTCCAGATTTCATGGCTATTCTTGACACTACAAATCACAGGCATGAGGATCTGCATTTCTGAAAAATTAGATCATGTCATCTGACATCTAGCAGCTGGAATTCAGGGGTAATTTTGAAAAGCCACCCCTAGTCAACTTGCGAAAGGTCATGCAGGAACGCAGCGGCTGGAGCTGGGGGCCCTGGATGGCAGGCAATGCTCATACGCCATTCTCCACGGCCCAGGGTGTGAAAATACAGGCACACAAGTACGTGATGGGAATATGACTGCATAGGATCTCCCACACAAAGGCAAAGTGTGTGCTTCCACTTAGCCACAAATGCCATTTTTAAGTCACTCTTCTGACCAAGGTGAAGAAATGGGAACATGCACTGATGGTATTACTAACTCCTATTGGTACATTTGCAAGCATACATTTGTACTTGAAAAATACCTTGTTTACATTATAAAGAGCACTGCCTTAATGAAGCACTTTCTTAATATATCTCCCTGTACTGACATGTTACTTTAAGCTCTCTCATTTCCTCACTTTAATTACTTTATCTTAAGGAGCTTTGCTTGCATGAATTATACTGGAGCTCTTGACTATAATATTAGTGTACTCAAAGTCTGTGGTTCATAGCTACGCTTTCTTTGGGTATTGGAGCAGCATGTTAGTATCACTGCAGTTTGCAGCAACAGACACATGCCATCACCTCCACAGTGCTAGAAGTATTTTTCGATCCCTTCTTATCTCAGCTCCTCTCACCTCCTGCTCTCCTGGCTCTGTAGCAGCAAGCCATGCCCTCCGCAGCAGCGCACTGGGGCAGGGCAGAGCTCCTGGGCAGGAAGGACCAGTAGGTTTGAAGGTCCTGACAAGGACAGTGGATGAGGTATGCTGCGGTCATGGTTCTGCAGCCTTTGGGTAAGGGTTGATGGAGAGAGGTAGTCCCAGCACCTCCAAAATCATCTTGCATTGTGTCTTCCATCCCAGAGGTTGGCAGAAGCACGTAACAGCAAGAAACAGGCTGGAAGTGGGGAGAGAAGGGAGAACAGAAAAAAGATCCCTGTCACTTTTCCACACACACCTGCCACCCTATTAAACCTCCTGATCCAAATGCTTTCCTCTAATTGAGGAACTTGTTGGTATAAGAGCACCTTTCTCCTTTTCTCCTGTTTCTTTTTTTTCTGTTTCTCCTCATATCACTATCACTAAGGACCTGAAGGCTTTCTAACTCTTGTGGGTACAAATCCCACCGCTTGGCACAACCAGTGGACTACCCCCACCTGAGGAACTCCAGCTGCTCTGTCTTTTCACAACGGAGTCCTTCCTGGGATGCATTTCACGTACATGGCATCTCACTGTTCTGTAAATACCACTACAATAGCCATTCTAAAAAAAAAAGAAGAGGGAAAAGGCTGCAGTATATTTACTGAGAGAGGTACCAGCAGCCAAGGAGCACTTATAATCGGGAAGAGTGGGTGTATCAAACTCAAATTATGACCCTCACTACACTGGAGAGCTGATTTTTTTTTCTGTTTGGTGTAGTTCAATGAGTTAAAGTGTTTCAATGCAGAGCAAACTATTCTGCTAAATTACATGATGCTCTTTGCAAAATTAAAAAACCTAAGAAAATGAGGAAAAAAGATCCTCATCAAAATATTCATTGATGTGGCAAAACCTTTTTTTTTTTAAGTAAATAAATAAAACCAGCAGTTCAGTGGAGAATTATTTATTATCTCTAATACTTACCCTCCTACTGCAGCTATCACCAAGTGCAAATACAGGTAGGTATATAAGAGGAAATTGGCTCTCATTTTATGGTGGGACGACAGCCGTTAAAGTTTTTCAGTGATGTTTTAACGCAGAAAATGCACAGGTTTCTGTTTCACCAGTTATAAAACCACAAAGCTGTAATTAATATATTCCAACTGTATATTTGCAAAGGTATAACTAAGGCAGAGAAATGTACTTAATTCACACAAAATCTGTACAGAGCGTTTTCATTCTTATCAGTAGTTAATTAAATATAAATCAGGCCATTAAAGGAACTGCCAGCCCATTCTACCCTGGCCATGTTCTGTTTCTTTTTAAATATTTGAAAGTCAACGTTCTCCTTAAAAGACTTTTTTTTAAGAAACAAAAGCCAAAGTCTAATTTCTTAGCTGTCTTGACATGGTGATGACAGCTCCATAAACCTATGTAATTATAGAAAATTGAGTTCTGATGTTTGATCCTGAACATACCGTTGCAAAGAAATATTATGGAACAATTTTTGAAAGCTCACTTGCAGTGGCTGGTGGACATATATTTATCGTGCTGTTGTGTCACAAGCCACCAAAGATCAAACCCAAGGATATTCCCTGGGGCTGTCATTCGGAGGGGTAGTCCAGACCACCCCCTTGTTAAATGAGCCTTTGAGCTGCACAGACACATATGCCATTGCACATGGAAACCCTCCCCGGCAAATCTGGGTTTATAGCCTGTGCACTTCCACAGCCATCAGCAAACAGGTTGGTGCTGCAATATGTGGTAATGGCTGGAGAAGTACCTCTCTGGGTACATAATGCAGTAGGATGCATCCCAGTAAACACAGGCAAGTGCATAAAATGTGAGTTGATTTCCAATTTGGGCAAACCTCTATTTTGATCAAAATGAAATTCATATGAATAATTTACTACTCTAGAGATGTATAAAATGATAGCCTTTACTCCCATAGTGTTTAAGAAAACCTAATTTCTTTTAACACAAAAAATCAGGGATTTAATTGAACCCATCCTTCACTCCACAGTGAAAGTTATAACAGACCTTAATGTTAAATAAATGTACTGAGAATTGCCAATCTTTGATTTTGGACAGCTCTCCTCTTGTAATTGAATTGCGTCTTTACATAATCAGGTTACTTTTTGCCTCTCACTGAGATTTTAAGGACAACAAACACCCCTTCAGTAACAGGGTTGCAGTGCTGGATCCATTTCACTCACAGAATTAGGCAAAATCCTGTTTTGGCTGGCAGTGATGGGGTTCCTAACCTTTCTCCTCCTTCTCCGCATGCCGAGAGCACTGCCAGGGCCATGCCAGCACTGCCTGCAGATGCCCGGTGCTGGTGGGCAGCACTGCTGAGGTCAGCGTTATTTCTGAGGTCCATCCTCAGGGTCTGGAGAAAGTCATTTCCAACCGATGCTCCTTCAGAAGCATCTTCTGAAGAGTAAGTGCACAGCATGCAGCATTGAGGAGATGGAGGAGAGCCACTGCAGTGCCAAAATATTACAGACTGACCTGCTACGTGAATGTGAAAGATACCTGCCAGGAGATTTAGATCTCCAGAGACTGCCCTAAAATGAACTTGAGAGCACTTTCTGCAGTACTTTAATAGTAAAAGGATTTATACATTTGTTTAAAAAAATCCTTCCGCATGAAAAATCCCCAGTGCCTTAGCAACTGCATGTCAAGAAACCATCCTCCAGCTCCTAGGTCTCAGCCTCATTGCTGAGAAAGGAGTTTTGCAGGAATCCAGAGTCAATAATCCCAGCAGAAAATGGGGTTGGTTTGCTTTTTCCAGGGAGAAAGAAGCAGCATTTCAGGAGGAGAGGAGTAGTACTGGAAAGCAACAATAGATGCCATTTTAAGCAGAATTCAAAGGAATAAATAACGTAAACACTAAGCAGATTACCTACATTGGTGGAGGTAGATGAGGTAGGTTTGTATGAACACAGTAAATGGAATACGCCATCATACAAACACTTTTCCCTCAGATGTTAAAAATAGTGGATATAAGTACAGTCCCTTCATGGCAACAGGAACTGTATATGCTCTGTGTTTCTGACAATCCAACAGACATACAGAATCCTGAACCAGCACAGATCTTTGCCGTTATACTTTTCCACTCCATTTGCCCTTCCTTCCCCCACCACGGATATTTGGTGAGGTATTGTGTGGCACAGAAAATAGCCCAAACTTCCCGCTAGCAGAGACCAGGCTTTCTGAACAAACCTCTCCTTTGGCCCCATCTCACGGTCCCCATCCCTGGTGCTGCCAGCTCCTGCCTTGCTACCACAGTTTGCAGACGGGGGGGGGGGCTTCCAGGGGCTATAGCTACAACAGCCATTTTATATCAAATCCTGAAGGTGCCTGCAGAGCATCCCTCAAGCCCTATGAATATAATCACGCTCCTACAGAATGCAATGGCTTTTAAATCATTCACTGGGCTCCCAGGGTAAATGCCTCCACGCTGGACTGCATGAGGACTGCCATGCACCATGCTGTGTTTATAGCAGTGCTGGGGTGAGAGAGGAGGGTCCTCATTGGCAGCACCCTGGCACACACCATTCCTCCAAAGAGCACTTATCAAGCAAGGATATACTCATTTTTTTAGCTAAAAGATACATTAATCCTTTGCTCCACTGGTTATGGCTATTCCTCTTTCTCAGCTAGCCATTATGTTTTCATCAGGAGATTCACCACATTCACCTTCCTTGTGTCAGCCACTGCTCAGGTCATCCTCGTGTCCGTCATGGCCAGTCCAGGCTTGGGACTGAATGTATCGCTTCTCTACAGACACAGTTCACATGAATCCTGTATTTTTAAAAGGCATCAGGGATTCCAGAGAAACCAACAAGATCTCTGCTTCAACACAGATTTCCTCTTTTAATTGAGATTGAACAAAACTGTCTTCTCTCAGAGGCAGTAGTAGACACAACAGTAGAAAAATCTACCTTTGTCAAGGAAAGAAAGGTCACCAGTCCAGACCTGCACCCCTGGAAGAACTGCTGGGCACAAAGACCAACTGCCCTACGATTGTGATAGGCCCCAGTGTCTCCTTCAAAACTGTGGTTTGCATGACCAGGTAAAAGAAATACAGTATAATTAGGGATAGGGCAAAGAAAAAAACCTGGTAAAATACGGTTTTAAAGAAGAGAAGAAGGTGGCAGCTTCCATTGTCAGTTCAAAGTTTCCCTGTAAGACTATTTACCTATCTTATGTAAAAGACATCTATGAGTTCAAAAGTTCCCACAGAGATCCCTACAAATCTAATTCTTGCCTAGTTGCAGAAGCAGTTTAAAGCTTCTTTCAGTCTGTTCATTTCCCTGAACTAGATCCAGATTAAAAGCAATCCCTCCAAAGAAAAAGAAAACCCAAGTACCTATTAAATCTATTCCTTCCTATAAATCTCCGTATCTATACCAGGTGTCCTCAGCTTCTATAATCCCTGTACTTCAGCCCGGCATTCAAGAATTTTTAAACGGCAACTTCCTAAGAGATTAAATGAAGATTTATCTTTTGGCCTATATTCCTCTTTGCAGAAATGATAAGTTTCTGATGCTCTCTTGACGGTGAATGGAGGTCAAAGCAATTGTAACTGATTCTGGACACATTTAACTCATACGAAGACTCTTCTCTAGTATTTGCTAACTGTACGCACTGATACCCTCTGTAAGTCACCAGAAGCAAAGCTACCTTACCTCTTAAATCTATTGAACCAGGCAACCTTGTCTCCCTGCACAGGATGGTTTCCAGTGCTGTGCAGTGCAGCAGCTGCAGGTGACCAGCAGCGTACCATCCCTCAGCATACCTGCCCAGGGATCATCCTGGCAGAGCTGCCACCCTTGCTTTTGCTGAGCACCTAGCAGTAATCTAGCTTGCTATAAAAACTCCTCAGTTTATTGTGCAGAGGCATTTTTACCTAGTCTGTTGGCTAATCTTCTAAAAAAAATGGCCATCGTGGAGTTGGTAATAACTTGGAACAGCTTTTTAACTGTAAACGACATTGTAGAAATTAAACAGTTTACGCTCCCTTAAAAATTCCTGATTCTTCCACGCTAAATATTCTTATATTTATTGTTCTCAGATTCTAATGTGATACTTGATTCTTTGAAATTGCCTGGACAAAACCAATGTCAGAGTAGTTCAACTCAATGCTCTTTTCTCACAAATAAATAACATTTCGATATTTGCCACTTCATTCACCCAGTGGATCCAGGGAACTGTAAACAACAAATTATTTTAGAACACTGCACAACTGCTATTGTTTTATCTCATCAGTCCTCATACAAATTAAATTGTCCTTATACCAATTAAATTGTCCTTATCCTGAGCAGCAAGCTTTAAAAACTTGGGCTGCTGTATACTCAAAAATATAGATATTTTTTTAATCAGCCATGACATACTCAGCAGTGTCTGTCTGCTGGCATGGAGGAAGCTGCCTAGCAACAATGCAAAAAAATCCTCCAATAACCCCCAGTGGATCACAAAGAGTCTTTTAAAAATGGTAATCTCTCTCATAGAAATGTAGAGATGGTTTCAATTAAGGACAGTAATTCTCAACTTTTTATTTATATGCGGTGAACTAAAATAACATTCATAAAGTATAAATACAATGTGAAAAGGCCATGCATAATTACTTAAAGCTTTAATTTGCAGTACATAATTTGCCATTCACATCTGTAAGCCTTTTGTTTTGCTTAATGGCAAAAACATTCCAGCTAGGTCAGACCTACACTGGAGTTTATACAAGGTAGAAATCTCATCAAATAGGGCTGGAACAGGCTCAAGGAGTCATTTAGTCCAACCCTAAGCACCGAGTCAGGATAAATTTTATATAAACCATTCCTGATCAATAACACTTTACCTGTTTTCCAAAACCTCCAAACCCAAAGAGCAGACAACCTCCCTTGGCATCCTGCTCAGTTGCCCAGCTCTCCCAACATTTTCTAATTGTTGGGAAATCTCTAACCTAAATGTCCCTTGCTCCAATCCTGCTTGCTGTGATGGAGCAGACATAAAGAACAATGCACATTTTTTTAGCAATTTCTGACGTACTTGAAAATGGCTATCGTGTGTCAGTCTTCTGTTGAGTAAATAACTCCAGCTTTTCTCAGGCTTTCCTTATATAGCTCATACAGCTTTACTGAATTGCTTCCTGTTTCTTTTGGATTATTTCTCCAACTCCTTACACTCCCTCTTGCCTTGCACATTGAATAAATGCACCCTTCCAATCCAAGAAAGCAGTGATAGCTCTAGGTCTGTGGCCATCGTTTCTCTAGGCATTGCAGGACACAGATGACATTTCTTTTTCCTTTCCTGTCCTCCTCTGGGTTCACCTCCCTTTTGTTGCTGATGCTGTTCATGTCACTCATCAATCACCACCGCTTCTTGGCAGATGGACTGCTGGGGTCCAGATGGGACACGTCCCTCCCACCTCAGCCCAAAACAAAGCACCAGGAGACCATGACGGTCCTCGGCCACCCTCAGCAGTGACGGCTGCAGGCAGGAGCACCCAAAAACCCTACAACTTGGCCCATGTTGATCGTAAGGGAAAATGCACCATCTATCTTTCAAATTAATTTTTTTTCCCCAGAGGACTAACTCATTAAAGAATCACAATTGAACACCTTTAGGGATTGCATCCTGGTCAAAACAAAGTCCCTAGTCCTTTCTCAGGAGCAATGAATTACTTTTTTGTGATGAAACAATAAAAGGACTCAAAGTCATCCAGTGGATTAGCATAAACATTTATCCTAACTTGGCAGAGCTACAAGCAATGAGGAAAGGAGTCCAAGAAAGGAATAAATAATAGATAACCTCAGTACCTCGGGTCAAAACACTGGGAAAATATTCCCCACACTACATAAGCTGTGAAACCCAGTCTTTTGAAATATACACTTCCAAATTCAGAGTGAAATGCCAAAGGAGCAACTTTAATGCTGTTGACCAGACATTTATATTTTGTTGATATTTTTAACAATTACCTGACAACAGTTAATTCAGTGCTTTGAAGAGGGTTATCACTATGTAATGCCTTGCTATTGGCATAATTATGAATGGACTTCACTGTTGAGTTTGGTAAATCAGAGTCCTTCTAGCTCCTACACAGCATGTGCATAGCTACTCTGCAGCTGCAAAGTCTGCATTATCACATGAGAAGTTAACTTTCTTATATATATCCTAATTTATCAGGCATTCTTCCAAAACATGCAGTATACATGAATATATACATGAATATATCTATTTTTGGTCACATTAGGTAGTCAGTTTTCACAAAAAAAATCCACTAGAATTTTTATTTTTCATCAGTTTTCCTTTTTAATTATTAGTGTGACTGTTTTCTTACCTTATTAGTTTTTATTCCTCTGTTCTTCTTGCAAAGAGTGGGGTTTTGACTGTGGCACATTCTAGAAGCAACAAGAAAATGCGATCATTCTCAAAGGTCTGTCAAATG
Source organism: Haliaeetus leucocephalus (assembly GCF_000737465.1). Lineage (NCBI taxonomy): Eukaryota > Metazoa > Chordata > Aves > Accipitriformes > Accipitridae > Haliaeetus > Haliaeetus leucocephalus. The sequence continues at coordinate 17,179,659 of NW_010972991.1, read as the reverse complement.
CTCTGCAATTCATATTAATCAATCAAGTCCAAACCTTTAAATTTGACTACAAAAGGCAAAACTTTCCTACCTGTCTCTCTCATTTCTCCTCTTCAGGAGACTATGTCTTGGTGTGTTAACTTTCAGCCTGTTCCTGCTAGCTTCTTTGTATTAACCAAAGTGGGTATTTTGGTTTTTTAAGACAGCTTAAGCAATGGGTTGCAGACACAGTTCTTGTGTCTGCATATTTATTACAGCAAGGGGAAGCTGTATACTCAGGGGCATTCCTTTTGTTGCTGGCAACATAATAACATTTGCTTAATTGTGTTTTATTAATGTTAATATACCCAGAGGCTCAGACTCTGCCCGCACATTTTTGTAAATTGAATTAAAGGAAAAATGAATCAGAGTTAAAAGACAGCTGATTAATGTTATTCACTTGCTTAAGGGGGTTTAAGCCAAATGGTCTCCACATCTATTTTTCTTTAGAGAACAGACTTTATAGCCACAGGGCTAAGAGAAACTTGTCAGTAAGCCATTTTCATTGCCATGTGTCAAGGAGAGCTATTTCAAGTATTAAAAGGAGTGGACATTAGGTAGAGGTGCTCACCCCCTGCTCCGTACAAACGTCAAGGTTATACAGACACGGTCTCTCCTGCCTGCTGCCAAGATCAGAGGGTTTTCATAAAGCATTTTTTAATGAAGCTTTCAGAACACCCCCCGGAGCCTGCTGCTCGAGACAGGCAAGGACACAGGCACAGCACAAACCTGCTAAAAGGGACATTTCAATCCACAGAAAATCCACCTTATTAGCAGGTCTGCCTCAACACATACTGTAATTTAAAGGCCATTATTGCACTATTTAATAGGCTTTCAGCTAGTCACAGTAGAAATCAGTTCTTGAGACAGATTCCTCATTTGGAAATAAACATAATTTGTTAGAGAACCCTCCACTGGATATATATTTATACAAAGCCTGGGCTAAAATATCAGCATGAATACAGGGCTGTTCAGGAGGAAACCCACTCTATTTACCAGTTATTCAGAAGGGTCTGGTCTGAAGTGACTGTATACAAATGTGTCAGGCATTTCTGGCAACCCTCTTTTGAATGATTTCTTCACAACTTCTTATTCAAAACTGGAAAGTCAGAAAAGATAGCAAGACAAAAATCTCAAAGAAACAAGGATGTTTAAAATGCATGCAAAAGTGGGTGGCTCGAGCCCCTCTGTGTAAGCAGAAGGCACAGCAGAGGTCCCTCATCATGACTGGGACATCATGTCAGGATCAGGATCTGAACATTTTTCCATCTGTTTTGTCAGCGAGGGAGTTGGGAAGGAAAAAGCCTAGTCTCTAAGGGAAAGATTTCTACTCTGCTAGGTCCCATTGCCATGGGATGGGCTGGAGAAGGCTCCCAGTCAGCATAGACCATCTCCACCCACATGGCCATGGCCAACGCTCTCTGTAAGTACCACTCGGGTCACCTTGCACTTCCCCTCCTGCTTAATCCTGGCACCTCAGATGGTTCCCACTCCCTCTTCCCACCGCTAATGACATATGGATAATGAAAATGACCCAGGAGGAAGAAATGTAGGATTTCTGAGAGTAAAGGAAATTATTATTAGGCTCTCCAAATAACCTGCAAGCCTTTTTTGCAGGCTTTTTCACATCCTGTGTTCCAGACAAACAAGACATATGTACTACCAGGTCTTGCACATTACATGCACTTGGCAAATACCGGGTTGCATCCCAGCCTGTGAGATGATACCTTCATGTGCCACAGGCATAACGAGCAAAGCTGTCCACCAAGTCAACAGCCACATCAAAATGTGGGAAATCTGTGGCACAGCTCCACAGCTAAGGGTGGCAAGATCCTCCCTATTGGTCTCTTTGGGCATGTGTCATCAACATAACACCCTGCTGGAGTTTTTCCACACTGCTTGGAGATTGATGGTGTCTACCAAGACCCCAAATAAGGTTTCTGGCCACTAGCAGGACATGGGCTCTCACACCATCCTGGGCATCCACACCATACCATGGGCATCTCACACATCCAGAAGTATATGATGTTGCCCCCCTCCACAAGCTTTGCCTCCCATCTTTCACTGCTGTGTCTCTATTGCAAAGACAATGTTCAACTTTATGTTGCTAAATGAGAGCCATCTCCACCAGCGCAAGCAGGGGTCGGGGTTATTTGACAAAACTGTTCTGTTTGCAGGGGTACTCTGGCATTTCATCAGAGCTTTGTCTTCCTTTCGTTGTGAAGAAAACAAATTAACATGCAGGAATAACAGGCTCTGAACAAAAGAAAAATACAGCTGTCACCCACGTTCCTCCCCTTGCAGGATGGAAAAACCTCAGAGCCCTTGGCTGCCAGATGGGGAGCCGGCCTTCTCCCACCTGCCTCTCAGCCCGCTGCACGCAGAGGCGTGGAGACCTCTCCCTGCCCAGCCTGTATTTACAGGACGTGCAGGGCTCTGAACACCCACAGACATGTGTGGGATTTGGGGGTGGCTGGTGCATCCGTGAGCTTCTCCCAGGAGGCACAAATGCTTTTCAATACTCTTCTGTGCTGCAGGCTGGGGGAGGCAGGGACGGAAGGGGAGAAGGAGCGCTCTGCTGAGGTATCCTCCTTTTAGCAATTTACTTTATGCCCATTGTCGCTAATGCAGTTGTTTTCCTCCCTAATGTACAATGCGGAATAAAGACTTATGAGGATAAAAATCCCATTTTCAAAACTACAGCAGAGGCAGTCACTTTTCAGAGAGCTCTCTGCACTCAAAGGAGACAGCTCTGGGCAAGCCAGGCCACCCTGCGGGGTCCTGGCTGGAGGGCCACGTTGAGCCAGGCTGTAAGTAGACGATGCTCCTTTGATCTCAGCGAGGGATGCTTTTCCTTGCACTCCAGCTGAGCCTGGCCTGGAGTGCCCAAAGCCCCACAGGAGCCCACCAGCAGCCTGAGAGCACTTCCCAGGCCCCGCTGGAGACCCCTGAGGATGCGTTCACGGGGGGCCTCACTTCTGAACTTGCCCTGTCAGAAAGAGAGAAATAGCTGTCATTTAAAAATAGAAATAAAGTTTCTACGAGGCCCAGGCACACATCTCCTGTTTGCTTGTTTAAATTAGTTCCAGCTGCAGAGGCAGTCCCCCTGACAGCTCTTGAGCGATAGGAACTTCATGCTGAGAAGGCCATGCAAGCTTTGGCAGTGTTCAAAAAGATGCTTTAAAACTAGCACAGATTTACTGTCTCGTAGGAACAGCCCGAGGCACTCCCTTTGCAAAGGGAAAAATGTGTCATGACAGGGCTACCGTGCACACTTACAATACTAATGCTGCTCAAAGAAAGCGCAAAGCATATGCATGCGTACGAGGAGTCTGACTCGTCTGCCAAGCACTGCCGTCCTCTGTCCTCTTCATCGGATCACACCAGAGCAGCCAGTGGCAGTCTTTGTAAGGGACTATCCCATACATTAGAGACGTTGCTTACAACAAGGGCTGACAAAATCAAAACAATCAGCAAGACAACTGCCTCCCTAAATTTACATTAACTGAACCGCAATCTTGGCAGTGAGTTTTCCAGTCTCACAGGAGCGCACCGTTTGCAGTTGAGTGCTGTGGAGCTCTGATCCAGAGACACCTTCCTCATCTGGTACCTTCAGTCCAACACGTTGTTGCACCAGTAAAAAAATATGAGAAATAGTGCAACATCCAGCTTTAGATGTGCATGTCTGTTTAACACACTAGCAACGTCTCTATCTTCAATAAAACTTCAAAAATTTGTCCTTGAGGCCCACAAGAACTATAAAAAGAGTACAAGTTTCCTCCAGCTAATGTACCAAGGTGTACGTGTGATCTGGGAGATTATCTATACTGTAACTTTCATCTGTACATCACATTAATAATCCACTGTGACATGTGGTCTCATAAATTCCCTGGAAAAAACATTCAGTCTACTCTGGAAAGCACCTCATCCACCTTTTATATTGTAAGACAATAATATTCTGAAAATACATTTTACACAGTTATTTCTAAGACTAGTCTCAAAAATTAGATTTTACTTATATCAACAAACCCTAGGCTCTAGTAAAATATTATCACCTTACTAAGTAACTGTGTACATACATATTTTAACAGGTCAGTTATGTCAGTTACTAAAATGAAACATGACTATAATTACTGACAAGAAATATTTAGATTTTCAAAATTTTGCAGGCTCAAGAGAACTTCTTAATGTTGTTATGAATAAGCCACTGATTTTATTAACTACAGCATATTTTGATGGCTTTCATCCACAAACTGGTAAGGAGATTCAGAGGTCAGGAACAGTTCTCACTGTTTTGCTAAATGTCAGAGAGACTCTAGTTCATGCTTGTCACTGGAAAACATCTCTTCAGAAGTGATGCTACACATTATTAGCTTCCACACTGACCTGTGCTGGTGGTTAGAGGAAAACTCTTCTCACTCTGAAATACCATTGACCTTGTACAAGAGTGATGGGCAACATGAAACTAGACTTGTTCTTCTACCTATGCTTCAACGCTCTTGGATACAAAATCCTATGTTGTCACCTTCCCTGAAAATGACTCTTAGCAGTAGAATAATGTTATGAGAAAGTAAAGAATTAATTTACCTACCTCAGCCTGAAGACTCACAAAACATTTTCTAGGGTTAGAGACACACGTATTCAGCTCCAGGATTTCCTCCTTGTTTTCCCCAAAACCTACATAGCTTTCAGTCTTTAGGCAAGACCCTCATATTAGAGTGATCATGGCTTCAGGACACATCCTGACATACCAGTTATCATGGCTTCAGGACACATCCTGACATACAAGTTTTCTCCCTGAGTTTCTGGCCAGGTTCAAGCCTTTCCCACTCCCCTGAGAATTTCCTGTGATGCAACAACTCAACACAACATCAGAATTACCTAGTTTAAATTCTTCTTATTGGCAGCCTCCACCTATCTTCAAATATTACTCTCTCTTGGGCATGCCAAGATGGAGCCACTGCCTGGCCAGAAAATAAAAGTTTCCAATAACTGTTCCAATACTTCACTTAACACAAGTTGTCCATCCATTGCAAGGAAATACTCTCTGCCCTCTGTCACAGTCAGGTTCAAAATTATGTGTGTGCTGGTTTGGCCCTGTTACATTTCATCCAGCCATAAGCATTGGCAATCACAGTTCACACAAAAATATACAGAAGAATGATGCAAATGGCTCGTTAGCAGTAAGAAAAAGAGGCCAGGGACGTCTGCTGACCAAAGAGCATGGAGCAGGGAGCACAGACTGGAGAGCAGCCCCTATTCCTGCTGCTGGGGGCTGTACAAGTGAACCTCATCCTCTGTCTCACGTCAGCAGACACAAAGGAAGATTACTACTCAAAATCACACAGCTAAAGTAACGTACAGCTGGGAACAGAGGCTAGACCTCTCAGCAGTGCCTAACCTATGCTACCAACCTGTTTCACATCACAGACTAGCAAAATGCTTACTGGTCTCTGCACTTACTGGCCCGCCATATGCTTTGGCACTCAAAAAGAGAATAGCATATCAACAGTGTGAAGACAAAATTGCATTATATATCTACCAGTCATAAGGATCAACCTTGTGAAATGTTGAGTGTCTGTAATTTGCACTATATTCAACTGGATCCGTGGAAGTTCAGCGTCTCCCTTTAAGAATGTAATAAACCATGAAATAAATACTTAAATAGACAAACCTGATGTGTTAGCTGGTGTCCCAGCTAGTGGTGTCCCATATACACCAGATGATGTTCTGAATATATTGCCCTGTTCTAGTACTATAACATTAGTCTGCTGCAGAACACTCCATGTGAAATTGGGAATTTGGGCCTTTAATCAAATCAGAGTGCTTTTTCCAAACATTGTCTGAAAAAATTTGATTCCATTCCATCCGAGTCCATCAATGGCTTGTTTACATATAGGATTTTCCCCATGAGCTGTGCTCAAGTAAAAAACATTCTGTGCTCCATGTAGTAACTATTGTATAAAAAATAAGGTTTCTTGAATGGATTCTTAAAGATAGATATAAAAGCACAGATGGAGATAACTAACACCACAGCTCTGTGACATGAAGCCATTCATGCCAGCAGGGCACTGAGTACTGCCAAGAGTAATCATCGTTAACTATTTCATTAACGGTCACCAGATGAAACACAAAGGGAGCAAGCTATCATTCTGGTGTCAAAAATAGATGATGTTTGAGAGAGAGAACCACAGTGTGTTATCAGATGCTTGGAGCCTAAAATCCAGAAAGGAGACATGGATGTGGGGAGCATCTGTGTCAGAGGAAGGGTAATGTTTTCTGCCACACCTCCAGCTCTGTCCCACGGTAGTTGTCAGTAGACGCTTGGCCTGTTCCACCAGCAGGTAGTTACCCAAGATGGGGTTCTCAAGCTTATTACATCAGAGCAAAACAAAACCCCGGGCTGTGAAGATGTTTGAGGCCCATAAGAACAAACAACCGCCGCTACACACATGCATGCCAACACAAAAGTGTAGCTGTTGATGGCATATCATTTATGTAGACAAGGCCATAGGCAGGCAGCCTGTCACACCAAGGGTTTAATCTAGCCCGGTTGGTGAGAGGGAATGCCCAGCAGACAGACCCTGAGAAGTCCAGCAGTATTCATGTTCTGGTATCTTGAACTGCAAGCAGCATTCTGAGTGCAGGGAATTTGAGAAGGCGCTTCTGCTCCTTTTCACAGCTTAAATCACCTCTGTATATACCACTGCATGGTACAGGTGTGTCACCAAGTGACACTTCAGCCAGGGTTAAAACCTGGACCGTGAAAGGGAAAGAGTTTATTTCTCACTACACACTAAATTTCTGCGGTTAAAAGCTTATGAGACAATTTATAGGTCTTTGGCTCCAAGAACAGCCACAGATTTGATATATACAAACCCTTCCTGACTGCAGCACTCTGATTCTTATGAACTCCTGCCCATCATCAGGGAACAAAAAGCCCCCAGACTACAGTTTTCACAAGTCTTTATTGATTTAATAGGAGAACTAAATGGTTTGGGTAGGTGCCTTAGGAAGCAGAGCTGAATGATGGAGTGACACTTATGTGGGTTAACAAGACAGTCACCCAAAGGAGAAGTGCAATAAGCTATTGAATGCATTGCCATTCACTCCTTCCCATCATCTTTCAGTTATGATCAAGTGTCGCACAGAAGACAGCATCCCTAACGTTCATAATCTAAATCAGATTGTTCGGTCCATGCATCAAATTGATTCTGTTGTACAGAAGAGAAAGGGACAGCTGCTGGGCAGGCTTCCCGCTGGGGTATAAATGGAGCTCGGCTCCAGCCTAGCTTGTCTCAGTGTCACAGGGCAAGCGGGGAGGCAGCACATCGCCTCTGTGTGCAGAGACTCCCCCCGTCCCTGCTCTGAGGGACTGACCCTGACGGTCAGGCAAGATGCTCTGCTCTTCCCAAAAACACTTTTCACATTTCCTCACAGCTGGACAACATGCCCTGTGAAGTGGCTGTAGAGAATGAACTACTTAGTACCTGTAGCGTCTTCTGCTGCTTAAAAACAACACATACCCAGGCAGACATGTACTCTGCCGTTTGGCTTCTTGGAATTTAATTTTCTTCTGCTTGAACTGTGTATTCAGACAAGTATAAATCTGATCAGATTCTCAACTTAGGTAAGATATTCATCAGGCTCCTTCTCTAATTTCTTTTCTTACACTTAAGTGAGGAACTGTGGTTTGAGATTTTTCCCATGTCTGTTAATAATATTTCCTCTCATCCTCTCTACCCCACGATCACATACATATGCTTTGCAAAAGCCTGGTAACAGGACATCTTTATTCTTTGCCATGAGGGCACGCTACCAAACAGCAAAAAGAAGCTTTCCCTTGTGTTTCCTCTTTTGCACTAAAATCATTCAAAAAACATCCAGAAATAATAATTTTCCTTTTTTCCTTTGTGTTCAGCAGTGTCAAAACAATGACTGTATGTGTGGGGCAGCGGAGCAATGTGACAGCAAATAGGCAGAAAACAGTATTTTGGGCCCTTTGTATTGAAAGCCCCAATCCTCATCAGTACTGAAGGTTAAACTGCTTTAAGAGTCACTTGGCAGCTACTGTAGCTTAAAATACCCCATATAGGAAGATGTTAATTAACTTTTCCAAAAAGTTACTACCTTGCAGGCACTGCTTTGTCATTGTCAGCTGAGGACGGCTCCCTGCCTGGCCCTGGGGACTGCAGGCAAGGAAGCAAGCTGCCTGCGAGCGCACAGGAGTGCCAGAGCGAAGGCGAGGAACCAGGCGGCTGCAGTTCCCAACAGGCAGAGCACATCTCGCCTCGCTGCTCCATCCTGCTGCGGGACACTGCGAGGCACCAGGGCAGAGATCAAAGCCGTGGATGCTTCTCAATCCACTGGTCTTGTGATGGGCGAAAAGCAGGAGGGAGTGGGAGGCAGGAGAAAGATGGGAAGGAGGACAAAGACACTGATGACTGAATTTCTCCCTTCTCCACATACGTTCTTTACAAACTGGAGTGGGGAAGCAGAAGTGCCATGGGAGCAAACACCTCAGAGACCTCGGTGCTGGGTGAAGTTAAATTGTCAAGAAAAAGGGAAATGAGGAAAACCAAGTGGGCGAGAAGGTGTAGCTGGGGAGCAGAAGAAAAGAGGGAGACATTTGGTGTGAAGGCAGAGACGTTTGTGGCGCTGACCACTGCCTGTCCCACAGCTGCCTGGACTCCGGCTTCTGTTATACTCAGGGATGTACATGTGTATGGTGCCAGACCGGAGGCTGCAAGAGACAGACTTTCTTGGTTTATTTAGTATTTAACATGGGGGGAGCTGGTCCTTTTTCTTTAGAAATATATTCCTCCAGCACAGGAAAACAAAGAATTTGTCAGAGCTCTGGGTCAGCAAGTGAGTAGCTGCGCTTTGCTGTTAGTTCTGCTTTTTGCATTCCTGCCTACAGCTGTTAATACTATGCTGCTTTTACATATTCATGCATTGGCAGGTGCAGAGGCTGAACATGGAAATATAGAAGTTAGGAAAGAAAAATTGTTTTTCAAGGTGGCTTCAAAAAGTTTTTTATTTATCATTTTTGTACAGAAGCTTTCTCATCACTGGAAAGAAAGAATCACACTTTAGAAAGCAGTAAGTTACAGTTCAGAGATCCATACACAGATACTTAGATAATATGCAACATAACTATTTTAAAATCTAGCCAGGAAAAAACAGCTAAATACAGAATTCATGTGTGACTGGATACAATCACTACCTATAGGCAGCCATTGATATTTTTAGTAGTAACTAATGAAAGTCTACCCTTGATGTTAGAGCACAGAGCAGTCTTCTTACCTAGCCTCAGAGGCATGAGGACCGCAGCTGTCAGGATGCTGCCAAGGCAATTTGCTTGACGCAGAGTGAATGTTACACGCTTGCGTGCACAAGCACACATGCACCCAGAAGAGCTTGTTGGGAACCCAGGCTTGGCTGCAATTAGGAATGGGAGTGAGTTTGTTTGAAATATATTTCTTTTGATTAAAGGCTTTCAGTTTTAACATATCTCCACTTCTTTTTTCATCATATCGTCACACAGATCTGGCCACTGTTCCATCTAGTCCATTAGCCTTTCTCCAGCAAGAGGTCAACATCAGATATGATCTCTCAAAGGGGCAGTTAGGGACACTCTGCCGAAAGGGGCGCTTCCAGTGCTGCAGCAGCTGGTACGAGGACAAGACATGCAAGAGCTTAGAAAGAATTGCACACAGGTACATTCATGCACACGTGTCAAAACAGGGCAGCGTTTGCTATGATTTCATAACAGCTATTCAAGAAAGCTTCATTTGGGAAAAAAAAAACAAGAGAGCAAAGGGATACACTGGGGCTTTGTTCCTCCTTCCCACTTGCCTCCTGCTCTATTGTCCATAGACTGTGAACACTGTATATAAACCTATATAAACCAACTACAGACACTTTTCGTCAACAATGCAATGCTACAAACACACAACCAGATTGGGACCTGTATTTCTCATCAATTTTTTGGGATATATGATGCATTGTCACATTCTTTTTTAGGAAGGTTGGGTGCAGTTTGCCTCTCCTTGTGACACATTCTTCCATGCACCCTTACTATGTCTGTCTTGTGCAACTCGCATTTGAAAAGTCCCATCTGTTTCCACAGAAATTTCTCCAGCCTTTTAAATTATTTTCACCATCTCCATTGCAAACACCTGAAAGTTTTTGGTATGTTTTTTTCGTTAGGACTACCAGAACTGAAAGAAGTATTCCAGATGAAGGTCTCCCATGAATTTATGGGGTGGTATGATGATCTGGGGATTTTTCTTCACTCTTTAGCCCAGCATTTTGTTTACTTTTTTAATTTTTTTTTTTTCATTAAGAGCTGGATCAGATTCAGTCCTATTAGTGGGAGTATTTATAAACTACAGAGGTGACTTGATAATTCCTACTGATGCACAGTCCTACATATGTGTGTGCCCACCTCATGGTTAGTAACTTCTGGGACAGCGGTATTCCACCTATCCAAAGCCTAAGCTGGCGCGCTGTTGCCTACACCTTCATGATTATTATTGTTAAGGTGGAGTGGAGATAAGAAGCTGCAATAATCCTTTTGGGACAGTCAGACTGTCAGATTGTCCTTCCTCCCAGAAAAAGTTGTACATGCCTACATGTATTGGCTGTACCTTCCCCTTTCAGCAGAACAACGTGATCAGCCATGACCACCCAAAACCTGAGTACAAAAATGATAAACTCAGCAGCACAAATGATTGATAGACAGTTTCTGCCACCTTCAAAATACAAAACAAATCACATTTGGAGTGCAGCCTCTTTCACTGCCTCTTGCAGCTGCTTCTGCTTAAGAAATGATGTAAGGAAACATACTCCTTTATGGACTTTATCATCCCATGCTCTTTTTTTATGGTGTTAAGATACTACAGTGATGGGTGCCTCAGAAATAAAACAAAAATTATTTCCAAACAAGAAATTATAGAAATTTCTATTATTAATAGAAAGACTCCTAAACCAACTGCTGAACGCACAGCATGACAAAAGCATTTCTACTAAGATTAAGAGGGTTTTTTCTGCATTGCTGTTCATGTGCACACTGGACGGAGAAGGTTCATGTTGAAAGACATTGCAAATTCTTCAAGTTAAGAGCACCGAAATGAAATTGCTTTCAAAGTTACAATTTTTAAAAAAACCTATCTATACTAATAAAGGCTTTTGAGCAATAGGGAAGATACATGAAAAATGCATTACAACCCTGCTTTATAACCATTCAGAAAGCATATGATTTTTCTTTTCTTCTGTTAAAATGTTGCTAGAAGCTGAAAATCAAAATAACCTTCAAATACTTTATTTTTCAATTTGCCAGATTTTAGAATACAAAATATCACAATTGCACAATGATCTTTGCAGATACAGGCAAGTTTACACTAAACCATCAAAATTAATAGATATTTCTCTTTAACAACTTCTTTGCTTAACTGATGTTTTGATGGGACTTGCAGATAATTTTTGGTGCTATAAAATGCCCACTAATTACCAAGGGCCTAAGCCTGCTCCAGAATAATCAGTGAGATTGAGAAATCAGCAAGAGGAAGACTTGGTGTCCCATTTGCATATGTCAGAAACTAATCCCATGTGTCTGGGAGTTTAGTAATCTCTGCGATTGGCTTTCTGCAACTACTTCTGGGAGGGGGGAGTTGACAGAGATATAAGCCTGGTAGAAACCCTAAAGTCCTTTACCTTCCTTGAGAGACTGTACTTAGAAGATCCAAGCTGTCAAGGTAAAATTTGAAACTTTTCCTACATATAAATTGGGGCAGACAAGACTTACAGCATCAGGAATATTGAAATGTCAGGATGACATTGAACAAGCTCCAGTGTGTTTTTGTTATGAAATCACTGGAAGGAATTATTGCAGTTTTATGAAATTTTGCAGTAAAATTGTAAATATTTCTTATGTCATTGAGTAATCTCGGTAAAGTGTTGAATGCCTTGAAATCTTATTAAAATGATGGCAGTTTAGACTTCTTAACATGACTCGGGATCGCTTCAGACTTTAGCCTGGAAACACAAAGCAGTTTCATAAAAAACAGCTGAAGCAATACCAAAGGCAGTTCCTACATTGACTTTAACAAGAGTTCAATCAAAGATTTAATGAGAAACAGTGGAAATAGGTAAAAATCTCATATTCAAGTCTACCATTATGTTTTCAGAACAAACAGATCTAAAAACACAATTTCAAGTAGCAGATAGCTATAATCAGGAAAAAAAAAAAATCTAAAAACCACCTGCCTCTGCTAAGATGTTAAAAAATCAGATGCATACATCAGTCTGGATTAGCTACAGGCTGCTAGGGACTGGGTTGAAATACTGATGAAGACAACATCCCCTGGCTTTGATTTAGATGACCATTTCAAGTTTAACCCCAGTCTATCCACAGGTTTTAATAAGAGCTGCTACCACATGCCAAAAATACCCATTTCCCTGTCTTCACCATCACCAGTCACCTTCACTGTGGTGCAGAAACGAGAATCCCCATTTCAGTGGCAGGCCAAAGTCATGAGCAGATTGAAATCTTCCAGTAGGTCCTGTTTCTAGACTTGCCTAGAAGCCAATGAACATTTTCTGGTGAGCTCTGCAGTTTTCTATCAGCACTTCAATTCTACTGAAATTCCCACCGAGGCTTCATGTCCACTCCATCTGAAACAACAACCAGAAGGAAAAGACTACAAGGCACTTGCATGGACTTATATGAAACAGTATTTCATCTTTAGCAATCAGGATAAGGTACAAGGAAGAGCTACAAAGGGTAGAGGTCAAGACAGGTAGAGAAAAAATCAAGAAAACCAGGAACAGGAGGAAGAAGCTACCCTGCACAGCAGGCAGACCAGTTTGCAAGTGTCTTCCTTGGAGGGACACATATCTCCAAGGCAAACTTCGTGAGCCCCTAACTATGCTACTGAATACTTCTGCACATCTGCAGTAGCAATATCTTGCTGCTTGAGTTCCCACTCCAAAGGTATCCAATATGTTGTCCAGTAAAACTGTGCCTTACAGGCTTTTTTATGTAAACAACACGAGAGTTATGCTCTCATTTTTCTGCTTGTCTGAGGTAAGAGTCCAGAGCAGCCTATTCTCTTCTGCAGGCAGGACACCCGCCCCCCCCGAACCATCCTCCACCATCCTTCCTTCTTGCACCCTCCATTTGCCTCCCACAGCCTCTTCTCTCCTCCCAGTCTGCCTCTTGGCAATAAATCATTCACTGTGTCAACCTGTGAAACCGCCTTGTAAAGGGTGAGCAGAGCTGGCAGTACTGTCATGCTGGAAAGTGCTAATTAGTGCCATCACCTCCTGCAGACAGCAGCGGAGATGCTGGAATAAGTGATGCTGCTGTGCACTGGCGGGGGGCACCGGGTGCTTTGTTCACCCCATTTCTGACTTTCTGATATGGTGCCCTGAGCAGCCCCTGCAGTGGGGGAAATGACTGACCATCCACAAGCTACCACACTGCACCGAGACAGCCAGAGCTTTCATTATGTTGGAGTAGTAGGTTTCTATAAAACCAGTGGTCAATGGCCAGTTCTGTAAAAAGCACCAGAGGAGATCAGCATGGGAACTGGTAAGCGAGTGTGGCAGGGGCAGCCAGCAACAGATCACTCCATGTGTGAAAAACAGGACAAAAACAACCCAAAAAAATAGAACAAGCAGATGAAGGAAAGAGAACACCGAGAAATTGCATGAAATGAAAGACACCAAGGCAAACAAAATGAATGTTAATTTGCTAGAGGAAGGCAAGGAGAAAAAGAGGAGACAATGCATAACTGGAAGAGGAGGTTGACAGCACAAATTGTCAGGGACAGAACAGAAAAGAGAGGAAAGACATAAGATGTAAAGATAGGGAGGAAGGAAGAATGTAGGAGAAAGTAATGAGTGGGCGAGTGTGTGGTACAAAGAGAAAATAGCCTGAACACAGTAACCAAGGACCAGAATGATGTGAGGACTGGTGCTCCAGCTGGGATAATCTCAGCTCTCCCAGAGACCAGACAAGCTGTCATGTATGGGGGGAGGGGGGCAGGAGGGAAAGAAAAAATGTGTAATAGAGGCAAGTCCATCTTACTCTATCTCATGGCATTGTAGCCTTGAGAAGTATTTCCAAGCAAAAATTGTGTGGAGTGTAGGAGAGGAATAACTTACATTTACAAAACCATGACAGATGCTGTGAGCCAGGCAGTACAATAACCAGCTTACCTGAGTAGACATCAGCCTGTTTAACATCTGCGCTGCTCTGGTACTTTAGATCCCAATGAAAACAGGGACTGCATTCATACGGGCCAGTGCAGTGCAAAACACCCTGACTTCGTTAACTGCTGGCTTTTCAGTTACCCAGCAGCATCAAGCCTCCAGCAAGCGCAATCTTTTCCACAGAGAGGGTTGAGGAAATGCACCAGCTGAACAGAAATTACAGCCCAGGTCCCCTGAATTTGGGGACTAATCCAGCAGTTAAGTTGCAGTGTTTGGCAGCTCCTCAAAACAGCTAGAGTTTAGTATCTCTTCCATGGCATAAAAATCTCTCATAGTAGAAAGGTTTTGTGGGCACAAGAGAACCTTGAAAAATGTTGGTACCAAATATTAGACCAAGCACAATGGCATCCCGAGATGACAAGTGAGGACCAGGAAGCCAACCAGGAGGTTGCAAGTGCAACGTGTAGGCAAGGGTCTTTGCCATCACTCTCCACCTTGGTCCATATCACACTTGTTCGTCAACATCAAACATGTCTTCCATGCAGTGGACGGAAGGGGTCCGCAGTTGCATGACCAAGTGGTGGGTATGAAGCTGAGGTTTAATGGCAAGGACAGGTAGCCGGGCATGGGGCAGCAGGGCCAAGCAGCAGGACTGGGCAGCAGGAAGGGGGATGTCAGGGCTGTGGGGCAGTGACGAGCATCTGGCCACGGCGCTGCACCTTCGGAGCCCAGTACGTCACGTGCGAATAGGGCTTTCCAAAAACATGTGTCTATCACAGAGGATGGTTTGGTCTTGCTTGATCTTCGCAGCTCTCCCTTTGGCTGAGGGCACAGTGGGCCACTGTACAAGGGCAGAGCCTGATAATGCCGACAGGAGTTCTGGCATTTGCAGTGGCGTAAGTGGGAAACGAGTCTGGTTATTGCTCTGTGACAGATCTCTGCTATACCAGTTATTGGCCTAGGAAGGCTACCTCTCACTGCTGACCCCCACAGAGGCAGGTATGCTGGAGTTGCCCTGTGTTAGGAGTTGTATTTTCAGAGCTCTGGGTCTTCCAAATGCATGAGACAGGCCTGCACATCTTGTTTGCTTATCAAGTGCATTACCCAAGGGTTGCTCATCAGGGTGTGGATTTCAGATAATGTTTTTGCAAGATCTGATGGCTCCAAGATATTTATGTGAAGTTCTGCTTGTGTCAGCTGTACTACGCCTTTTTTTCTTCTTTTCCCTACCCAATCCCCAGGATGGATGTATCTGCCTCAGAGCAGTGAGTAGGGCTGGTTTTTCCCACAGGACTCTTGTTGTTACATGCACAACAGGGTCCGAAGTGAATAGACAGCTCTAGCAGACGTAGCCTAAATCTAGCTCTCCTCAATCTACAGCAGCTCAGGTAGTAAGCTGCTGATGATCAGTCCAATCAGTGATATTCAAGAAGAAGAGTTCAAATGGGAAGAGGTGCAAGAAAAGGGCTACCAGAATTGTCAGGGGAGATTAAGAGAGATGTCCTTGCTTAGCCTAACTGAGCAAAAGCTGGTAGGTGATAGGACAGCTTTTTATAAATATCCCTGGAGGAAGGGGAATACCAGGGAGTGAAAAGAGCTATTCAAACTGGAAGACAGCTTTGGCACAAGAACAAAAGGTTATAAATTGGCCACAAATAGATCTAAGATGGAAATTGGGATTTTAACCACTGGAGCAATGAGGATCCGGGACCAACAAGACTGCGAGCAGTGAAATGAGGCAAAGCACCTAATCTCACAGCCTGCATGGTTAGGAATACCCCTTCTGTCCTTAATTCATCCCAACAATTTAAGTTCAAGGAAATCAGGAGGGGGAAGACGAAGCTCTCCCTCTAAGTCACTTGGGGAAAAAAAAAAAACAATCTTCGACCAATATAAATGAAACTAATCTCTGACAAATGGCATGCACTGACAACTCCTCTGTCACAAAGCAGAACTGAAGGAGGCTGTGACCATCTGCTCTTCATGCCCATGGGAGCATGAAGAGGCATGAGATGCAGACGTTTCCCCAGTGGGCACTGCTGTACAAAAAACCCCAGCCTGAGCCACATGAGACAGTCAGGCACCTCCTACTCACGTTCAAAGCAGAACAGAAACACCTCTGAAAAATCTGCACGTAAAGTGGAAAGCAGGTAACTCTCACTCCCTTTATTCACAGTGCAAAGTCTTTGAAACAGAAAACAGCTGTGACACACCCACAATAAGACTGGCAGACATGGCCATGGTTTGCCAAGTTGCACACAGGTTAGCAGAGCGTGGCCACATCGCTGCGATGAGCCCCTATGTTGGCCAGAGCCTCAGGACAGACCTGCCTCACCTGTGCTTTAAAAGAGGCACACCGAAATGCCTCTGACATCTGGGGGCATGATTCACCACGAGGCAAAATAATAAACTAGAACCAGGCAAACAGTTGCTGTCTGTAAACACAAAACAACAGCAAACAAAAAAACAGAATTGCTGGAAGCAAAATGTTGAATAAGTAAGACCAGAAAACAAATCTCCCCCAGCACATTCTGGCCTTGTGGAGGCAGTATCCTGTTTTCTGTCCATCAGCTCTTTAGTCCACGTGGTCCCCTAAGAAGGTCCCTCCTTTCCATCATCTCAGAGGCTGAACCATGGGTCTGCTCTTCCCCAAAGTCCCCCGGTCCATCCACACACTGCAGGTTCCCTGTTCGCTGGCTCTCCCACCCTATCCTAAAGTCCCCACGCTTCTCCCAGCTGAGCCACCTCTTCCCATCCCCAGGCATGGAAACCTGACCTGTTCAGCCAGGCTGTGGTAAATAGACACTCCTCTCTGCTGCCCTGCCATGCATTTTTTAATAAAACGTGTAGTACACGATGTCCACAGATAGGTGTGAACATTCCTAACCTGTTTGTCACTCGCATTTACTAACACAAGGACTTCTCCCTCGGGCACATAATCGTCCTAAATCAAAGAAACTGAAATGGTAATGTCAAATAATATGACTGCAGATCCAGAACTTGTTTGGCATCTGTTGTGTTTAAATATGTTTTTTCTTCATAGTTACATTCATAATTTCAGAATTAACTATTCTTGCAAAGTCTTTTTTCACCCCAAGAATAATAAGCTTACATGAAGATACTCATTACTGCTTCCAATCCTTCTGCCAACTGCTCTTGAATTTACCTTCATTCTTTGTAAATATTTGAAGGGCAGCTATCTCTGTGAACAAAACACTAGGCTTTCCCTGTTTGCCTTGGCTAGGATAACTGTGTTTATGAATGTAGCTAAACTTCTGCTTTATGACTATAAAATACCCTCAATATTCATCTTTCTGCTGATGAACACCTTGTTTTTGTACTGGGAAGCACAACAGAAAGACAATGGCAAAAAACCACTCCACTCCAAAGTAGCATCTTTTGCAATATTCCTTAAGTTTCTTACAATTTTTGCATTATTTCCATTCATTCCTATGCCAAAAATCAACTCCATGTAATTCTGAAGTTGGCAGGGATTGTGCCTGAAAGCACACAATATGTCTTACCAAACTGAGGTGATGACTCTTGATTTATAACCCTCCATCCACATTCCAGAGAGACTTGCACGACAGGGAATCTGTCTTAAAAGCAGAGCTTGAAAGCTTACGTGTGTTCTTCTTTCATTCCCCAGACCCTGCCAATACCCTGGCTGCTCCAATAGCTATTGTGGTCGATCAATGTTGCAAGTAGCAACATTGCTATGCAGTGACCACTGTCTGCAGACAACTAACAAAATCAAGAAACCTACATCAGGCTTGATCTGCTTCATCAAACTGCCCTAAATCCAAGCTTAAATGGAAACCATGGCTTTGCCCCAGTTACCCTGTCACATGGAACGGGATGCTGAGTATCACAGACTGTATCAGAGCAAAGTCCCCATCTGGACCAGGCTGATGGTTTTGCTCCGCTCTCTGAGAGAAGTGCAGCCTCTGCCTGTGATGGCGAGGAACATGTTTGGGTTTTCAGGGGAGGAAAGTTCCTCTTTTCGGGCTGGTGCATCCCAAACTGCGGAGCACCGTCCTGAGCCCCACAGCTCCCTGCCCATGCGGCCACCCTGCACTCCTTCAGCTGTGGTCACTCGAGCTGTGTAGACAAGCTGATGTCTGAAAAGGATCAGAAGTTGTGTGAAACATCCTTGAATACTGTAGGATGTCTGCAGCTGTTTCATCTGCTCAGCCTCCACATCTACCACACTGCAGAGTCCTTCAGAAAAACATCCCACCACGCTGGCACGTCTGTTCTCTGTAGGGAACCTGTGGGACACCTCTCTACTGCTCTTTGTAGTAAAGATACTAAATGTTAAAAGCTTGATTGTATTAATTGTGGATGTTTCTATGATCTTGGAAAACAAAATCCAGTGCCCCGGTAGTTGTAAAATTTATCATTAAAAGGCATGAAATGACAACTGTTCAATATAGTCTGACAGAGTTGCAGAAATGGGTACATCACAAACATTTTTTAAAGATGCCTCTCTGCGCATCTCTCTATGTATCCATGGACAAGATCATAACAAAAGCATCAGCGACAGATCCATGTTTATTCACGTGAGCTCCTGCCAGCCTCCAAACTATGATAACTACTGCAGCTACATACAGGATCCTCCTAAAATATCATCAAAACCTGGCTGACTTTTATGATGAACAACATACCTACAGAGAGGGGAACCCAGTTTATCTCCAGATGCTTACTCAGTAAGATGTAGTGCATCTGCATGTTATTTATATGTTCAGCAGCTGAATATTCCAGGGCTACTGTGTGGATATGTGATAACCTCAGGAAGAGCCTCAAGCTGACTAACCAAAGCATGGAGAGGAGTCATTCAAATGTGCAATTTGGTATTTGTGATTCTCTTGGTAGGAGCTCAGTTTCTACACACCTCTGGGAGCAATCCTTCCCCCACAGAGTTCCCGGGCCAGGGTCATCACCTCTGAATTTCTCCGCAGGGCAGAACACCTCTGTTTCATTCCTGAACAGAACTGCGATTTTGTGATGCCTTTTCTGATAGCATATTGTACTGAATGAGACAAAAAAGGCTTCCGTGGAAACCAACATCAGATTATTAACACAGTCAGCTGGGTAATTCGTTAGGGCATTTCTATCACCTTTAACAGCATTCTGCTGCTCTGCACTTGGATTGTCTGGTCAGAGGCTAAAAAACATTAGTGTTTCAAACGGACCTGCTATTTTCAGCCAGTAATGCACCTATCAGTCTTCTTTGCATTTACCCTGCCTTTCACCTTCAGCAAATTCAGTAGCATCTGCAGTCAACACCCACTGGGTTCTGCAACCACTTCTTGGGCAGTGTTCCACTGAAAATACTGAACAGAAAATGTCCCTGTAAATATTTTAAAAGGGAAAAAGTAGAGTCTGTGCAAACAGAGATGTGGTCCGATAAAGTCTTTTTTTTGCTTAAACACTACAATTATAATTAATTTGTAAGTGCACAGAACAGTCAACATTAGGAGCTAGTTTTGTATGGAAAGGCCTTTAATCAACAGTTCTGGATTTACTTTTCCAAGTTCCGCTCCATCTTTTCTAGCAACCAGATCCATATGAGCTAAAGAAAAAAACTCACATACAGTACAGCAGTCATTAAATTTTATTAGAGTAGCTTTGAGTCGTTACCATCTAGGGAAGGGGAGATGCTTAATCTAAGAACTGAAATTAATTTATTTTATATTATCCTTCAAACTGGAAAACTACTTTGGAGTACCAAGATTATTATCACATTCCCAGAGCACATATAAATGTCACTTTCTGAAAGTCAAAGTTGGAACTGTAAACCACAAAAATGCAATATCCCTACCACAACTTTTATTACAGCCACATATCTTTATATTCTAGCTATTACTGTTACACTATTAGTTTGCTACTTCCTAAACATCTGTTGTGTGTTCAAGACACAAAAGAAGATGAGGTGTCTGCCTTGGGGGGGGCTATACGTTTAGACAGATAATAAATCACACTGGGAATAGAAAGGAAGCGTATTTCAGTCTTGTGATGAGGGGAAAGACTGCCCTGCTATATTTTAGCTGCTCTGTTATAACCCACTGGTATAAACACTATTTTGGAATAAAAGTTAACAGGCAGAGTTATTCCAGAAAGCCTTGAGAAATGGTTATTCATAAATAGGGAGCATGTCAGTTCACTTCTGCAAGCTGCCTCTCAGTGTCTGTGTATATCTATGTGTATATGAAAGGAGAATGAGACTTCTTTATTGACCTGGGACATCCAGATAGAATAGGAACTGAGACTGGGAGCCAAAACCTCAACTTGAAAGGCCATTAACGCTCTGCATGTTCTTTAGCTGAAAGCTGATACATAAATATTTTTAATTCCTGTACTGAATATCAAGGCTCATATGTGATGACAGGAGATTTAAAATGAGATTTTGAGTTTGAAGCGTGGAAATGTCACAAGGGCTTTAAAAGCACTGCTCCTCGTTGCGAGACAGGTAACAGTTAAATGTTTTTTTCGTGTAGTGATTAAGACTTCTCTCTGTCACTCCACTTTATGTAATCCTACCGCTATACAGTGGTAGGCTGCTAGCACAGAAACACGTATAGTCATTGCTACAATGCTGGGAGAGTGAATCTGAAGTGTGTGGGAAGAAGTGCTATGGAAAGCCTATCACACAGACAAACCGAAGAAGGCAGCGCAGGGAGGTAGAGACGGGCTAACGCCGCCAGCGCCCCAGAATCCCCAAACGTGCGGGTGAAATCCCATCCCGGCTTCTGCAGCACGGGAAGGAGGAGACAGTGCTGCAAAGGGCACTTCTTCATGGCTAAGGTCTGCTTTTAATGACAGCTACTCTGTCAAGCCGAACGGAAAGTAAATTGCAAGTAATTTGCAGTAGGCTGGAGTTAGGAGAAAACTTTCACCTACCCAGACGGAGTTATATAAGGCTTGGGGTTTTTTTCAGATCATTTGCCAGCTCCAGAAAACAAATATTACTTAGAAAGGTCTTATTAGCCCTCACTATTAAGTTGAGGGCTTCCGATCCTGGGACAAGAGTGTCACACAGCCCATGCATCTGCTAAGAGTGCTGCCAAAGCCCTCATTCCCCAAACTAGTGGAAGGGGGAGGAATGGATGACTGCTCCATCCAATTCAGGTGGCACACGCTTTGCCTGTGCAACAGCCCCCGCGCAGGTCCCCTACCAGTTTCATTGCTCTCAGTAGCAGGGGGTCTGATCTGCCTTGCAGCAAAGGTCTCCTCCTGTGTGTCACCTGTTATTTGCAACCCCCGGGAGCACACCAAGGTGCATCCTCGTAAAGCTTTGACACATCCATCAGGGGGGTTTGCAGCATCACATTTGCTGTGAGGAGGAAAGAGGTCCTCCTGCCCGTGCCCATGCCCATACCCACATTCTTCCTCCATTTCCCCAACCCTGCTGCACAGTTGTTTCAGGCTCCAGCAGGGAAAGGCTTCACCTGTAAGGGTGTTGCTATAATAGCGCTGAAATATTTTTGAGCTGTCAGAGCTGCTGTGTGGTAGTCCTCACTTCCCACCTTTCTAAACATTCTCCCTCACTTTTTCTTTCTACCTTAGAGCTGAAGCGTGGCTGGTTTCTCAATGAGACCCTGTGAGGAGGGAAGCCACAGCCAAGGCGAGCAATCTGCCCCATTCCCAGCATGAATTCTGGAGAGGTGGGCATGGCCCACAGCCCATGTGTCCGTCCCAACACCCCATGCATGGAGACCCTCCTTGCCCTCCGTGTTCTGCCACAGGACGAGCTACCGCTCAGCTCCTTTCGCTCCTCCGTGTAACCCATATGAGGCAGCTTTCCAGTGGGGCTGGGGAGACCTGCTAGCAGTACTGCAGAGAGCGTTGTAAGCGAGGAACACTTTAAAAGTGGAGCCAAAGCTGACTTCTAAGGGCTTTTGTTGCTGCGTACAGTGTATTCAGCAGACTTCAAACCACCATGGGAACTTCTGTGGCTGTTTGTCATGCCTGCTTCTCATGCCAGGTTGTTGGAGGCCAGATAATATCATAAATTCAAGGAAGGCAATTTGCATTTCTTAAAATGCTGTGGCATAAAATGTAAATATTATTAACATTTCCCCTATTAAGCTAGAGTCTTTGCTGTGCATGTCTAAGCACTTGGAGATCGCATTCTGACCAATGTCATGAAGTTCTTACTGTGGAAATTGCTGGGCTGGGGAGCGCCTGTCTGTAGGTTGTATGGGATGTCTCTGCCAGGAACAATAGCAGGTCCTTGAGCTCAGCAGCTGCTTACTTGGGAAAATCAAGCTGGAAGAAGGGAGGGGACAGAAGGAGAGTACAAAACTTCCAAGAGCAAAATGAAAAGATTCAAGGACAGGGTGAAAGTAGGAGAGGAAAGTAGGGAGGCTGCAGGAGAGGGTCGTAGCACAGAAAAGAGAGAAGGCAAATCATGTTCTGCTTCTGCACCTACCCAGAGACAGAGGGACTTCGAAGGGAAGGGCAAGCTGTACCTGTGGGGCACTGTACTGGGGAGGGGGTCTTGCTCTGGGTGCTCGACATGTTCTGTCTCCCCAGGGAAGCAACTTCCAGAGGTTCAGAACCTCTGCACAAAATTGCTTCATCTGCTTACAATTAGGCCGACTGCAAAATCTTTCTGAGTGGGGATTTGTCTGTCTTCATTATCCTTTTTACCTCCTTTTAGGACTGGACTTCCAGGAGAGGACGACACCAGGCTAACAATAAAGGGTCATTAATCTTGATGATTTCCCTATTCAAAGGAAAGAAAGGATGTGGTCACAAAGTGCCCCAGGGCCATGGGCCCTACACAGGCAGAAATTGCACCTACTGCCATCAGTCTAGAGCTGATTTATGTTCCTGGGTCTGAGGCTTGCAATTTTTTTCTCTGTTCATTGCCAACACCCTCCAAAAAAAGGATAAAATGAGTATTTATGCTCTTTGATGTGAAAAATTCTCTCTGGCTAAAGGTCAGTGCTGCAAGCAATGGTGACTTCAGAGACGTGCTGAGCACACTGCACTCAGGACCGGTCTGGTAGCAGGCAAGCTGTGTTAGCTGTCAGGCTGCAACAGCAGCACCCTGGCCCTCCAGGTCAATCCTAAGCCTTCTTCATTAGCCTTAGCTTTGGCTTGTCTTAAAAATATAAAAATCTGTCTTGAGCCAGAGGCTTGGGACGTTTCTGAGGGAGCTTTCATCTCTAGACCCCGTAGCAAGAGTTCACATGTTAGTATGACTTTATGGGAAAACTCTCGCTTAGGTCTGTTCCCTATGCATTAATTATAACTGAAACTCATTTCTCTGCTAAGCTTCAAGTTACACTCCAAGCAATAAAGGTTTGTAGGTAAGTAGAGAAAACCATTAGCAGAGCCAGGAGCTACAGAATATTCAGCTTTTTTTTAGATATGGAGTGGGCCATGGGCGGGCAAGTCACGCAGTTGCAGCATAAGCACCCAAACTGTGCACGAAAAAGAAAAGGAAAAATTGCAGGTTCACTGAGAAAAAGAGAGAGAAGAGGAGGCCTACAGTTTTTGGGTGGAGGCCCATTTCTTCCCCTCTCCTCGGTTGCTGGGTGTCCTCTGGGTGGAGGGACGGAGGAGTTGGTGGCACTGTGCAACCTGTGTTGCCCTTCAGCCCCTGTCCCCGCTGCACCTCTGTCAGTCCCTGAAGAAGTCATGGGAGGAGGATGCTGGAAAGCAAAGAATGAGTCTGAGGATACGGAGAACTTAGTACAGGAAAATCCTGGAAAGCAGGAGGTAAATACTTAATGCAAAGCACAGGGTTACCTCCCACTCTCAGCAACTGTAACTCACGTTGTATTGTCTTTAATCATCACTCAGGAGCTATGACATGCAGTAATCTGCTTCTTCAGCTTCACTTAGGATTTACATGACAAAGTGTTATCAAAATATAATTACTGGCACTGCGAAACAAACACTTAATTAAAGCTGAGTGTTTCTAACTAAATCCAGTCGGATGAACACATTACAGTGAATGTCATTTCCAATAGTGTCCCTAGAAATGACAAAACAAAGCGGCTGTGAGGGGCATACCCCACGGAGCACCACCACGTGTGTTCACACGGTGGTTTCCCTGAGAGACTTCTCCTGAAGCTGCTGGCCAACCACGTCCAGCGTGGCCTCCTGGAGCAGCACCCCTGAGCCGCACCGCCGGGTGGTGGCAACTGTCACACCAGTGCTGTTTTGCAAGAGAAACTGGATGAAGCAAAAGAGGAAGAACGGGAAAATAATCTGGGGACGCCTTGCAGCTCCAGCTGAATTCAGCAAGGATATCTGCATGTCAGTGGGAATCCAGTCTGACTCTTGTAATCAGAGGCGGTTTGGTAAAAGTGGCAGGGGACAGCAGTTAAGGTTACCTGAGCGTCCTTCTGTGAGCGCTTGTTTTCCAGTCACGCTTTGCTTTCTGAAATGTCAACATTCTAGACTGTACTTTAGGGCCACACCAGTCACAAAAGTTTATCTTGCATGAAAACTTAGGGCAAGGACAAGGAAATGATTTGTCCTTACAGAAATTACATAAACTTTTCTGAGCTGTTTCATGACTCATTTGAATATCTCTAACACACAGATTTCCTTAGGATCTAGGAGTCAGTAAGGTTTTAAAAATCAAGAAGCAAGGTACCATGAATGCCATGAATAATCTAGTTGCCTGAAAATAAACAATAATATAACAGGATGGTCCCAAAACCTACTTTCAGGTGGTGATTCTTGCTGCCAAACCTGACCAGAGGCTGGTCCCCAACAGCTCGTACCTGGCTGTGGCAGCCCTGCACACCAGGAGTGCATTGCACTATCCACAACAACCACTTTACAAGTTTAGTAAATTAAATATCTGCAGCATGTACTAAGGAAGAATGTGAAAATGTGAGCTAAACAAGCCTATTTTAGTGCACTGAGCTGGAACGATATATACCTTGTTCTCAGAAAATAGGAGTGTGTTCATATGCTAAAAGAGGTGATCAGCTGCAGAGATGGGAACAAAGAAAGGCCTTTGGGGCAATTCCTTCAGAAATCCTTCCAGAAAAATATCTGAAATTATGTTTTTTTAAAAAAAATCTGGTTCTGTTTGTGAGGAACCAATGGCTGAACCAGCTTTAGGAGAATGAGTTAGTGGTGAGTAGCTGATAGCAGCAGGGTGGTAATTTCTGTCTGAAACAGCCTAAATGCCTTCAACCCCCAAACAGGTTCTCAACAGAGGGCACTGGAAGCTACCTCCCCTCCCCAGAAAATCACAGGTTTTGGAGAAAACCAGCCCAAGGTACCAGGTGCTCCCTAGGACCAGCCCCAGTGTTAGGACACTTGTAATTATAGAGAAACTTGCTCTGGGCGATTTGAATTTCAGATGCTTCTTGTCCTCTCTCCCCATTAAATTTTTGTGGGTTTCATTGTTTTGGGGGGAAATGCCCCATCCTTTTCTCCTGTGCCAAGGCTTCTTCTGGAAGTGGCCGACAGAGCTTAAGTCTCAACTGCTGTGGCCGGAGCACATGGTGCAGAGCACTGCCAGTGCTGATGGGAGGAGCCAGCTGTCTTGAGCAAGGCCATCTTTGACTTTTATCCCTAAGACTCGTGGCTTGTGATGTACCAACTACTGACGGGTATGGCCAGAGGGCTGGGAGGGACTGCTGAGGCAGCTGGGTTTTCCACCACAACCTGTGGGGAAAGGCAAGAGAGCCAAGGCTGGTCAGCTTATTCAGAATATTCTTCAAACATAAAAAACGCAGTGGCAAGGAGTTAACTTCTTAATGTGGTTTTTTGCATTCCTGGTGAGAAGAAAGTAAAGGGATTTTAAAATGGTATGAAGGAAGGCTTGCACTGGACCGGCTAACAGTGAGGCACTGGACTTCACTGCCTGGGGTGACGGTGGGATCCAGCACTGAAGGCTGGATTATCCTGCCAGAAACAAGCTTGACTATCGTGTCAGGATTGACAGAAGTATGACTCATCCTGCCTTTGCCAACAGGAATGACTGGGGTGATCTTCCGAGGCCCCTAGCAGTCCTATTCTTCCATGCCTCACAATTGTTATTTCCTTCTGCCCCTTTTGCCTAATTAAAATAATAACAATCCTGCTCATCACTGTTCACCTTAAGCTGCTATATTTCTCCATGCTGTATCTGCACTAAAATCAAGCCTCTGCTGATCACAAATCTGCCAGCATACCAGTGGGACTTGATGACTCTGTACTGATTTATGTTGTATTTGTACTGCAGAAAAGACGCAGCGAGATATTTATAGGAAGTCCATATGTAAAAGAATATTGTTACGCACTGGAAACAGATTGCAGTCCAGAGTAAAACAAAACACGCAGAAATAGTCTTTATTCACATATCCTATAGCATAATCACCCACAGGCTGTCAAATGAGGCTAAACCCCTTTTTGGTTTTGGCAATCAGTAGGCAGCAATGCCATGCATCCCTACCAAGAAGACAGGATTTGACCCACAAAGGAGCCTGGGGTCAGCATGGGATGAGCCCGGTTGGAACAGAGATACTTTCAACAATTCCCATGATCCTCTCCCCAAAACATGTTGATCCACGACCTTTATCAACCATGACAAATCTGGGGGAGCAGTAATGTATTTTGGCATCCTCCCGCATGCCCTCACAGACTCACAGAATGGTGGAGGTGGGAAGGGACCTCTGGAAGTCATCTGGTCCAAGCTCCCTGCTCAACCTGGGCCACCCAGAACAGGCTGCCCTACACCGTGTCCAGATGAGCTCTCATTTCTCATGTCTTTATTAATGAGACATAATTTTTTGTTAAGTCTAAGTAAGGTGCTAAACCAATCAAAACTTCTGGGGAAGATGTGTGGTGATGAAGATTTAATAAGATTAAAGAGAAAACACCATAAATACGTGTTCTTATCTTGGTCATATGGAAGACACCAGAAAACATCTGATAGGCTGCAATTTAAACAAAAAAGGCACAAACACATATGCAAATGCATAAAATATGGGGGAGTTGGGGGGAAGCCTTAAATAACATTCAAAACTGACTTTCATTAAGCAGCAACTGAAAACACCGTTAATGCAACGCTGCAAGAGTTGGGCCTCGGTTTTCCTCAGATGGGTTTGGCCATTCCTTGACCTTTACCTTGCTCCAGACTCCTCTCTCTCAGACTGACAGGCTACAGCTTTACTCAGAAATCAAAAGAGCACCAAGGCACTTTCCTGAGGAATGGCTTGTGCTCATTGTCTGGGATCTTAAATTGTTTTAAGATTCCCTGGCAGGGTCTTGGGCAAACCAAGCGACGCTCTCCCAGACAAGCCCCACAAGTTGGGATTTAGTGCTGTTCTGGCAGGCGCTGCGGATGCAGCCCCACATGAGGGGTGAGATGCTAACAGTGCATGGCCGGGCTGCCCCATGCCACTTGATCTCGGAGCAGATAACTGCCATGGGCATGTTTAATTTACTAGTGTAGATGTGGCCTGAAAGTCTAAGCTGGAGTGGGTGAGCTTCACAAAGACAACAGGACTTACACAGCAACACAGTGAAAAATGTTGATCACAGTGACGAGAAAGGTGGGAATTTCTGTGTTTATTTATCCTGAGTAGTTAATCACAGCATGTTTCTCGAAAATCAAATATGGCTTTCAAGACGAAAGAATTCGGGCGATAAGCAGGTTTTGTGGGATATCATGCAAAGCAAACCTTAAAGGCTTCAAAAAACATGTTCTTTTTGCCACAAAGACCTGGCGTGCAAATTATTTTCTTTGTGCTGATGCATTTGAAGAGCTTCCCCATGGCCGCTGGAAAGGACTGTTACCAGACTCTGTGTGGTAGAAGTGTACCTTGGCTCTCAGCTAAACAGCTCCAGCTTCACACAGCCACCGTGCAGCATCAATGACTGGCCTGGGTTATATGCACACAAGCTGGCAATGTAGCCAAAACTGAAATTTGACTCACTGTATAATTTCTTCAGGAGGTATGTCCTGGTTTTGGCTGGGATAGAGTTAATTTTCTTTCTAGTAGCTGGTATAGTGTTATGTCTTGGGTTCAGTATGAGAAGAATGTTGATAACACACTGATGTTTTCAGTTGTTGCTAAGTAGTGTTTAGTCTAAAGTCAAGGATTTTTCAGCTTCTCATGCCCAGCCAGCAAGAAGGCTGGAGGGGCACAAGAAGTTGGGAGGGGACACAGCCAGGGCTGTGGGAGATTTCATGGAAAGTGGGGGACATTTCTTTGAGCCTGATTATTTAGAGTTAGCATAAGTAGGCCGCAGTTAGCATGAGTGGGCCGGAGTACGTGACAGCTGCAGTATGAAGGGACTTTGAACCACCAGAAAAACAATGGACATGAGGAACTTGGACAGTGGAGCGATTAATAAACAAGATAACAGAACTACAGAGGCAAGAAGGAGCTGCAAGAGCTTTAACGCAATTAAGAAAGCTGTCATTTCGGCTTAGAGCATTTAGCTGCGGGATGGGGACTTAGGAGTTGGTTTGTATCTTTGTTAAAAATCGGGGTTTCTTTTATTCTTATGTATTTTATCAGGTATAATGTTGCTTTTACTCTGTTTAATTAATTGTGTTCATAGATCTTTGCAAAGGGCAATACAGCAGGTGTTAATTGACGAAAAACAAAAAAGGGGGAATTGTGGACACATATTTAGCTAACGGTCGCAAGAGCATTCCAGACACCTTTAGAAGACCTTGAACAGAATAAACAAGAAGACAAAAAAAGAAAGATGCCAGGTGTGCATTCCACGATAAAGGGAACTTGGCACAAAGAACCTCAATTCAGCAGTTTATCTTGACCAATTAGACTGAGACAAGTTTTGCATGTTTTAGTTGGTATAACCAATTATGTCCTACGTTTATGCACGTGTACAGAGTTGATATAACCAATCATTAAGTGTAACTAGGCCCATGGACAGCGCGTGAATAATGTGTGTAACCAATAGTAAAATAGCTAAATGCATGTACGGATGTAACCAATGTATAAAAATGATATCTGATGCTCTAGTAAAGGGTCTTCAACTATGATCATGTTGTCTGTGGTTGAGTTCATTATTATGCTCCCGCACAGGGCAGCTGGCCCAAACTGGCCAACATACCATGTGATGTCATGCCCAGTATATAAACTATAGAGTTAGCCCGGGGTGGGGATTGCTGCTCGGGAACTAACTGGGAGTCAGTCGGCAGCAGGTGGTGAGCAATTGCATTGTGCATCACTTGTTTTGTATATTCCAATTCTTTTATTATTATTGTCATTTTACTATTGTTATTATATTCATTATTAGTTTCTTCCTTTCTGTCCTATTAATCTGTTCTTACCTCAAGCCATGACTTTTACCTTTTTCCTTCCGAGTCTCACCCCCATCCCCCTGGGTGGGGGTGGAAGTGAGTGAGCAGTTGTGTGGTGCTTAGTTGCTGGCTGGGGTTAAAGCACGACAAGGTACAAACCTGCTCTTAATGAAAATTTAATGTTCTGTGACTCACAATTCCATTGAAGTTTATAGAAATCTTTATGGTGCTGACATTTATTAGCAAAGTAACAGGTACAACCTTGGTTATTTAGAGCCAGCTAGAATTATCTTAATGAGTCCTCTCAGTTATTTAGAGCCAGTTAGAATTATCTTAATGAGTCCTCGTTAGGAGTTCTCGAATAATCTTATCTTCTCTATACAACAAGAGCAGTTCACACTTACAGACCAAAATAGGTCTCAATCAACCCACAAATTCCAATTACAGACTTTATGGGTTTGGACATTGCCTTCAGACTAAGCTATTGAATATTTTATTAGCAAATTGCAGTGATAACCCTACAACTGTGTTCAAAATTATTTCCTTTTATGTATTTCTTTCCTACCATGTTATTTCCTTCAAAATACAAGGTGTAATTTTCTCTCCTCTTTCACAGTATATTATTCTAGTCCAAGACTGTTTATCTTTCCTTTCATCTCTTTGCACCTCAGAAGACTGCTGAAAACAAACCCCATTTTTTTGCCAGATAGTAATTGACAGAGAATAGCTTTAATACAACCACAGAATTATTAGTTTGGGGCAAGACAGCATTAACAATGACATGTTCTTATCCAGTAGGGTTGTTACAGACCCAGTGGAAACTTGACAAAAACAGGGAAGTTCAGATTTAATCCTATGAAATTGTGTCTAAGACCTTCCTTACTGAACCTCTGTAAATTTCCCTCAGGGGACTCGCGTTCAGACCAACGCTAAACAGTTGAATTGCTTTTCTGGACACTTCTAAAGAACCTGGATATCTTTGCCATATTTCACCCAAGAGGTTACATTCCAACTAACACAGTTTACTTAAAAATACCTTTTTTTAGTCTGTTAGTAAGATATTTCAGAAACAACTTAGTGGAAAGAAATAAAATAAATAAACATTTTTGCTCAAGTTAACTAAAAGATTTTTCATTTTGGCATATGTTCTTTTACAAATAAGTAAAAATTCTGTGGCTTTTCGAGAAAGATGCTGAAGGGAATTACTTCGTACTTTGCTTGTCCCATGGTTTGTGCAATATATTTTCATGCTAACCTCAAAAGGAAGGAGCTCTTGGAAGATGAACCATAACAACTTTGAAATTTGTTTCACATGAGTAGAAAATTTATTTGAAGTCTGATGAAAAATTAAATTATGGATGTTAATGCAATTCTATCTTGTTATACAGTACAAACAGTTCTTCAAAACTTAATCAAGCACAGGTATTGAATTTTTAAAAATAGATGTTATTTATTAACAGCTAAATTGAGATTTGCTTTAAGTTACAGTGGCTTTGCTACCTTAAAACCTGCCATGAAAAGAACTATAGCTCTTTGATGCACTTTTTATTTTCTTCTACCATAATATATTTTCACATGGCTTGGTCCATGTAAATGGTAATGAGGATGACCTTAAAAGCAGAACTAAACTGTCTTGTCCCCAGCCTAAAGGCAGTGAGGAAATGATCAGCTGAGGCAGCCAATTCCTCACCGTTAGAGTCTCCTCTGTTGGTCAACAACTTCCACTTACCTAAGACCCTTTTCAATATACCAAAGTAAATACACTTCTGCAAGCATCCCAACAAGGTCAGAACCTCTGTGCATGCCCATGGTGTCTTCCTAGTGCTTGCTTTACCAGGTAGCAATTTTAGGAGGAGGGAGTAAGACTGGGAAGGAAAAGGGACATGCAGCAATAGGAAGGACACTGTTTGGAAAAAAGGATATTTTAGAGGAAAAGAAAGCATGCAGAGACTGTAATACCAATCCTCTGAGAATTCAAATACATACCTACAACACTATAGTTTTGTAATATGACCCTGTAGTAATGCATGTGATCTTTTAAAAAAGCCTTGGATTGAAATTTGGTAATTGAATAGAAACTCTGCACGGAAGAAATAAAGCCCTTGAGTAACAGCCCCAGCATCCATGGCATTCTCCCCCAGCTTAAACTGGTGCAGCAAGAGGTAGTCAGATCCTAGCTGATGTCACTCATATGCATTTTTTTCTCCTTCTATAGCATACTAACATCTCCACCTTCCAAGGGGGTGGGAGTATGTGGAGTTTTCTTCATTGGATGGACATGACTTTGAAATAGGGATAGCTAACCCATTGCATGCAAAGGATGCGCCAGCTCCCTCCCAGCCCCAAAGGAGGAAACCAGAACGCAGGAGCACTGAAGCCACTGTGCTAAAATGTAGGGAAGAAGATCAGGAAGAGCTGTTCCTAACACCACAGTGTGATACACACCAGGCACGTGAAAAGATCAGGTACATAGTGGGCTTCCTGGTGCTGAAGTCCATGAAACCTAAAGATAAGTTCCCTGAACGCTTTTTGCTGTGCAGAGGCAAATCTTTCCCAAGCAGTGGGTCTGTTAGACCAGAAAAGGCAGATATGACAGAGCTAATGGATCGAAATGTGCAGCAAGTAACTGGGGAGAGATGCATAGCCTTGAATGACCCAAGTTAGGGTTGTACTGCAAAAAGAGATTTCATGGCACTTTTTTTTTTTTTTTCCCCTTTCTTGAAAAGTGTCCTTTGCTTTGTGTGCCAGAGAGGACAAAGCCATCTCCTGAACAATTATCTACCTCCTAAGCAAAGCCATGAGATACAGATAGTAGAAAGAGACTTCCTCCAGGTACGACTCCCTGAGAGACATGAGACTGCATTCAAGATCTGGTGCTCCTCAGAAGAGACCTGCAGCTGGGGATCTATCAAGTGGTTGCTCAGCTGTGACAGCCTTGGAATCATCATCATGAACCTTTTCTGTTTCTGGAGGTTCTTCATCATGAAGTGATACATTTTGATGCCAGATGTTCATCATTTGCTCTGATTTCCAGTATGACTTAGGACCAAAACTGCACCCAGGAGGTCCAATTCAAGTCCATTATCTCGTGGTTAAATCTGAGTTGTTCCTCAGGAAGCCACTCTCACAAGATTTGGTGCTAAGCCAATGCCAGACATATGGGATGTATATCCCTATGTATATAGGGAATGAAACAACTTCAGGCACTGTCCTGCAGCCACCTGCAGTGTTCAACCACTGGCATGCTCCTCGACATTGATACAGCCTCCGCTAGCCACACCAGCCCCTTCCCAGCTAGTGCTCTGGTACAGCCCAGGGACCAGCACGGACCAGAGCCTGCTCCCAGCAGAGACAGACAAACCCTACCACCACAGTTTGTGGGGGTGGAAGAGAGAAGACTGTAGCCATATGGGCACAAGCCATGTTGTCTCATGCCCACAGAAGAATAGAAGGAGAATGAACATGCTAAACAAATGATGGCAATGCAGTGGCTGCAGAGCAACCACGACTGTAGTTATCTACTGTACTTCATATCTACAGCTCCTACTCGACAGTGTGCTTGGGAAACCTTCCATGATTCACTTCTAGAGCTTTTAACACAAAAAGTGAATGACTGAACTGCTCCCTCGTGCCACTTTCAGGAATGGCAAAAGTTCACCCAGGGGACCCCAAGGACTCTGAAAGACCCAAAATTGTAACAGCTTCTTCTTTCTTCTGGCTTCAGTGCTGAACAACACAGGTCTTTCAGCAAACCCAAGAGTTTTATAGGGTCAAACCGGCTGTGTATCCACCTATGTCCCGATCTCCATCACATTTTTGGAGGACTCCTTAGCTTGGGGCTAGAGTTCTATACACTGCATGTCATCTGGGCCTGCAGTCTGGATGTTACCCAGAAGTCCAGGGAAGGATATTGTGTATCCCAAGGGAACGTAAGTGCAACCTTCCCCTGATTTCTTCACATTACAAGTTCCATGAATTTTATTCATCAGTGGATGTAATTTACAGCAAGAGCCTAAACTCATGTGGCTGACACTCTGTGTGTTTGGAAGAAAGCTGTATGGATGTGAGGAAGGTGTAAATTAAAGTAGGTCACATCAAGATTATTCTAATTTACCTCTTCCAGTGCTTGCAGAGTTGGCTTCCACTGCAGCTTCTGCCTCAAGCACCCCAGCCCGTAACTTACACTAATTAGGCTCCTAATACAAGATTCTTGTTAATAAGTCAGTAGAAATACAAATGCAGTTTGAGTGCATTACTCTATGACTCTGCCCATCAGAGATGGTCCATACTACCCTACAGCCCAGTGTCCCAGCAAAGTGAAAAGTGGTGCGTAAAAAACCCAGTGCAATGGCACCAGCACCCATCTGCTTCCTCAGAGGACTGTCACCGGGCAGAAAGTAAGCGCTTTTTTTCAAGGAAATAATTTGGTGGCCCCAGAGAAAAAGGAGATGGACAACACCCGCCCCAGAGGCCATCAGGATGAGGTGCTGGTTTCCATCCAGGGCAGGAGCAGGGAGCCCTGCTGGAGGGGGTGAAGCAGGGGAAGGAGACGCCAGGTTTCTCAGTGGCATTTCCCTCCCATGGGCACAACTCATCGCTGGCTGTGCCAGCCCCTGAGCAGGAGGAGCTGCCGGCACCCCGGAGCAGCTGGCAGCCACCTCCGCGCAGGAGGGTGCCGCTTTGTGCAGGCCAGCGTCCCTGGGAAAAATAACCCGTCAATCACTAACGGAGAGTCACAGGAGATGCTCCTACTATGTAGGAGTAGATGCCAGAGAACAGCTGAGCAGGGGGCTGGGGTTTATTTTTAATTTTGTAAAATAAATTTGCCTTCCCCATAATCCTCTCATTCTTCCTCTCACAGCACATGTAAGTAGAAAGACAGTAAATGGCTCACACAGGTCCCAGCAGACTAAGCCACAGTACAGAGCTGCTGCAAATCTCAGTGCCTGCTGTAGCTGTCTCACAGACGCGCCTGCGCTTCCCAGAGACATCTTCCTTTTCCTTACACCCCTCTAAAAACACACCAGGGTAAGCGCAAGTAATGGCTAATCCCACAGGCACTTTCCAGCCTGTGCTGCTTGCCTCTGTTTACAGGTCTGTGCAGGCAACCACGCTCACTCAGCGGTGCCCTCTTAATTGAACGCGCAGTCCCAGACCACACGTGTTCGGCCATGGAGGAAAACCTCTGGATGCAAAAACCCTTCTCAGGTGGAATCATGTTTCGCTCCTGGAAAGTTTATTGGCTAATCGACAAGAACGCTCAAATACAGTTTATGAGCCTGTAAATGCTCCCTGCCATGAAATGGCCCCAGGAGCCGAGAATAACGTGCGTGAGATTTACCGCAAGCCTTTTAACTGAAGGAGCACTGGGCTATGGAGCAGGCTGCTCCGAGGGGGGCTGTAGGGAAGGGTAGCTGTGAGCACAGGGAAGCTGAGCTCCTTCCGACAAACATCACCAGCTGCCTCCAGCCCAAGCCTGCCGTGGTTGCTCTCGGGCCAGAGGAGCTGGCAGCTGGCCTGCCCCGCAGAGATGGACACGTCCCTGGAGGCATTTGCTGCCCCTGAACCAAAATCTCTCACTCTCTCATGGTCTTATGTTCTTGCCTTCCATTGCAAGAACTAGGCAGTTGTGAAAAAATTAGGACAGCTGCTGCTGACAATTAATTAGCTTCAGATAAGGTCTTCAGGGTGGCCACTGGGAAATAAATTAATGCTGTTTAAGCCAGCACTGTAAAGCCCCCCTGGCAATCTCTGCCACTCTCACCCTGCTAGCAGGCACCAGGCTGTCGAGGAAGGGGTGCCGCCGGGCTCTGCGTGCAGGGCTGGATCCCCACCAGCACAGCACAGAACAGCACAGCACAGAACAGCACTGCCCGGGGCTGACGCGCTGTGCCGATGGACTGCAACTTCATGGGTTTCTGGGGTTTTTTGTTTTTTTTTTTAAATGGGTGTTGTTTCTGGTGTAGTCTGAAACACTGGTGGCCCTCAGGAAAGGTAAATACCTGCC
This sequence comes from Haliaeetus leucocephalus, assembly GCF_000737465.1. NCBI lineage: Eukaryota > Metazoa > Chordata > Aves > Accipitriformes > Accipitridae > Haliaeetus > Haliaeetus leucocephalus. Next base: position 17,144,173 of record NW_010972991.1, on the reverse strand, counting down.
CAGCATGGTACAAACCCCACCTTCATCCTAACTTATTCTCCACCTCACCTGTGTGTAAGTATTACTTTATGCAGAAGGGCAAAGAATGGGACTTTATAGCTTCTCATCACACCAAAGCCCCATTTCCAGCCTCACATCCACCAGGCACTGACTGGCTTAAATGTTTCCAGTGGCTCTGCAAGATACTCACCAGTGTCCTGGGTGAGGATCTGCCCTCCCATCTGTGAGGTTTACAGAAAGTGCTTCTCACCCCAACCACAGCCACCCTTCTGCACGTGCAGCATTCATGCTGAACATCACTAATGCACGTGCAATTGTGGTAAACTTCAGTTTTTCAGCCCCACAAGCAAGAGCAAATGTCTGGAAAAAAATTCCCCCTCCTACTTCTGGGCAAAAATTGGCCTTTTTGTGTGGTTGATGTGAGAATAACCAGACCCTGTTAATTCGGACCTACGCTCAGCAGTAACAGGGAAATAAATTAGCAGCCACGACACAAAGGAAACAGAAATGGCAGCAATTGCTCTCTGTTTCACAGGCTTTGGGTAAGACCATTTGAGCTTAAAATACAATCAGCATGTGCTAATGCTGCCGCTTATATCTAATGGATGTGGGTGAGAAAGAGATCTGCTTATACAGGTATCATACCACAAAGTACGGCAGCACCAAGAGTACATGTAGATTAATATTATAAGTGACAGAAGAGCTTCAACGCACCTGTCAAGATCCTCATGTTTTTAAAGCATGTACATCTAATGGGCCCAAGGTGAATAAAACCAGACAGCAGAAAAAAAATGGCAAAAATCAAGACAGAGTTAAAAATACAATTATTTTTTAATTATACAGAGGAAATCCTATCCAGTGATTTTCTGTTGCCAACAGACATTGCAATAGGCCATGTCCTAGCGTGAAAACATCTGCATTTATCTCGGCAGCTGCACGCAGTGTTTCCCCATGAGTTTTGTCTGGCCTCAGCAGCCTATTGGGAGCCATAAAACATCCCACCTGCGCTGGATGCAGGATGTGCATCCCATGGATGTGACGCTGCCTTATAGCTCAGGAGGGCCGTGGGGACAAGGAAGAAGGCTCAGCAGCTCACACCTCCGCCCAGCCGCAGGGCTTGCAGCATTGGCCGGCTGCCGTCCTTTCAAAGGTGGCTCCAAAGGCAGGAGACATCCTTGCTTCACCCTCAAACCCTGCTCGGCATGGGAGAAGCTGGAAAAACATTTTGGGACCCTACGCCCTGTTCAGCTAACAAGACGAGTTAAGCAGACTGGTCCAATGGCATGGAAGGGGCTTTTAACAACGGGAATCTTGGAGAAAAGAACCTAGAAATGCTTTTTCCAAGGTGTTCATCCAAAAATGTGGCACATACAGTAGCGGCTGTAGGATGGAGTAGCTGCAGCCCCCCTCCACACATGGTCCCATTAGCCCGTGGAAGGAAGAGTAAACAGGAGATGGAAGGTACTGCAAGGAGCGAGGCAGCTCTGCCAGGGCTTATCCTAACACTCATCTCTGAAGCAGGCAATTACACACGCTGTGAATGAAGTCATTCAATAAACACATTCAGTTCTCCAGTCAGCCTAATAGGCTGTAATTTAACTCTATTTCCCTTCAAATTGAAAGAAAAAAGAAATCAATAACTGATAGGCAAGCCTCTCATGTGACAGAAAGACTCGCTGTTACAGCTCTAAACCAGTACTCCCTTGCACCACCGGTTTTATCATGCTGTGCTGCCCTGGGACCCCGCAACCAAGACCTGACCAAACCTGGATTAAATTCATCAGTGGAAACTCTTCTCCATAGTTAGCTAGACAGAAGGAACTCACCAGCTGAGATACATGTCAAAGAACCCCCCCCCGCTCTCCTGGAGCCTTCTTGAAAGGCCATTCTGCCCTACAGCCCCGGCAACCCAAATTTCCTCCTACCTGCAGAGCGGAGATGCCCAAGAGAAAGGCAGGTGTTAGGGAGTTCCCATGCATTGAAAGGTGACTGAGATGTCCTTGGACCCACCTCTGGTCTGGAGAGGCTGCCCCAAAGCTGCCACTCTCCCAAAGGAGACCCCAAGTCCCTCTCCATGCCATGAGGAGCAGGTCACTTCAAAGCAAGTCTATGCTCAGAAAAAGTTAACCCAGCAGCAAAGAAACCAGTAAAGTCCCACAGAAATGCTTTTAAATGCTACAGACCTAGTAATGAAACACTCAGTTTGGTAGAGTATTGTATTTTTTCTAAAGCTGTAAATGATCTCAGCGACAGGATCTAAAAGCCTTCTGTGTCCTGCGTCCTCCCGAGCTTGCCCGCATGCACTGGCCCTGCTTGGAGGAATGAGGGTCTCTCCACCGAGGGGGCCTGTGGCTCAGAGCAGAGGGATCTCGGTCCTTCGCTATTGACACTGCCAAATTCAGAGTGGCAACGGCCGCGGTGGGGCTGAAACTCTCAGGCCTCCCCAAGGTCTGCTCCAGGGTCCTCAGGTTTAACACTGGCAGTAAATTTTCCCAGCACTCGTGATTTTCCAGGCCCCCAGAGCTGCTTCTGCCATGACTTCCAATAGAGCAGGTGGTAGCACCAGTATTATTATTCAGTACTATTATTGAATATTTATTAGTCAATATTTGTGCTATTTGTGCTGTGCACCATCAGATTCAGTTCTCCAGAGTCGGGGTAATGGAGCCACCAGGAAAGCGAGTGCAGGACACGAGTGACCGCACGAGTCTGTGTATGATGATCACTATTGTCGCACAACTGCTGGCATCTATGCAATGAGGAGTGAACCGGCTGTCACCCGCACATCTTTTGCCTGTCATACTTCTCCTACCCAAGGCATGTGACTGCCTTCAGGAGCCCCCAGCCCTTCCCTGGGCGGTCCCAGTCTCCTAGGAGGTGGCAGACACACCACCTCGGTCTGCCTTCAATTAATTGTTCAAAACTGCCTGCGCAAGTAGCAAAACAGCCCATCCCGCTCCGGAGATCCCCCACGGCAGGGGCCAGCGAAGGTGACCACCATCAGCACGCGATGGGCCCCGGACAGACCCTTTGGTAACAGTCCTGCAGACATGGCATGGGTGGAGAGCCCGAACAACCTCCTCGTTGTAAGGTCACCGGCTGTGGGAAGGATTCTTGCATTTCCTTGTAAAACAACCTGAGTGCAATCGCTTCTGAACCACAACTGTGGGCTAAGAAACAGTGATGGGCAGCCAAACTTTTCCTGCAGTTCTCAAGTTCAAGTTAGCTTGTGGTGTCAGAGGCTTTCATCAGATGAGTAAAAACTATTTGCACATTGAGACTTGCTCTTAACACTTCTCCTGGATCTGCCAGCTGACAAGAAAAAAAAAAAAAATCCCACCAGCTACTCTGTCATTCACCCAGAGCCTGCAGTGTGATTTTGGGAGATCCTCGCTAAAAGGAGTAACTTATGGACAACCTGAGACAGGACCATGTTTGGGGGCCTTGAAAAAAAGCCCCCCCAAACCACACCGGCCACATGAGCGCACAGCCTGCTCTGAGCCCAGGTTGGGGTGAGCAAACACGGTTCTTGTCAGCATCTGCCCCCGGTTTTGTCAGCCCCGTGCTTCTCTGCAGACCTTTCGGCTGGCGCTGGCACTGCGCGCAGGGCTCCTGGCAGGGCTTGGCGAGAGCCGAGTCCAAGCCAGGCAGGACTTCAGCCTGAGCCACAGCTGAAAGGTCACGGCATCACCATGCCAGCCATCATACAGAGCGGGCAGAGAAGCAACCGTGGATGACAACCGTGCTTCTCCCAGCAGCTTCATTTCTCTGTGTAGCCACCGAGTAGGAGTCATGGCATGATGTTTAGGAGGGGCTTGCAGGGACAGGCTTTGAGCAAGTCACATAGCAAGCCGTCCAGCAGTCACTGTGCCCAGCACAGATTTTTTCTGACATTCACTGGGCACCAGAGGGAGTCAGTCCCTGCTGGTGAAGTCATGGAAGCATCCAAAATACCTTCTTTTCATCAGTCCCTTGATCCCTTTTCATCATCTCTTGGTGATGACTTCCTCCTGCCTCTGCAGCGACACGCACTCACTAAAGGAACAGGCACCTCCAAGGCCCAAAGGTGGCCTGTCCCCTTGGCAGGAGTCAACACCTCACCCTTGATGCCAGGCTGGTCCACGCAGCTCGCTGTGGCAGCTGTCCTCCTCGTACTACGAGTGTTGTGGTTTAACCCCAGCCAGCAACGAGGCACCACGCAGCCGCTCACTCACTCCTCCTCGCTCCCAGTGGGATGGGGAGGAGAATCAGAAAAAAAAGGTAAAGCTGGGTTGAGATAAGAACAGTTTAATAACTAAAATTAAATATAATAATAAAAATAATAATAATAAAATACAATAATAATGATAATTGTAATGAAAAGGAATATAACAAAAAGAGAGAGAAATAAATCCCAAGAAAAGACAAGTGATGCACAATGCAGTTGCTCACCACCCGCTGACCGATGCCCGAGCAGCAATCCGCCCCTCCCAGCCAACTCCCCCCAGTTTATATACTGAGCATGACGTTCTAGGGTATGGAATACCCCTTTGGCTAGTTTGGGTCAGCTGTCCTGGCCGTGCTCCCTCCCAGCTCCTTGTACATCTGCTTGTTGGCAGAGCATGAGAAACTGAAAATCCTTAACTTGGGATACGTGCTACATAGCAAAAACTAAAACATCAGGGTGTGATCAACATTATTGTCACACTAAATCCAAAACACAGCACTGTACCAGCTACTAGGAAGAACATTAACTCTATCCCAGCCAAAACCAGGACAACGAGCTTACTAGAGATGCTGCAGCAGTTACCTGGGGCCATTCCCAGGCTAACATTAACCAAACTGTGCGCTACAGTAAAAGAAAGGGACTGATGATACGGGTATGTCCCTGAGAACCTGCCAGCAGCCACACTAGAGCCAATGCAGAGATGAATGGTGCAGGCAAAGCGACAGCAGTCCCAGGGGAAGGATGTTTCCCAGGTAAGCCCTTCCAGCAGATTTGGGAAGAAGGACCTGCAGTTCAGGAGTCACCAGCCAGCAAGCTCCGCAGGAAGCTGCGATATTGGCAGCACTGCTGCCTGTCATAGTAATCTCTTGTCTGTCACTCACAGAGTGATAGATAAAATCCTCTTTTATTTCATTAGAAGGGTCAAAATGCAACGGGGAATTCCTGAGCCCATCCATGTGACTACACTCAACCAGCCAAAGACCAAAGTTACTATTCTTCAAAGCAGGCACGTGTGCTCCACACTGGCCAAACACAGCCATTCCTGAGATTTACCTGTATTTTAAGCTGGAAAAAACTTAGTTTAAGATTTTGGTTGGTAGAGCACAGCCTCATGGCTTTGGCAGCCTTGGTTGCTAGAGCCAGATTACGATGGGACGGGAGAAGCCTCCGGCTGTGCTGCTGCCGGCCCATCTGTGCCCATCAGGCAGGCAGCTGCCGGCAAACCAGGAATAGCATCTCTTAACAGCAATATCAGTGTCCATCTTACCCTTCTGCTCCAGGGAGAGGGTTTGCTAAAACCTGATGTTCAAAGGCTTCTCCCCTCAGCTCTGCTTCTGCATGTGTATTGCGTATGTCTATGCGTACCAGACGTGTACATCACTATGCACAGATATAAAGTTTATACATGCACGTGTGTATTCCTGCAGAGCGCAGTGCGGGGAGTGGTCCCCAGTCACAGGAGCATCTTCCTCGCAAACACATAAGCGGCTACACGCAGTATTAACACATCAGCATGTCCGGTGACTGTTTCTCTCCCAGAAGGAGCTCTAGAGAACATAGCAACAGAAACATTAATATTTGCTGACTCAAGGGCTCCACCAGGAGGAAAACCAGCCCCCATCAGCCCCTCGGAAGGGCTAGAAGGAAGGCACTCCTCTGGCAGGCTGGGGAGTGACTGGCAGGGGGGCCAGACTTGTGGTTTAACAACATTCGAAGGCAAGGACGAGAAACAGAATTGGCAGAATTGGACTAGCGCAGTGTCAGTCGGCCGGGGCTGGCCGCAGCTCCGGGTGCGCGGCCACGCACGCGGCATCCTCATCCCCTGCAAAAATCTTAGCAGTCCAGCAACACGGCCTCCGGGCTGACAAAAAACACTAAGAGAGAGCTTGCTAATTGCCCTGTCTTCACCCACATTCTTTTCTTCCCCAGCAACAGCTGGGAATAGTCACTGACCTACTGCACTCCACAGTGGTTTCATGACCAGAGGGAGCACGCTGTCCGCTTGTGGCTATTGCTGATCAAGTCATGGGTTTTGCTAGGACCCTCGTGTCTGCTTGAAGGAGAACAGCGGGAGCTACAGAGGCCGGTTTGGATATTAAAAGGTGGGATTCTACGCGTGAGCTTCAGCTCCCCTTGCAGCCCCCCGAGACAGGTTTCTGGTCACCTCACCATTGCAGACATGTCCTTCACCACGAGACGAACCCCTCCAGAAGCACCTTCTCTGTCCCGCTGGCTGTAACGGGAGTCATGCACCAGCCTTGGATTCCAACCCAGAGCACACAGACTATAATATTGAAGGGATGCATCACAACTTCTCTCCCACCCCCCCACCCCCATCAGTGCGATGGCCACAGCGCGAGATACAGCACAGAGCCAGACCCAGCTTGCCCACCAGAGCCCTCGGAGGCACGCGGTTTCTGCCCAAGACCCAGCGCTGGTGGGAGAGGAAGGGACCTTGTGCCCTTCGTGCCTGTCTCAAGGAGGCATCAAGGGGCAGCAGGGACAAGACTTTTGACTCGAGACCCCTGAGGGCGCAGATGCCATCAGGTGTGAACCTCTGCCGGCTCAGACCCAGCTGCCCGGTGCTTGGCTGCCGGCTGGCCTGGCTGGACCCAGCTCAGGGGGCTGAACCCCACGCTGCTGTGCCCTGGCACAGTCACGGTGCCTGACCCGAGGGCACGATGCCCTTGATATATCAGATATCAGCTACCACCCACCCAAATTACATTTCTGGAGTGCTTCTTCTTTGAATCTAAGGGACTCCCAAGAGATTTCTCCTTGAGCCAGAAAATTCCAGAAAAAAAAATAATAAATTGTTTGCTCCCTAGACTGCAAACCCCATTCCCAGGAAGAAGAAACAGCAAGTTGAGAGCTCACAAAGCATAAGACAGCATATGAAGCACTTTCAATTTTCTCCCACAACCCAAAAGCTGTGAACACCGACTTACTCTGGCATGGCCCAATTTTATCATTTTGGATTTCACAAGGAAGCATGTAAGTAGCAAACAAAGACACGCTTGTCTCCACGTTCAAGTTTTATTGAAACTATGCACATATTTTACACACAAATGGAGTGGGAGCTGTTGTACCAGACTTTGGTATCTCGTAGGCATTTACAGAACCTGAGCACATAGCAGTTTCATATTTGAATATTCTGTATACTCTCATATTCTGTATACTCTCATATTCTGTATACTCATCTTAATTCACAACACTCAAATACTTTTAAGTGCTTTTAGTAACACAAAAATAGGTTCCATTCTTCCAACAACAGACCCACTTACAACATTTTATCTTTCTCCCCCATCAACACAGTATTTCCAAAAGGCGCTGGATTTTCTCTCCAAGTCCATAGTTCTCTTGCAGTTGCAGGATGTTAGTGAAGGACACCAGTTCCAGCTTTTCTCTGTATTCTCCAGGTCCCCCTCTGCCCTCCTCAAGTACCTTATGTCAAATGATGCAGGCTCTTCTCTAGGAAAAGAAGCTGTCCTGTTTCGAAGTTCATTACATACTCATGATCTTTTACCGAGACCAAACAAAAATAGTTTTGCTGCTTATTTTTACACCAGGGACAATTGTTCACTAGGAACTATGCTAAGGCAATGGACCTATTTCATGGAACCCAGGTACTGAGGGCTATGGATGATCTGGACTGGCAGGGAAATAACACTTACATCACCCCATCACTGATAACCCTGGGCTGTCAGCTCATCTCATGCCAGGCATATCAAAAGCAGCACAAGATGTTTGCAACAATAAGACAGACTTATAAAAGCTGTTATACAAATTGCTGAACATTATGAAAAAATGTTTGGGTTTAATAAAGTAGAACCCTTTGTCTAGCTCATGTACAGTCACTTCACCTTTGAAAAAAAATGACCATATCTATTTGCAAATAATCCACCTACAACTGAATAGTAAGTATCCCTTCCGTCCCAAGTACCACTGCAGTATGTTAGCCATTCTTCAATTGCTCTGTTCTCTGCATGTGACATCAAGAAATTAAAAAAAGTTTTCAGGCACACACTGGAACACACCAAAAACCAAACAGCAGTCCTTTGTAAGATGCTGCTAATCCATACTACTTCAAGATTTGTTTTTGAAAGGTTTAACACTTTCCTCCAGAAGCTCTTCTGTGACAATGGTTTCAATGGTTTACATTAAACACGCAACTTGAAGTACCTTCACACATTATTGGTATTGGGCTTCCTTACAGCCCAAGTAGTATGTTTGTAGCACTTCAAGGGATAATCCCTTGGAATGATATGCCTTCCCACCCCATCAACTCAAGAGTGAAACCGAGAAGGGGAGAATATCAAAATACCCAGCACAACAGAGGGAAGACAGACAACACCCAGAGCTGGCTGTTCCAGTGTCAGATGCTGATTGCAACTCGGCACAACTACAGACTACTTAATAAGGCACTTGTTCAGAGAAGCAGGGAAAAACAGGCAGCACAAGCCCAAGAACTACAGGATGTATCTTTCCTCCACTGTTAACAGGCTTGCCTTTTCATGGACCTTTCAAAGTCCACTGACCTGCTCAGTAACAGCTGTAAGACAAAAATCATATGTATTTGATTTAAACTCCTACCAGCAGCCATCAGGTTTGCAACCAGAGTAGAAATGTTTTCAGACAGAACCCAGGTTAATGGGGAGATCAAACTGTATCCCTGGGTTTAATAAAATTTTATAGTTCATAGCTTATTAATGTCTTCCCACATTCACTTGTTACTCTATCTGCAGCAGGACAAAAGGGAAGAGCTTTTACTCTAGACCAAATCTATAAACATGAAAATAGAAACCATGAAAATAATTTTTAGCAACATATATACATAGAGTGATACCTCATCTGGTTTTCAGATTAAAATACCATAACATGAGGTAAATACGCAGTTTGCTTTCTTAAAACACTACCAAAGTCTTAAAAAAGCAGTAGTATCCAGGTCATTTTTAAAGACAGCAATCACAGCAGATGAGTCAAGGGAATCTTAAAAAGGCCATCCTTTTAAAAAGTCATATAAATTTTTTAAAAAGGACCCCCCCTTTTGTTTTTTTTTAAATGACACAGACAGAAATATATTTACTCCTCAGACAAACAACGTGAAAACCCAGGAAAAAAAACCCAGTAGACTCCAATTCCAGGAGAGGAAGTGAAGACAACTTCACAGCAGAAAGTGAGATGGGGAGAGGGAAACAGTCACCGTTCATTTGCCAAGTTATCAAAAATCTGCATCCAGAGTGAAGACGTTGTCCATTGTTTCTGCCATAACAGCAAAACGTTGATATTCTGAAACTCGCTTCTCAAAGAAATTTGTTTTTCCTTCCAGAGAAATATTCTCCATGAAATCAAAAGGATTTTCTGCATGAAAGACCTGGGAAAGGGATACTACACTGGTGATTCTGATAGGGTAACAATGCTTTAAAAAAACCCAACAAACAAAACAGTCAAACCCTTTCAAACTAGATCAAGCCTTGCTGTAATATGCTGTAGAATCTATGGACACCTGTCTAAGCAAGTTCAGTACTGTCACCCTCCAGGAGTTCGGTTCACGGTGAAGTTCAGTCGCGCAAGGTGCTTATTATCCTTCAAGGACTGCAGCACTTGAGTACAGCATAAATTTCCCATTACAAACCTGCAGAGCAGCTGAAGGGAAACAATGGCCTAAATTGTTCTTGCTCTTTTAAATAGTGAAGCACATATATTAATGCTGTGGTTTCGGCTGTCACTCACAGAAAGTGCAAGCGCTAAATATGACCTGCTCCCAGGCACATTAAGAGAGTGCTCTGTGCTGACAGCTTTCCTGGGCTGTCCTGGCAGGCCGGCATTCTGGGCAATTGCATCTCTTACCTTTGAGAACCCAAGCTCCATTAGTAACCGGTCTGCGACAAATTCTATATATTGTTTCATCAAAGTGCAATTCATTCCAATCAGACCTACAGGTAATGCCTCTGTTAGAAACTCCTGTAAGTTAAAATACAGACAACATATACAGACAACATTTAGAGAAATGAAATTTAAGAGGAGAAAAGGAAAGACACCTGTGTTTCATAGTAACACAATTTGTGATATTCCAGGCTCCACAGCCAGTCGTCTGAATAAATAACTTGTGTCACTAAACTCAACAAGTATCTTCTGTTTTCAGTAGTTGTTTGTATCTTCCTTTATTTTTAGCATATTTTTCTGGAAAAGGCACAAGAATTTTTATTACTGCCCCTTCTCATCTGCCTTTCTGCACCCCCCCGTAAGATCCCAAGCTTCAGCGTAAGCTTGAGGTCCACGTTCAGTAAAACCTACAGATCATACTAGTGGGAGCAGGAATAGATCCAGAAATCTCCAGTTTTCTTTGGCTTCCAGCCATTATAGAATGACAGATCAGACAGGACAGTGATATATATGAGTGCTGAACCCAGCCACGTATATGTTTAGGCACCGATGCAATACCTGTCAGTGTTGCGAGGCAAAGCTGGGGCATTCATCATCATCACAGTAGTTAGATGACAACAGAAAAGAAAGAGTAAACTACAATCCTGCCAAACACTCAGCAGTGCAGAAACTTGTAGTTACAGATGGGTAGCACTTCATGTGAAAGAACCTGACAGCAACCTCAGAAAAAGTCAGAGCCCAGCATGGTACCCACGGCCAGAACAGACCCTGTCTTCTGAGGACAAGCAGGGATGTGTATACAGTAGGGAGAGACAAAGATCCTGAAAGGACAGTGGTAAACAAACTCTCCTCTAAGAAAGGAGTTGCAGTTGGACCAGATGATGACCAGGTCCCTTCCAACTGGAACTATTCTCTTCTATACTAAGACAGCCTTTCTTCCTTTCTGTTGTTAAAAAGGAAACCAGCTGCCAGCTTCAACTTCTCCCAGCTCCTTGACAACCGAATCAGAAAGTCTCTGACTCTCATTGTCACCATTAAGAAAGAGAGAAAGGATGGTATAATGCATCAGGGATCCAGGCCTGAACCAAGTATCAAATATGAAATCCCAAAAGTTAGAAGTTAATTTGTTTACTTTTGCACATAAGACTGGTCCTGTGCTGCCCATGATGCCGTCACGGCCAGGCTTACCTGCTCAATTTCAACAGCATTAACGATGATCTCACGGACCCGCTCCTCTGATGGTCTGTTCACTAAATAATGGAACATTAGACAAGCAAAATCACAGTGTAGACCCTGAAATAACAGAGAACAATGAAAAACAAAAAAGTCATTTTTCCCTCCTCCACATAGTTTTCTCTTACTTTGAGGCAGCCTCATTCAGGTTGAAGCTTCCTAGCCTCCTGCTTCTTTGACAGTCTTAATGTTACCACGTGTAGCAGGCACTGTTAGTTTACAACCCTGGATCTGAAATCCAACACGTGCCACCTATGCCAAAATAACACTCAGCATACAAGTTTCTCAGGAAAATATTTTTGAGAGCTGCTCTACTGTGAGGGATCCTACACAGAGCCCTGCTGGGTACCTGCCTCTGGTCAGAGATGCTTTTGCAGAAAGGCTCCTACATCAAGACCTGCAAAACTACCTGCAAGTTAACATAGACTGTTTACCTGCTCTCCACTTCAAGATACCTGTAAAGAAATACTTGTTTTAAATTCTATTAGTAGCATTTCCTCCCTTGCTTCTCCTCACAGCATTTTCAGAAAGGAAGATTCAGATTAGAGTCACCAAATCCAAAACTAACAAGTCATCTCTCTACACAAGGTACAGTTACTGTGAGGAATTTGCTACCACAACATTCATAGGTTGGTAACACTTAAGGCTACTGTGCCCAGCTCAACCCACCTTCACATTTCACCCAGCTATCCTCCACAGAGCCCAGTAAATTGTGTTAATTCCCAAGATTTCCAGAAAAGCCTCCAGCCAGCATAAGACAACATCAGGAGACAAGCAATCGCTCACAGTCTGAGGCAGGTACCAGACAGCTGCTCCAACAGGTGCTTCAGTTTCTATTTGAACTTGCCTGGCTACAGCTCGAGCCTCTGGCTTCAGCCATACCCACTGCTGCTAGACTAAAGGAGCACCGTGCTACCATCTCTCCTCTCGACAGCAAGGTGGTGATTACAGCCTATGAACACCATGAGGGCACATCCAGAGTGAAAACCAGTCAAAAGAATTTGGCAGACTATGGGCTATGAGACAATACAGTGCTATTGTTAACAAGGGTCAAGACAAAACCAAGAAGCAAAACCTTTTTCAGAAAGGCTACAAACCCCTCGTGCTTCAGGTCACGAAACAGCCCTGAAACAACGTAACTTGGGAAATACTCCCCCTCTAGGGACAGCATTAGCTGCCTGCTGCAGGGCTTCCCGTGGTCTTGCCCAGGGCAACATCACCAGCAGGATGCAGGACATGCTTGGCTTCTCACCTGAACTGGTGTGCTCCGCTGACTGGTGCTCCCAGCAGCTTTGCACCTTTAAGAATCAGAGATGCACCAGCTCAAAGAACAGCCTGGGAACAGAGCCTGCAGCTCAAAAAACATATTGAGCATTAACCATTTATCTGTTCAGGTACATCAGAAAAACAGTTCATGTAGTTTTCCATTGTGGATTCTTTTTACTGCCACTGCTTTTGTAACAGCATTTCCTGGTTTTTGATGCAGGTGCTGTGTGCACCAAGCCTTACCCTTTCGTAACAGCTCTGCAGTTGGAACTATGCCAGCGGAGCTCAAGAAAAATTCAGTCTTTTGGTGCTCAACTCTGCAGAGAAGTACAGTTACACTGCTGTATAGAGGAACTTACATCTCATTCACCTGCAAGTGATCCTTCTAACGAATACTTCCTCACTCAAATGGATCAGTTTATGATGACTCACAGAAGCAGAAGACACAAGGAAGGTCAAAGCTGAAGTGTTTGGTTTTGCTTACTGATCATATCACTTTCTTCAAAAGTGTCTTTTAAATTAAAGGCCTCTTGTAAGATGCCTCCTTTCAAATCAGTTTATCTATCCATGGAAATTACTTCCATTATGATAAAGCTCTATATTCTCTTAGACCAGCTCTGGTAAGTTCAAACCACTAGCATGTTTACACTGCATACAAAACTGGTCTTTCTGCTTTTTCAGTGCTGACAGCACCATAAGTTGTGCAGTGCCTTAAAGACAGGCCCCAACCATAAGCAGCTGCTGCCAACTGGCAGGCAACGGTGCAGGAAGCAGCGAAAAGAAAGGGCACTTGTCAGCACGTGGCCTGCTGCATTTGGTGTGCTGACATGCAGACCCTCAGACACATCACATCTTAAGCTAAGAAGCACTCCCCTCTAATTCAGACCTGTAGCTGCGCCCTCCCAGGAGATTCTATTGCTGTGCAGGAGCACAAGAACACGGACAGGAACAATATCTGCTGTTTCTGCACCAACCTGCCACAGCTGGCCACGCGACGGATGCAGAAGGCCATCTGCAAGCTCTGGGACCCACAAGTAGGGGCAGATGGGGAGCGGTACGAGGAGGCCACCTGAACCTGACTGAAGCAGTTAAGGCAGAGCAAGGCTCAGAGTCACATCCTAACTAGAGGTCCTTGCCCAGGCCAGCCCCCACTGCAGTGGGGGACCATGCAATTCCACACCAGCCCTTGGGCAGCCAGGCCTTTGCTTCGCTTCATGGCACAGGAAAACAAACATCCCCTTTAATCCAAAAGGTCCACCTTTTTGATCATACTATGCATTGGGGTGTTGCTAATATTTATGTTTACTCCCTTTAAAAACAGGTATTTCTGCCGAGGGACATAGCAGCACCTAGGCTTTAAGTTCATTAGTAACTTACAGCTAAAAGTCTGTTTCTTCCCCCTTTTTACAAATATTCTGGGAATAGCCTGCTCCTTTGCAGGACTCCAATCTTCCTACAAGTCAGCAGTTACAGCTCCTCCATCAGGCTGCAGAAACAGGGTCGGGCACCTCTCTGGGGGAAGGAAGTCTCTCCTCTGTGCTGCCTAGGAGGTGATGTTAAAGCAGACACAGAAGGCTTACTGTGGGAGAAGCTCTAGGGAGCATGGCCTGCAGTTACCTACGAGGACAGTGGACCTTCCCTGGAAAACCCTGCTACTAACACTGGCTAGCAGAGAACCTACTCAGACTTCTACCACCTCCTTGGCCTCCAGCACTGTCAACATTAAAAAGGCTCCGTCATACCCAGAAATGCATCCCCTGCTCACTGCTGGATTCTCTTCTTCACTGGTTCCTACCCAAACACTGCTTTCTGCTCTCTTCACCTTCCCTCCAACCCTCCCTGCCACCAGAGGTGGGCTGCTCTGGCGAGACTATGGGACCTTTATGAATATAATTCTGCCCTTCCCCTGGAAGCTCGCTTTCCTTCCCAGACAGTATGTAGGACATGACACATTACCTCATCTCTGCTAATAAGTTCATTGGAGAAAGTCAGTCCAGGCATCAGGCCCCTCTTCTTCAGCCAAAATATAGCAGCAAAGGAACCCGAAAAGAAGATGCCTTCAACTGCAGCAAAAGCAACCACTCTCTCACCTGTTTAACGTAACACATTTTCAGTTAGACACAAAACAGTGTATTGCTCGTCAGCAAGATGCACCGTTTGCATCAGACAGACCAATGCTGGAGAGGAGCAATCCCCTTTGCAGCACCAGGTGCTGTATCTGACCACATCTTTCAGCAGATCCTGAGGCATACCGGGTCTACACCCACAACAGCACTTAACCACAGGCAACCCCAGCAGAAGAGAAGAACCAGGGCACCCACTGAAACTGCCACAGGTCAGAAGGGAAAGAACATAATTAATTGCTCAAAGTGGCCAAGCATTAGTACTCCTTTATCTCTCTCCTAAAAGGCAGGAAAATGGCTGTTTAACTAATAGACAAAACTGAGAGAAGAGCCAATCTCCTATAAACGAAACAAAAAATCCTACACCTCAATTTCCGCTTGTTGAGAATTCACATAACACCATATTCTTATAAGAGTGGAAGAACACAGAATGTAACTCATCAAGACGCAAATAACAATTTATGTTATCCCACCTGTTAAGCTACCTTTCATCCAAGGAAAGTACGGCATTGTTGATCCCAGTTCTCCCTGTTCTCTATTGGAATGTCTCTTCAGACTACAAGACCATATGACTGCTTGGTGATGACACATCATTCCATGTACTCTGTTTTAAACAACTTCACAAGATCCTTGGGTATATTCTAACATGAAGAGCTTCTGCATTAAGTGCTGATGCCTTTTCCCAGTGAGAACTGCATAGACTTTTGTTTGAAAAATAAAATAAACCCAAAATAGCCAGATGTCCCACTTCCTCTACGAGATGCAAATGCCATCTGCTGGCTGATCTTTAGAATTCAAGTCAGGAAAACATGAAGAGCAACATGAACTTAAAAATATCACAGAAGTTACTACAGAAAGAATTTATCCAGCAACACTAAAAATCTCCTAGGTTACTTCTAGAGAGGAGTGGAGGAAGGCTGCTCACACAATATAGGTTTAATGAAGCACAAGACTGACTATTGATATGGTTTTTACTACATTCCGCCTGACTAGCTATCATACAAGTGAGTTATGCTGAAACAAAAATTGCCCATCAGCAGCACCACGTAACGTGAGCGCACGCCGGGAGGCTTAGAGTCCACAGAACAGATACAGCAATTGAACCCTCAGCATAAGAAATCAACCAAAGCTGCAGAGACCCGGTTGCAGGCCAGGTCCCCAAACTGGAAAGAAACACCAAGCACGCAAGCCAGCCAGCCACTTTCATATACCGTATCTCATAATCCATAACTGTAAGATCTGGGGCCCCCAAATGTTTTAAACTTGCGAAGTTTTCTCAATAAGATGAGAAAACAGAAGACTAGAAATGTACTTTACGAAACTTTGGATAGGATGCATGAAATTTGGGAGCAGGGGGTGAGGGGAACATTGCTTTTTGAGTTCAGAAACCTTCTGATTCCTGGCACACCCCAAGCTGCTGGGAACCGAATGAGTGAGATGAAGAAGGGGCTCCACACACAGCAAGCAAAGCCAGATTGGGGAGGCAGCAGGACACTCCAGGATGGGACAATCTACAGCTACAAAAAGAACCCCACTCAAACAAGAGCTGTGAACAACAGATGCTGCAAAAGAGTGATATTCAGATTTATTTTGTTCGTCTGGCTGAACCTCTCCATCTCCTACACTTTCTCTAAGTACAGAGAATGTTCGGTTTCGAAAATTCTCCAGAGTCTGACCATTATTCATTTCTGCTACAACACATCCTTCACAGTCAACACTGTAAGCTGAATGCAGAACACTGGAAAGGATGCCCTGCACCATGCTGATGGGAACTGAGCCAGTGTCCCAGCTCCCAAATGAGATACAAAAACTAGAAACCTGGTCTCAACAGCAAACCAGAAACACCAGAGACAGATGATTCTTGAATCTTTTTTGCTCAGGCTCAGTCATGCTGTTACAAAAAAAAGGCTAACATCACACACAAATTTGTCTATATGAACATGAACACAGAAAAAGCCTGGACATGCAAGATGTCAGCTGCCCAGTTCTGAACACTGGAGTAAAAAATAGGAGCCAACTGGAAGAAATAATCAGAACTCCTAGAAAACAAGGTCTACAAGCCAAAACTGAAAAAACTAGGGTTGTTCGGTATAAAGGCAAAAAAAGGCAGAGAAACCCACAAGCATTTTTCACAACATGATTCTGGTGGGCACTGCCATTACTATATTGCTTTAGCTGAAGATAAAGACATACATGCTCAGCAGAAGTTACTTCTAGTTCTTTAGTTAAACCAGACACCAACAAGCCAATACATCATTTGTGGAGAATTTCATTTCACGTTCCAGGGATGCAGCTTGCTCCCAGAGGATTAGTTTGTGACATGCGCAACAGAAACAAGTTTTTAAGAAGCTACACACCAAAAGTGGATTCTCTGTCTTCAATCCACTTCAGAGCCCAATCTGCTTTCTTCTTGACACAAGGCATTGTTTCAATAGCATTAAACAAGAAATCCCTATAGAAGAAAACAAAGAGAAAACATCAAAATAATAAGAAGTGATTTATGTAAGTCTGCCCTGATTGTCACTGCTGCCTCCACCAGAACCCATTACGCTAGGCTCTGAACTAACCCAAGCAAGAGACCGTTCCCACACCAAGGGCGGGATGGTCTCTGATAAAAAGAGCACAGGGTGGCAGATGTGCAGAAAGCAACAAACCCAGGTCTCAGAGGAGGTGAGCTGCAGAGATGGGAAGTGAACTCAAACGTCCCATCCCAGGAGTGCACCCCCACCAGACCACACTGCCTCTCAGACTTCAAGCCAGATGGCAGCCACTTCCTACCCACTGAGCTAAACCTCCTCTTGCCCAACTCCACAAAAGGAACTGGACAATTCCCACGAGCATGGGCTCTGTTCCCAGGCTAAACACCTGAAAGGAAACCTTGCAGTCCTCCCACAGTCACCACACAGGATGTCACTGTGGGAAACCAAGCTCTGCCTGACCATCACCATGGTGAGGGAAAGTGCTTTTCAAATGTATTACCATTCGGACTAGGAAGTTCTCCAGACAACAAAGGTAATGGGGCTCTCCAAAGAACCCATGTCGCTGTTTAAACACATCCAGAGGTTTACCTTTTCTCAGGATCTTTGATGTAGGTGTCTATGAGCAAGCTGTACATCTCTGAGTGAACGTTCTCAATAAGAATCTGAAAGCCATAGAAACAACGAGCTTCTGGGATCTGCACCTCCTGACTAAAACGTGCCACCTACCAAAACCAGAAAGCACAGCAATGAATACAGTAAAACCAGTACCACGTGACAGTACTCTAAACTTAATGGGAGAGACAATAGATCTCTACCACAGAGAAAGGATGGGAGCAGTTCAGCCCTACTTTATTCACAGATATGTCAACAGGATAGGTGTGGCGCCGAAGAAAATAAAGCAAGCTAGCTAGAAGTAAATACATCTGCTATGCATATTGGATAGAGAGCTGCAGTGAAGCATGAGGGCACGCGTGCACAGGAGAACAGCAAAATACTGCAATAGTAAACACTTTGTATTGAACAAAGCCTCAGACTTTTTGTTCATCATTGAAAAAAATCAACAGTATGACATAAGACATGTTCATGCAATATATGCACATATACTATGACATCTACGCTTTATAGAAATTGGAGATCTAAACTGGGTATTGCAGTCAGATACCACTGTGGCAAGACACTGAGCAGCCCAGAACTGATTTCAGCAGAAAGATTTCCCCAGCTTTTTAGCAGCACCCACCTGCAGCCCTAGAAGATTCTAGGATGCCATTCAGTGAGAGCAAAATGGATTTTACCAAAATTAAGAATACAGACCATGGCACAGCACAATCCCTCCCTACTTCTCATCTAACAGAAGTACGTGGAGAAGCATGGGTTTCTATTAATTCATTGAGAAATGCAGATCAACACAGCCAGGCAGAGGGCTGAGCTTAAAAACTGTGTCCAAGAGTGATGTGATTCTGAGCCTTGCTGACCACAGCTGACCCAATTTAACACAGTCACTGGCCCCAGCAGAAAAGCTGCTTATTCCCTTTGGCAAAGGTGAGAGGATGGGAAGAAAAAAAAGTACACATTTAATAAACTTATGCATTAATGTGAGAAAACCTAAATGAAAAGCCAATAAGCCAATAAAATAAGTATTCAAGCCCTCTGTAAAGCTTTCTCACCAGGTTTTCATTTACAATTCCATCACTGGCTGCAAAAAATGCCAGAACATGAGAGATAAAGTGTTTTTCATCTGCTTTCAGCTTGTTCCAGTGAGGAAGGTCCTTTGACAAATCAACCTAATGAAAAGAAAAAAGAAAAACATTATTGCCTTTTTGAGTTTGGCATTTTGTAAGAACAGAAGCAGCCTAGTCAAATGACTGAGGCAGAGTTTTGGTGTTTGCTCTTTTGCCTTTAGCAGGTGTTCAGCCTCCATCCTGCCAAAGAATGGCAGGGGGTGAATGCTGTACAACTGCTCTTGTCTACCAGACTGAACTCCAGCCACGGCAGAAAACCACAACTTCCTTCACATAGGCCTTTTTTGTTTGTTTGTTTGGAGGGATTTCTGAACCACTGCAGCAGTTAAGTAGGGCCAGATGTGAAAAATACAAGAGGCCTAAAAACTTATATATGTGTATATGTGTGTGTGTATATAAACACACAAACCAATTTTACAGTTAACTTCCCAGTTCATTTTGAAATGCACTGACAGATGGTAGGACAGCATAAGAAGGAATCAGTAATATGGTAAAAGGGCAATCCTGATCAGGCAGGAGTTTAAATGCTTTTTCTTTAACGGCTTAAATCAACCTCTACTGCAACAGAGCAGCAAGCCTCCCAGACAGGCAATAGAACAGCGTTTCTATGGACAGCTGCTCCTCACCATCCCAGGATGCTTTCTGGCCTATTTAGAGCCTACCAGTGCTTTCAGCTCACTCCTCTGCAATTGCAGATTGCTGCTCACAAACGAGCAAAGGCTGCAGAAGCTTTGAGTTGGAACAACCAGCTCAGCTGGCAGGTAATCTCTCCACATCAGTGCAGTGTTCAGAAGCCTCCACTGCTGCAAACATAGCAAAGCTGAGTACGGCTCAGGCCTGGCTAACCAGCAACCTCAGGGGAAAAACTTAACAGCTTACATTATAACATATGGCAAGCATCTGACCAGGGCAATCAGGAGTCAATTAGAAGCATTTTTAGCAAGTGTCCCTGATTATCACCCTTTCTGGAAAATAGGTGCCTAACATTAAAGAACAGAATTCCCATGAAATTGCCCCGAACATCTTACACAGGCAAGGAGTTAGTTGTAGGTACAGAGACCACAGCAGGGTAGGAGCTACGTGACCACAAATCAGAGCTATATGACTTAGGCTCCCCTCTATAACCAGAGAAGCACCCCAGGATACAGTTCCACCTCATCCTAAACCAAACACCTAAAACAGCTCCGCTGAATCGCCCTGCGGAAGCAGCTTACTTTCCACCGTCCACGAAGGGAGTCCTGCTCTGGTGCAGGCACCTCACCTTCGATGCAATTAACTCCAACCCTTACGGCACAGAAGCCAGCAGCAGAGCTAGGGAGGAAGCGCCAGGACCCCGGTCTGAGCACCTTGCACCAACCCACTGGCCCCAGAGCTCACCTCTTCTGCTGTCCAAAAGGAGGCCTGTGCCTGTTTATACATTTTCCATATGTCTGGGTACTGGATGGGGAAGATGACGAACCGGCGGGGATTTTTTCTGAGAAGAGGCTCCTCGTCAGGATCCAAGCCATTTTCAGCAGCACTCAGAGAGGATCTCTGAAGATAAAGCACAGTTCTGGTTAAGGTTGCCGTTACTTGTTCCTCCCCTTCCCCGTAGCCCGCAGGTGCGGTTCAAAAGCCGCCCGTGTCACGCAGACACTCACCTGCCCCCCTCGGGTGGACGCAATACCCATCCCCGGGGTACCTGCCCCCTCGCCCTCCATCCGTGCTCCGGCTGCTGAGGCGGCAGTGCTGCCTGTCTGCCCGGCTCTCGCCGGCACCGCTCACACCAACCACCCCCCCCAGGTGCGCCGGCGCCGGGAAGCGCCCGACGCCTGCGTGCCAAAGAGAAAGCCTTTCTGCGGCGCGCGGAGGAAATCTGCCCCGCGAGATGACATCAGCCGCTGCGGTGCTGCGCACGGGGAGATACGTGCAAGGTCACCGCGCGCTGCCGCCAGCCCCATCCAGCACTGCTCCGCGAGGCTCACCGCCCAGGTTTCCTCCAAATCGTTCGCTTTACGTCGAGCTACTCGGGCCTGGACGGACTTGCTTAAAAATACCATGAGATCACAGCAACTGATCGCATTTGGTAGAGGAAGAGCCCTGCACCACAGCGAGTCTCTGCGCGGAGGTTTGCGTATGCAATCCCGCAGCGCGCAGGAGGCAGGCCGCTACGTGCCTCTCTTTCCAACAGCAGGCAGCAGGAAAACCCCTGCCTGGAGTCACCCATCCCCACCCCTCGCTCCCTCTGCACGGGCTCCCGGAGAACGCCCGTGCACAGCTCTTCCTCAGAGAGCGACCGGCCCAGCCGAGGTGGGGACGGCTGGTGTTCAGGAGACAGGCCGGTGAAGAGCAGCACGGACAGGGCGCTCCACGAGCGGGGCCTTCACCTCGCCTCCAGCTGGGCACAGCTGCTCCTGGGGTCAACGCCAGGCACGTCACCAAGCACCTACTGAAGACAACCACTGTGAAGAGCTGTCAGGACAGCACGCTGCGACCTCTCCGGAAGGGCTGGCGACTCACACCGATCAGAAGTTTAGCCAGCAAAATGCCTTTCTGGGTCGGTTCTGAGATCCCACTGACACTGCTGTAGAGGATAACTAACCACAGGCAGCATACGAGGCATTATACATAATACAGCAGAGAAGGGGAGCAAAAGGTTTTAATACCATTGCTTCTACCCTCCTAGGAAGTGCCAAAGTCCTTTCTCTACCCAGTCTGCTTGTAACCACTCACATAATAAGTAGTAGTCCTTTACTTCAATTTGGAAAAAAGCTCAAACAAATAATTCTACTCACGTTTAAAAAACAAACAAAAACCAAACACACATGCACACTGCATAGCTGGCATACGTACTGCAGATTCCCAGAGAAAACACATCAGGAAACACATTCTGGGTTACAATTTTACCACTTTATTATACTTTTAAATATTACTCAATTACATGAGAAAAACTTCCCAGCGTCATCTTGCAGAGTCAGTGCTGAAGGCCACGAGAGTGCAAGACCTTTTGTATTTCCCAGGACGCAGAGATGGTTGCAGTAACCCACTAGAAGTGCCACAGGGGAGAATTTGGGCCCAGTGGGGACGGCACCCTGCCTTAGCACACACCTTCTCAGGGCCTGCCACACAGCTAGCATCTCCATCTGCTTCTGCACCAGCCATCACCCTTGATAACAGAAACACTGCAAAAGTCCTCCTTGTTAGCCCAGCATTTTCCTGAGCAAAACCCTTCTATACTGCCTGGGGACTATCCCCAAGTATTTATTTTAGCCTAACAAGGTGGACTAGCAGTTACTAACCTCAGTCTTGATGTTCCTGAGCCATTCAAAAGCCAGCATGCAGGGCCCATAATCCAGAGAGGTTACTTGAAAAATACGTCTGGTGTACAGAGGTGAAGTGGAGCAAAGTTCCAGTATGGCTAGAAAACTGGAGACCAACACTGAGACAAGGTGCACTTGTCATTTTTCCAGTGGCCTTTAACAGCTGCCATGCTGCAAGCCACAGAGAGAGGAGTCGACTCACCAGAAACACTGTTAGTGCACAGCGAGACAGGTGAGAGAAGAAGAAAAAGCCCACGAAATAGCATGTACACTGTGGAGACCTCTGATGGCAGGAAAGCAGAAGGATGGCTTCCAGGAGCCAAAGACTCACAGTGATGGCATGACCTTGAGAAAGACCACCACGCAGAACTGGAAAATGGTAAAAGTTTTAAAAAAAAAAAGGGGGTTTTTTTTTTTTTTTTTTTTTTTAAATTTTAAAAAAGGAAGGGTCAGCCCACAGAGACTACACCATACTGGAACCTCCCCTCAACCCACCTCCCCTAACCTCTTCTGGGATGGAGAGGAGTTTCATAGGTAGGCTCCATTTCCAAGTTGGCAGGCAGGAAGCTCTTGGGTACAAGACAGTCCTGTCTCTCTTCATTTTGGTTTTCATTCCTCTTAGCCAAAGTTTTATCAGAGCAATACTCATTACCTAGGCTGTCTGTTAACAGAGTACGTGTCTTGGTATAACTCAGCTGAAGATTCACGGAAGATCCTTCTCTAATTCAATTTTGGATGCACAGCATGTTCTGATCGTTGCTGGGGCTTCAGAGCAGCCACCACCTTGTGCTGAAGGAGCACAATGCGTTTCCAGCCCTGCCTTCCTGGCCCCAGGGGGCACTGGCAGAGGTACGGGGAGCTGGAAAAGGTAACAGTCACTAGGCTGATACACCTCCTGCTTTCCATCTGCACCCTGGATCTTTTCCTTAATTCTATGATGGTGCGTAAAACAGCCAACACTCACCATAATAATGAAGAGTATCCAGTTTATAATGTGAATGTGCTACTTTCTGTTCAGACAACTTGACCCAAACACATAAAAGAGCCGAAGCTGGCGGGCACAGCCCAAACCCTGCTCTAGCAGGGTCAGCCAGAGCAGACTACCCAGGACCTTGTCCAGCTGAGGTTTCAGTATCTCCAAGGATGGAGACTACACAACCTCTATGAGAAACCTGTACCAGCCTTTGACCACCTTCACAATAAACAAGAGTTTTCTTACATGCAAATAGAACCTCCTGTGTTTCAGCGTATGCTCCTTGCCTCTGGTCCCATCACGGGGCACCACTGAGAAGAGCCTGGCTCCGACTCCTTCATTGCCTCTATCAGGTATTTACACACACTGATGAGATCTCCCAGAGCCTTCTCTTCTCCAGGCTGAACAGCCCCAGCACTCGTGGCCTCTCTTCATATGACAGATGCTCCAGTCTCTTAATCATCAGCCCTTTACTAGACACACTCCGATACCTCATATCCCCGTCACTCTGCAACTACTAGACAGAATCTCTTCTGGTAATGACAGTAAACCCAATGGACAACAAAACCTGCCTAATGTTACTGAAGCTCTTTCCATTAATTTCAAATTCAGCAAACTCAGAAACAATTAATGTATATACACAGACATACAACCACCACCCCACAGCAATAGCTGTTGGGCTGCACGTAGAAGTATCTCAGTTACATGCCCTATATCAGCTGTAGCCAAGGAAAAAGCTGAAGGTGCTGGCAGAGCCAGCAGTGTGATGTGGCACATGGGATGTGACCATGAGACTGGGAAGATCACCGGCACTGCCGGGAGAGATGGCTTCCGCCGCACAGCAGCTGAGGAGCACGACGCCTGCTGGTTCTGCACGCCCGAGGGGATGCACAGGACTCCAGCTTGCCTCTGGCAGGCCAGAGCGAGCTCCTCTTCGCTGCAGGTACAGCACGGCGCTGTTCACAGAGGGAGACATTAAGGGGGTTTTTAGGCTTATATTTAACACCGCACGCCCCAGTTTTTGGAAACTCTATTACTACCGAGACACGAAGGTTTGGGAGGACCACGTGGGTTCCTCTGCCGTAAAGATCCTTCACCCTCGCACACCTCAGCCTGGCTTCGCAGGGTCGTACTGGGGAGAACCCAGAACGGAGCTCGGACGCCTCCGGGGGACAGGCTCCCCTGGTCCACAGGGGCTGGGAAGCCAGGGCCACCCGCCAACGCCCAGGCCCGCCTCCGCGGCAGCTCGGGCAGGGGGGACAAGCTCTGCCTTCCCGGCCCCAGGCAGGCACAGCGCCGCGAGCCCGGACCCCCCCAGGGCCCTGCGCCAGGCCACCCAGCGCCTCCGGGGCCCGGCCGGGACCGGGGCCCGAATCCCGGCTGACCGTACTTGTTCGCCACACGCACGTTTTCGGTGCTCCCCGCGGTCACGGCGCCCGGAGGGCACGACCCTCCCCAGCCCGAGCGGGACAAGGACGCGAGGGCAGCCCCGTGCCCTCTCAGGGCTACCCAGCGCGCCGCCGCGGAGCCGTGTCAGCAGACCCCCGGGGCGGGCGGGGGCGAAGCCACCGCGGCCGGGGAGGCCGGGCCCCCTCCGTGCCAGCCCCGCACTCCCCGGGGGCGGCCCGGCCCGGCC